>NC_048421.1:3015608-3089556 GCF_013103735.1 Etheostoma cragini | reverse complement strand
ACCCAAGCCCCTCTGCATCCCCCTGATAATATCATTGACTGAACCCTTGTTAAATTATGCATGAATTTTGTAAACTATATCTTGTAACTTTTCATCAACATTGTCTTCTCCCTCTTTCCAGTTATTTCAGATTTCTTAAAAATGTGGTTTTCATCAAATTTTCATTTGAGACCCTATTTTTAGCATTTTTATTTATCTTCTCGCTCTCATCCCTCCCTTTCGAATGCCTCTAAGGGTAACAAAGTTGCAACTGAATAAAAATGTAGAAGACGCCCACTGCTTTGGATAGAGAGAGACCAGGGGGATGGGTGGAGAGGAGACGCACGAGCAGAGAGAGAGAGAGAGAGACTGATTGATACAGAGATTGTAGATGTTCCTCTGGGGATTATGCAAACTTGTGCCAGACAGGGAGCTGGGCGATATGGAGAAAATCAAATATCATTTGATTCACAATAATCCCAAATACCTCAATGTTAATATTGCAGCGATATTGTAGGGTTGACAATTGGTGCTTTCACAAAATATGCACACAGTGAGATTTGTGTCAAATAACTGTGGGTAAAGGCAAATAATGGAGCAGCTAGAACAGCCTGGTGTGTTCAGAAAATTACATCGCTCTATGGTAATGCAGCCTTTAAAATCAGGAAAAGACAACTCTTAGGCGATATCAGGATATTACAATATATAAAATAGTCTCATATCGATGTTGATACAATGTTGCCCAGCCCTAGCCAGACATCAGATGTGTCTTTTAAAAGGAGCATAAGGAGCCCCTCTTGAGATGCCGGCTCCCCTCTAGCGTTCCATATTGACCACTTATCCCCAGCATGTCTTTCTATTCTAAGTATTTCACAAGTATCACAAGAGAGAATAACCTTTTCCAGCAGCTTAGGAGGAAGAAAAAAATGGCTTCATGAATAGAACTATTTCAGTGAAAGCTCACTGTTTTCAGATGAAAGTGAAATCTCTGTATCAAAGGAAGAAAAATGTGTTCAGCGTGACAGTCCTACTCAGAGAATTGGGTTTAGACATATGGAGTGTATGTCTTTCCTCTGTAACCTAGACCAAATTGAAAAACCCTGTTCCACTAGCGAGATGTCTTAACATTGATGTATATCTAATGGCTTGTCAACTTTTGTTCAGCAGAGTGCCTCTCTGCCGACCCCTGCTGACCATGCGGAGTGTGTGTGCCGTGGTCCTGGCGCTCGCCGCTGCCGCCCTCAGCTCGGCAGACTCAGACACGCACAGACTCAGGCATGACTCCAACCTGGAGATCTGTATCCTTCTGCTGGTGCGTGTGTGTGTGTGTATGTGTGTGTCTTTTTAATGTGACAGATGGATGCATGAGAAAGCATTTATGTGAGTTGTGCCCATGGGGAGAGTGTGTGTCCTCCTGACCTCTTATTAGACAAGCGGCTGTTTGAGACGAAGAGGAAAGATCAACTCAACGCCCTCAAGAATCTGGTCGAGCTGAACGACATCAACCAGCAGTACAAGATCATAGACATCATGCTCAAAGGACTCTTCAAGGTAGTGTGTGTGCGTGTGCGTGTGTGTGTGTGTGTGATATCTAACATCCTGTGCTCTGTGGGCAGCAGCAAAAGCAACACCACTAGTCTGAAAATAAAAACCCTGACAGCAACAGTTACTTCTAAGAGCAGGACAGTCTTGTGCTCTCAGCAGATGAGAAAGTTCCCAGCCCCTACAGAGAATCTAAAGCTTTGAATCCAAGGTTTACATTCATCGCCATGTTTCCTTGCATTCATTTGAATGTTTATTCGGACACGGCTGCTGGAAGTGCCATTCACTCCCATTAAGCTCCGAGCTTTGCCTTGCAGAATGCTTTATTTTCCCAGAGGACAGTTATCTATGCATCTGCGTGCGTCTCAAGGACGGTCAAGCGGCTGAAACACATCGTCAGCATTGTGTGTGTGTGGGTCTTTCCTCTTGAAAGAACTTTTAAGGCAGCAGTTTTAAACACATCCCCAGTTCAAATTTTTCAATCAAATTTGTTTTATTGATTTTTTTATTGTGTTCCAGGACCAAAGAGAAAATAAAAAATAAACATGAGAGGAAGGAGGGGGGGGACAACTTATTGTAATATACAAAATTATATGACATTATTAAATGTACATTATTACAATATGGTCTTCTGCCCCTTGTTGCTCGTCCTAATAGAATCCGCTGTGAAGTTGTGTTCAGCAGATTTACTGCAATCCCTCAGTCTCAGCTGTGAAGAAAGGGGTATCTAAAATATGATAGAATACATTTTCCTTTTTTGAAATCCTATCTTTATTCCTCAGCTGCGTTACCACCACCAGTACCATTAATCCCCAGCACACAGTGTAGAGTAAATAAATCTGGCCATTCAGCTCTTTTCCTTTTTTTTTTTTTTTATAAAGGTGTTGGAGGACTCGAGACAAATCCTGGTTGCGGCCAACATGCACCCTGATGACCCTTTCCCGATGGACGATAAGATCAAAGAAGGTCCAATTCACTTCTTACACCTCAGCTGTTGCATCATTTCATTTCATTTTTCTGTGTCCCACGGGACTGATTCCCTTTTACACCTTAGCGCTTTTGTCATTTCATTTTTTTTCTTCTCTCTACTTATATAAGCCACTTTATTTCGCAGCACCTCAGTGTTTCTTTCACGCTCTGCTTCTGTCTCCACCACCTCTGAGTGATTTGTCTTGTGCTCTGTTCCCCCCTATTTTCTAAAAGCTCCACCTCATGTCAACCTTTCTTTCTTTTTCAGTGCCAGCGAGTGCCAATAATATCGGCTTTAACATCTGTCTGAAATGTCTAGGAATATCATTTCCCCTATTTATTTATTTATTTATTTTATATTTTCAGGCTTATTCAACGTTACTACTTATTTTAATGTGTTCCCCTAACAAAATCAACCCTTGCTCTAGCTGCACTCCTCCCCTTGTTATGTGCATCAGCATGTTTCTGTGTGTTTTCTCAGCGCAAATATATAATCAAACTTGTCCTACTTTTTCCGTTTGTCCCGTCCTCCCTCTGTATAAATCTCTGCAGCTTATTCCCATGTGGTGGAGAATACAGCATTTTTTGGCGACGTGGCGTTGCGTTTCCCACGTATCGTCCACCACTACTACGACCGGAACAACGACTGGGACGGTCTGCTGCGCTGGGGGCTGAATTTCTGTAACCAGACGGGGGTTTTCACAGGAGGAGCCCACCAACATGTCCTCACACTTGTAAGACTTGACAATCACCTATCCTGTCCTTATTGTTACCTAAATCATTTCCTCTGCAGAAGGAGTATAGTGTGGACAAATATAAATGCAATATATAACACGCAGTAGTGTAAACTGGTCTGGTACTCAGATATGACTCAGCTTTTATAGTCCAGCTTATACAGTCATTTTTAATTTATACTGTTTATTGATCCCGAGTGGGGAAATTACAAGTACATGTGCATCTGCTGTCACATCGTCTATGTCAGCTAATGCTGCTCTGCCATCACTGCAAAATGTGTCCATGATGCATTGTTGGATTTTAAACTTAAAAGAGGAAAAGTGGATGACGTAGTATTCATTATTTAATGTGTGGGTAAATGAACCACACTCCTGCAGGATTAATCTGTGACCCTAGCAATGTGCCAAGAGGATTATAATGTGGAAGTAGCAGCAGTGAAAGTCTGCCTCCAGCCCTCACTTGTGCCTCAGTAACCCCGCTCATAGTTTTTGATCCCCTACTCTCTCTATTTCATGTAGCTCATCGTCTTAGGGTCTAAAACTGAAGTGATTCGAATGATAAATTGAGCTATAATACTCGGAAGAAATGTTAATTTCTGTCTGCCTCTCATACTGCTTTTTTAGCTGTAGAGTAAGCAACAGGCCCATGTCTCATTTCCATTCCTTATCTCCTTTGAATAAATGATAATGTGCCCCCTTCCTTCTCTTTTCCTCTGTCATCTTTCTGTTCTGCTCATCTCTCAGATGTCACAGGAGCTGGGAATAACGGAGAAATCCCCAGACTTTATAAACCCGTACCGCACAGAGAGAGACGATGTGAGTAAGATGCATACATGTTGTTCCACCCTCGGCCTCTCTTAATAACCCTTTAGGTCCCATGTTGTAAAAAGTAAGATAAGCATGTATTTCTTTTTTTATCATAAAGCAGGTCAAGGTGCTATATGAATACCGTGAAATGCTCACTCCACAGAAAATTAGACGCAGCCCGCATGAGCTGCCTGGACTGTACGGTTGTGATGACACAACTATGCTATACGTATATTGGTAGAAAGAGCCGCTACGGTGACGTTGCAGTCATTCCCCAGCTGCAATGACTTCAAGAGAGAGGACCTAAGACATTGACCAATCAGTGCAGACTTTGCTTTTTCGCTAGGGGAGGCAGATGCTAAAATGGAGTGTTGCAGACAGAGGGGTAATACAAGTATATTCAGACAGGCAGAATGAGAAAAAAGGTTAACGTTAAAGCATTAAAACATGTTCTAGTACAAACCAAAAATACAAGTATGAAGCTGAAAACTATAATATTGGACCTTTGACATTCTAGTGACCCTCTAGTTACACATACACAACTAGTAACCGACAGATGGTTGCTTTATCGTACTGTTTCCAGAAAAAAGTCCTTTTTCAAATCTCTCACACACAACCATCTCTCTTACCCTTATTCGCCTGCTTCAGGTGCTTCACACTGCCGAGGCTTTCCAGAAGATCCTGAGGGAGGAAGAGAAGAGGAGGAGAAAAGAAGAGAAGAGGAAAGAAATCAGGAAAGGTCCTCGCATTTCACGCTCCCGCAACGAGCTATAGCGCTACAGCGCCGTGCATGTGGAGAGCAGAGAAGAGGGGGAAGGAGCACACGCACAGTCCACAAGGGGGGGCTGGACTTGTAGACTCCTGTCGACAGTGAAGGAAATAAAAAGCTGTCATCACTTGTACAAAAGCCAGGTGCTCTGTTGAAAACGAGAGAGGAACCCTCAAGGTGACACAAAAAGGGGAAGTGGAGGTTAGTCAGTTTCTGACAAAGGCTTGAATCGCTGTACATCTACTGTGATTCATAATTGGAAAATCTGACGTATAGGAGGTAAAAGACATCTCTAGGATAGGAGTTGATAAGGGAAACTCATTTTTGATAACCTGAGGATTACATAACTGTACTTTGGAATATCATTTTAGTATAATATTAAAAAAAACAAAATCGCAAAAGCCCATTATATATTGTCTGGTCTAGATTGAATGTGTCTAAAGCCCATATGCTCCAAATACACTTGTTTGCCAAATATAAATTTGTCCTCACCTCATTAAAATGGTGTGTTTCTGGTAAGGTTCAGCTTGAATTGATAATGGAATACAAGTAATAATTATTTTCCTTAAACTGAGATTTGCAATATTTCTAGAGGGAGATTTATGTTCTTATTGCAGCTCAAAGTTTTAAGGACTTGTATTTTGTTTTTCTGGAATATATCAAGGTATTCCTTAATTTGTTTATTTTATTTATTTAATGTCCTCTTTAATCTTTTTGTCCTTTTTGTCACCATCATTAGTGAATTTCTCATTTGCATACTGTATTTGGCATTCTTTTTACACCAATCTTGGTGATTGTTTGTTAAATGTCCCTTAGTTAATATAAGAACCATTTTATCCTGTTCCAAATATGTCAACAGACGTACAGAAATGACCCTTTGTCTGGTAACACTGCCCCTGTGTCTGTGTTACATATTTTTAGTTTTTCTGTTTATAATTCCCAGAAATTGACCTATTGAAATGGTCTAATTCTATGGAATTGAGATTGATGTAACTTTGAAATAGTATTATGACTGTTATAAAACGTTATGTATATTCAGAGAATATCAAAATGTCATTGCTGCAGAATGAACAAATCATTTTGTTATCAAATTTATTTGAAATAAAGTGACTGATACGTACAAAACAAAGCCGTATTTCATATTCCCGAGGTGTTCCCCAGCTATCAGCCAACAGAGGGCAGCTGTCACCAAACTGACTTTCTACAACCAAAGTCCAATGTTGACGTTTGGGTCGAACAGAAGAGGGCTGAACCAACCATGTAGGCCTAGCTAACTCTAGCTACATTTGGAGGATAACTAAAGCTTAAATGCAAAGAAGAGACGACCTATTTCAGGAAGAGGTGTCCAATAACCTGCACTCTGGTAAGCTATTGTCTTCATGTCGTCATAGTTGCTGTTTTGGTCCTAAAGCTAACTTAATGATTTACGTTAGCTAGCGTCGTTTTACTAATAAATAGCAGGGGTTAGCGTGGCATTTAGGATTAAAACTTGCTGCAATTGATGTCTTATTTTAGTTTAAAGTCGGGTTTTCATTTGGTAGCGTTTCAGTTAGAAACGTCAAACCGAAGCAAATAGTGCTATATTTTCTCAGCTTTGTGACGTTATTTAACGTTAGCTAACCTATTCAGTTGTAATGTTTTGTTTCTGTCCGGAACCTTCCTGACAAACACTGCCTTTTCTAGGCTAAATGTAACATAAAACAAGACTAGAAGTCTCAGAATTAGCCTATGTGACTGCAGTGAACCTATCAAAATGAAATATCAATAGTCACATTAATCTACAGACACTTTTCTGTTTTGCAGTTTTTCCACCAGTGGATTAGCAAGAGAAAATTTGAAGCCAGTTGATAATGGAGTGTGAGACGGAAAGAGATGACTCTGAAACCAGATGGAAAGAAGAACTCCGACTGGTCCTCATTGGAAAGACCGGATCTGGAAAGAGTGCGTCTGGAAACACCATCCTGGGCCGGAGGCAGTTCCTGTCACAGATCAGTGCTAGCTCTGTCACCCAGATTTGCCAGCTTGGGAGCACTGAGCTTGCTGAGGAAGAGGATGCTGAGGAGGGTGGCCTGACTGTCACACAGAGGAGAATGAGAAGAGTCACGGTGGTGGACATGCCCGGTTTTGGGGACACTCTCCTGAGTGTGGAGCAGATCCATGCAGAGGTAGCCAAATGTGTGTCTCTCTCTGCCCCTGGACCACATGCTTTCCTCTTGGTGGTTCCAATAGGACGATATACAGACAATGAGAACCAGGCTGCCTGCGAGTTGACCAAAATATTTGGGGAGGATGCAGTCCGTCAGCACACATTGGTTCTTTTTACCAGGGGGGATGACTTGGAAAGCATGGGGATTGAAGATTATCTGAGGGAGACTGCACCTGCTGGGCTTAAAGCTCTGATTGAAAGGTGTGGGGGCAGGTACCATGTACTCAACAACAAAGATCCCAGTAACTCGGCACAGGTTAAAGCTCTGTTAGTGAAGGTGGACAAGATGGTGAAGCAGACTTATGGAGGGTTTTATACTAATGCTATGTTTTTAGAAGCAGAGGCTGCCATCAGGGAGGAGCAGGAAAGGATGTTGAGGGAGCGAGGGCAAGCAGAGGGGGAAGAACAACGGGGAAACGATGGCAGCATGGAAGAACAGGCTAGACTCTCAAAACAACGAAAGTATGACTTGGAGTTTAACAGACCAGAGGGCTTAGATATGGGATCACAGGGGGTCAGGAGGAGGGGATTGGAGAGAGGAAATGAAGAGGATTTTAGGGTGGAGAGGTGGACAGAGGAGAGCAGAGGCAACCCCTTCAGCTTCCTGAGGAACAGAGTTGAACAATGGAGGGATCCGTTCAGAGGCAGGGCCAGAGACCGCAACAGGTCTTTGAGCAGGCGGCAGATTCTCCGTTTATCCATGAGGAGGGAGGCTGCGCTCTCTGTTAAGGTGCTGGAGAGAGTTAAGATCCTGGTGGCTGCTGGAGCCACAGGCATGGCAGTAGGGGCGATGTTTGGGGTAGCTGCCCCTTTAGCAGCTGCAGCCGGGGCATCTTTTATGGGGAACTCGGTTGGTTTTGCTGCAGGTCAGCTAGCTGGGATGTCTGGAGTCGGGGGTACAGGTGTTGGAACAGCTGTTGGAGCCATAGTGGCGGCAGCCTCAGGGAAAACTGCAGTGGCTCTGGGGGCAGCAACGGGTGGAGTTTTGGGTGGTTCTGTTGGAGCCGTTGCTGGTGCTGAAGCTGCCAGTCCAAGGGAGGGTGCTCTGGATGCTCTGGGGCAGGTTAGTCTCATAGGGGCCTCTGCTGTGGGGCTCGCAGCAGGTGTGGGAGGCACCATGGGAGCTGGGGCGGCTTTAGGCGCAGCTCTGGAGGGAGCCGCTTTCAGCACAGTAGCCCTCTGTGGAGCTGAAACTGCTTCAGTAGGGGCAGCGGGTGTAGCCAATGCTTCTGTAGCTGCAAGTTTAGCCTCAGCAGCAGGACAACATGCAGTGGCCTCTGTAGGAAGTGTAGCTGCAAGTACTGGGACTCCTCAGTGTGCTGCTGCCGGAGCAGCTTTAGCTCAGGAGATGGCTGTGAATGCCCCAGTGGCTGCTGGGTATGGCAGTGCTGTATGTGGGTTAACAGGGCCCAGTGTGGCATCAGTGGCCAGCGGGGTTGTGTCAGACCCCTGGGGCACTGTGGCAGTATCGACACGCTTAATGACTGCAGTGGCTGAGATAGGCAAGGCTGCAGCAGGCATTGCCCTGGCTGGTGGTCTGGTAGTGAAGGTAGTAAAGGAAAAAGTCAGATGTGGCACAGGAACAACTGAAGCCAGTTACTCAGAGAAGAAGTCATATGAAGTCTACTGGAACAAATAAATACAGGCTATGAATAGAGCCATAAACCAGTGAATGAGATCATATTTTTTCCTGCATGGCCTCCTGATTAAACACTAGACACCACAGTAGTTTCTCTCTGTAAGAGATATTGCTACGCCATGGAAACAAACCACCGCAAAGATGCAGTCACAAATTATAATAGATAGAAGAGAGCAGAAATTGACATCGTAAATTTGGGTTGGAGGCTGGTGAATGAGTTCAGTGAACTTTTTGCAATGCTGTGTGATGACTAATACAGACAAAGACATTTGTATCTAATACATTTTTAAAAGGTTGGGTTTAATCTCGCCTAATGTCTTCATACATACATTTTTTTTTAAAGGGGCTGTACTTGATACTATAATAAAGCAGTAAACAAATATTTGCTATGTAAAGATATAGAAGATTAATGTCCTTAGCTGAGAATAGCTAACACTCCCTCTGTGTGTGTTGTCCAAGCTTTGTTTTGATAGCCAGTCGGCCCGTGTTTGTGTGTTAGTGCAAAACGGCGGTATTTCACGTACTGGGGAGTGGTCTGTGAAAGCCATGTGAAGGCAATCCTAGTCCGCTGTTTTTGTTGTTGCAGAATTTGAAGTACAGCCCCTTTACAACAAAGAGAAAATATAAAAATACATTTACTCCTGGAAAGTGGCCTGATGAACATGTCAGCCATGTAAGCTCAGTTGAATGAGTGACATGAATTTTATTAATTTGTCTTTCTTTGGCCTTTCTAAAAAAAATCTGAACTGTAAACTGAAAATGAGACGTTCTTAAAGGTCCAATGGCATGGTCCCATTTCACTTTATGAGGATTTTTTTAAAGGTTTTTCTGCCTATGGTCCCCCAGTGGCTAGAAATTGGGATAGGTGTAGACCGAGCCCTGGGTGTCCTGGTCTGCCTTTGAGAAGATGAAAGCTCAGATGGGCCGATCTGGAATCTTGCCCCTTATGAGGTGCATAAGGGGCGATGTTACCTCCCCTTTGCCCTGCTTTGCCTTTCTCCTCCTCAAAAGCTAAAGACTCAGAATGGCACATACTAAGGAAAGCTCATTGTGGGACTGGCTCTAGTTGCTGTAATTCTGCACCAAGGCTGAATTTTGGGAAAGAGACTTCAGACACAGTGTTAGGGACCACTAAGGTCTACGTTAAAGCATCCAAAGAGCACCACGTCGGGGGACCTTTAAGCATCACATAAAAGTATTTGCTGAGTGAGATTATTGTGTTAATGTACCTAATCTTACTCATTGCAGCATTAGGTGTTGAAAATGAACAAAAGAACTGAATTATTTTATTTATATCCTAAAGTGTTTGTAATGAAAGTGGGTAAGTTTTGCAGTGATGTATTAACACTATTTTTGACTAACTGGTTTTCAACTGCTGTACTATCAACAGTTCTATAGTGTGTTCACTTTGTTGCAGTGAAATAAAAAGCCAAGTATTCTTCCATGACATTTTCTTTTGTCTCATTTCATGTCTACAGTTGTTAGTCATCTTTTCTGCCAATACCTCAACTGTGCCATTTCATTTTATGAGACAGTTACCAAAGGAATATTTTCTGAAGATTGCTTTTAGGTGTTTGTGTTTGAGTATGTTTTGTGGGACCTTTTTTTTTTTTTTCATTCACTGTACCTCACATGTGATGGATGGATTACCTAGTCCTAGACGTTAATAATTCAACAACAGCAGTACCCAGATCCATCATGTTTTGGGATTTTCCGTCCATCACATTGTTGTGAATGTGATATCTCAGGAACGCCTTGAGGGAATTTCTTCAAATTTTGGACAAACCTCCACTAACATTTTAGCATTAACTGATTAGATTTTGGGAGTCACACGTCTCAAAGGATTGTCTTTAAAAGCAATTTTCTGGCCAATATGGCAATAATCTAGAAACTCTAGGGACAGTAAAGATCTTCTGTACTGCCAGATTGAAGATGTGTGTGTGAAGCCTCCACGTTTCACCAAAAAATACACAATTTCTTAAATTCCCTTAAACCACTACATATATTATGTAAATCTGGTCAGACATGGATGTTAACTGCAAATTGATTGTATGGCAGAGGCATACATCCACAAAGTGGTAATTCTAGTGTTTTTTTAAATCTTAGTTTATCAAAACTTTAATATTTTTAACTGCTTATAGCCTACGTATTGTTACTTTTTTAAAGTAAAACTTTAGTTTTCCTGCACTGTTGCTGCTTTTTTTTAAACCCTAACCTGAAGTATACTATTAAGATGCATCATAAAGGTGAAAATCATTAACTCTGAATGGACAGTATGTGTAATTAAAAAAAGATGCAATAGGGTTTTGCATTTAAATTAAACACAAAACATTTAATTAATTTTAAGTAGGGCTACATAGAAACGTGTATCATTTGAATAAACATGTCTCCAGTATTACTTTGAATTATACATATTCATTCATTATTTTTTGTCATTAGCTTCTTCTTAGGCGCTAAATTGTCTAATGAAGTCGTGGATGTGTTGGAAGAAGTCCACTTCTTTTCATAAATAAATGGGGCGCGGTTTATTCAAATGAAGCTTCTGATGGTGACGCACTATCAGACCACGGCAAATACGGTCTTGTCATTGGACGATGGTAACTGGTCTCATGACAACAACAGCTAGGTTACGGCCAATCAGAACCCGCTTTGGGCCACATAGTCTGTTTGTGAATGACGTATTGAGCGTAAAACAATATGGCGGCGACTTAAGCGTATATCGGTTTGATCTATCTAGTTTATGGCTATATAGTTATGCCTCTCTTGAGGCTCTAGTGTTGTGTTACGGTTGGTCCGGAAAGAACATTTTTTTCGATCGGATAAGGGGGTTGTAGGCGTTGCTGAACGCCACCGAATATCCTTCGGGTGCTGTTGTTCCCCCCTGCTAACCTCCGGTGACAGCCGGGGAGGCGAGGTGCTAGCGTAACAGACAGGATGGATACCGGAGAGTACGTCTCCACCATGGAGAACATGGACCCGACTCTAGCGGAATTAGGGGACGAGTTCACCTTAGGAGACATCGACGGTGAGTGTCACTGCTAACACTGTTAAGTGTTCTTTGTTTTCTTAAGTGTTTCCGCTCAGGTTGAGAGCTCTGGTTATGAGATGCTCATCCTGCTGAGCGGAAGGAGCTGAAGGCTGCACAAGACACAAAGTTGATTATTTAAAGTACTGTCGATGCAGCTGTTGTTAAAAGGGAGGTTGAGAATGATTAGCCGACCAATTAACGCTAACTTATGACGTTACATGAATGATGTATGTTTCTGTTGTTTAGCTACTTGAGTCAGTTAGATTCATTCCAAACACACAGACACATCACATTGCAAATAAACACATCATATTAAGCAAATAATGACTTTTGGAAGACATAGCATCAATGGAAATGTAATTGAGTGAAGTTTCGGGCAGAATTATATTTCTCATGACGCAAATGAGAGGTGTCATTCATCAGGAATCTGTGTATGTGGGCAGTGAAAGGAGGCACAAGAGTGGAACTTAACTGGCTCATCGAGCTGTGATTGTCTTTGTTTTTTAAATGTAAGCCAAGGGTCATAAGATGAACCATTGAGATTTTGATTTATTTAGACTTCAAAACTTCCATGTCCAGATTTAAGCTTTTGACAGAATTTCTTCAGCATCTTTTTCAACTTTTAAGGTTGTTTTATTTGTCTCGGTGGCAGTGAAAATCTTAGGCCTCTCATGTCTGACAACAGTTGTGTAGGCAGGCGTTCAGGGAACAAACAGCATCCCTGATCCAATCGCCCCCTCTTATCAAAACAAGTTTCTCCCTTTGGCACATACTGAAAGGACAGGGCTTTTAGTGAAACGCCGGCCAGTGCAGAGTCACCAGATTTCCACTAGGGTGTAATTTTACTTACTGCCAAGTCACCAGACCATGTGGGAGTGTCAGACAGTGTCCACTGGCCATGGTGGACAGTGGCTTTATGATACTACTTAACAAGATGAGTCAACCAATACCGGCCAACATTGATGATATTGCACGCAGGCTTTGGTGTCTGGTGTTAATTCTCTTTTCAAAGGACACCCTTGGACAAAGAAGGCAGACAACACTCCCCCTGGCCACAGTTATATAATCCCACTTAATCATTGTGTGAAAAGACAGGAATGTACACATAGAGAGAGGGAAATGACAACTGAGGGTTGACGGATGAATTCACAGGCGAGCTGCAACAAAGACACACTTGAGCTTTTTTCTTTTCTCAGTCTCTGTGAGCTTATCAATCACTTCAATTTCCCCATGAGACAGAGCAGCCAACTACAAAAGAACTGACCCCCTGTTACAAAAACCGTAGGTCCCATCTTCCTAATGTAATCGATAATCAGTAATAATAATAATAATCTATTCATAGATGCATCGCAATTCTCTCTAGAACGATTCAGTGCTCGATTCTGATAAGTTAATAATCAATTACACACAGTATATTTTTAAATGTGTAAAGGTTACTGTCTCCGGACATCTACAAATCAGAAAACAGAGTGACTGAAAGAGGATGGGGTACTGGACAACAACTCAGAGTTTAGGCAAGAGTGCTGGAAAAAAACACAAAAATGGCCAAAAAGGAAAAAAATAAGTTTCGTAGGTATACACATGATCTAATAAGAGATACATAAAATAATTAGGCAAAACACATATAGGCTGTTCATTATTATCTCATTACATGTTCTAAGAAGCCAATTCTCCACCTTTAAACACGAAGAAGGTGACTTTCATAAGCATGTTTAAGGTTTAAGCGTGGAATGACTACAAAATTAAACCTCAGTGGCCAAGACATTTCATTAAAACTTGTGTGTGTCAAAATCTAACAAACTCAGATTTAGAAGTGTATTTTTTTTTTAAATCACACATGGAAATGGAAATGTATTGCGATGCATTGATAATCGATTTAGAATCAAATCGTTGGTCTCTGAATCGGAATCGAATCGTTCAGGTGCCAAGAGATTATCACCCCGATTAATTATACATATTTAAAATCTAAGCTAGACAGCGGTGGGTCTCGACTCAGAGTTATTATCGTTGTTCTTCAGATGAGCCATGTGTGTTTCGTTGAGTGGAAGGTCTTAGAGAGCCCAGTAAGGGCTCATGCAATTGACCCTATATTCATCCAGAACATTCTTCCTCTTCCAATTATTCTTTTAGCAACTGCAGTTCTGGTTATGTAACCTATTTTCTTTGCGCCTAGCAGCCTAGGAAACTGTCCCCCTTTGTGTAAGCTTGTCTAAAGCTCTGAGGTCTCAGAGCTACTTTGTACTGGCTGTCATCAACAGTCTGCCCCCCTGAGAAATTATACTTTTTTTTCATTAAAAAAATACTCAAACCTCATTAATTGTTTATTAAAATAGTTGTAGATTAATTAACTTATTGATTCATCTTTGCAACTCTAATCATTTATGTTCCGAATTTAGGAAATACTGTCGGTGTTCATGACTCTCTAGTACTGCTGACGACCAACAGAACTCATAGTACCATCCGAGGAACTACCATCCTTGCTTTGCCTGTTGCCATTTGGTCACAACAGAAAAAGTAACCTATATATACGCAGAGAACTACACCTTTACGCTATAATGAGATGCAACATGGGATGAGAGACCGGTGACAGGAAGTTGGTGTCTGTTGCTTACAAAGATGAGAACCTAGGTGTTGTAATGTTTTAATTGTTCTAGCTTCATACATCTATTCTCCTATCCTAGCCCTTTAGTGTTTTAGTTGTGTTAAATGTAGATTGAGATAAAAGATGACAAAACTGTGTCAGCTGTCTCTTAGCTGTATCATAACCAGTGTCTCTGACTCTCACTGCTAATGTCTGCTGTAAAAAAACATTCCCCCACTCAAAGATATTATGGACGGTCTCTTTAGGGGGGCTGTGCTTACTGATTATAGTTATTTATTTATTTTATTTATTTATTTATTTTTTATTGAAGGAATTCCACGATACAGGTTGGATATGTCAAACAATACATTTCCCTTCAGTTTGTGCTTACTGATTTTATGTCCCAGTCGATGAATGTGGTTTGTTGGATTGTCTGGTCTCACTCTGCTGTACAGTAAGACTCAGTTCAAGGCTGAAGGCGGTTTATTGACACTGTATGGACCCTGATGGCTGAACCATATGTGCTATCAGTGATATAGATCAGCCAGGGCAGCATCCCCCACAGGTGGACTCTGTAAAGCAATTGTCAAAAGTCTTCAAGTTCCAAAGTCCTGTGGGACCATGAAAAACAGGGTGTTTTTCACAGTAGTGGACCACAGGCTTGTGTTCTTTGGCAACCTTTCGCCTCATAGCTGTCAAGCCTTCAAAGTGAACAAGAGATCTTAAAGGGATCATGTTATGCTTTTTGGCTTTCCAAAAAAAAAAATGGATTCCCATTCATGAAGTGATTCAAGCTCTGCTGATTCAAAATCGATTCATAGAATTATTTTTCATTTTGTATTGGCGTGTATATACATGGGAAAAGTAACTACATTTACTGTAAATACTGTGAATTGTTTTTTTTAAATTGAATATAGTTTTTGAATCAAATGGATTTTTGAATCGAATCTTGAGCCTTTAAATCAAATCTTGACATTTGCTGAATCGTGCACCCCACGTCAAAATTCTTACTGTCAGTTAATGGTTAAACGGTTGTTAACATCCATAAGTGCCATCCATCCATCCATCCATCAGGTTTCTTTTTAACCCTGCTGCTATTGGCAGATTACCACACACCTTTTCAAGGCCACCTGTTTGAAGGCCTTTTGCATCCAGTACAATCTGTTCCCTGGTTTATAACCAGAACAGTAGCTTCTTTCTTTGTGTGCATGTGGCCATTAAGGGGTCAGATAAGTAGTTAGTCGTATCTGTAAGCAGTTAACAGCATTCACACATCTACAGATCTAGATTGGGGCAACCTTACCACCCTACGTTGGGTTGAGGTTTTTGTCAAGGACACTTGGGAAAGCACTATAGATTCTTATCTCCTGGTGCTGTAACTGTGGTAATCTGAGTGTAGCCGAGCCATTGAATTGAAATTAGATAATGTTGCAATTCTGATCTGCAGGTTTCACCACATCATTTGCATTCTGGATACTGAGTGATACTGTCAATTTAAAGTAAAAAATCTTTTATCGCTAAAATTGTATTTCTCAGTATCAAACCATTTGTTATAGAATTGTTAAGGTGTTGAATTGTTATAAAGTTGCGGTCTTGATTCAACCAGTTCACGATTTAATTTTGAAATAACTTGATTTAACCTTTGTGCTGTCTTCCAGTCAGAGAAAAAAAAAATCGCTCATTTTGGCGAGAGTTACGCTTTAAGTTTACTTTCATGTTTTGTATCACTGAATGAATGTCGGAGCTGTCCCAAACATATTTAGATATTTTTTGAACATTGTGATTTCTTAATCAAATCCAGACTTGATGTAATGTCCGTTGTGTGTCTCCATCTCCTCAGAGATGCTGCAGTTTGTCAGCAACCAGGACTTCCCCGACTTGTTTGAAGAGCAGATGACCACAGCAGGCTCTGTACAGAGTGGCAGCGCCAGCACCGCTCCCCGACCTGCCGTTCAAACCCCTCAAACTCCCACAACACCAGCCCCTGTCGTCTACCAGAGCCCCGCCGTTATCCTCACCCCCTCCCAGACACTGTCTCCCCAGTCTCTGCCCCTCACCCCTCCCCTCACTCCTGCGCAGACCCCCTCCCCAACGACTGTCTTGTCAGTGCCGCAGCCGGTGACCCGCAGCCCTCCGCTCCTCCAGCCCCGGCCTCAGGTTGTCCAGCCCATCCAGCCTCAGCCCCAACAGACAGCCCAGCCCACCATCCAGGTACCAGCTATCACCACTTTCACACTCCAATCCTCAGTTTGACAAGGGTAACCACCAGGGCCACACAGAATCCAGTTTATTTTGCTGAATCTTGCCAAAAACAAATTAAAACTCAGAATGTTAACCCAAGCAGAAAAACAGACTGCTAAATTCAGCACATTTTCATTCTGGATCACTGTTAAAAACTGTAGAAAAAAATTTAAAAAAATAAAAATAATAATAATAACTGGGGGTCTGATACCAATTTTTGGAAAAGCCTCCGATACTGCCTAAAACCCTGGGGTTTATGCTTGATCCGAGTTTAGCACCGGAGAAAATCTACTTTACAGTAGTTTATCTATGTTATTTTTCTGTTAGGACTCTCTGTCAAACTGGATAGTAAAAGAAGGTTCTGTGACATTCATTGTTTGTTTTTTGGTTCATGTTTCACAAAAGGTTTAACCTGAGCCAGGCTGCACAACAAATTTAGAAAGCATATCACATCCATACAGTGATAGTAGCATACAGCTGTTAAAATCATAATGAAATATATAACACGCTGGTATTGGATCAGTACTCGGTATCGGCCGGTACGCAAGTTCAGGTATCAGAATCGGTATTGGGAAGAAAAAACCCGCTATAGGACCATTTCTAGACAAAAATCCGGCGGGTGTGTTCATGGAAAACCCGAGCGTTGATTTCTGTCATTTGTAAATGCAATTTTGGTATAAGGCCGTCGTGGCGGCGCTGCATCATAACCAGCACAGTGCACCGGGAAAGGTGCTGCTGAAACTAAGAGCCGTCTGTTTTTGGTGGACCACAGCAGAGCGGGAGCACCTCCATGTTTCCACTGGGGACGTCTTTGCCACAACAGCCAAATAAAACATCAGAAAGCGGATGAGGTCATTGGTCCCCTTTTACCTGCCGTTTTATTTTAATATAGTTCATAGGCTTCTGGCCTTTATAAACACGTTGCAAACAGCCTTTCAGACTTTATGAATGCTGCTCTACGTGCCGCCCATGTGTTCCTGACAGCAGTCTTGTTCTGACACTAAAACGCCAGTGTGTGTCTCTTCACACCAGTGAAATGTAAGGATTTAAATTAGTTTAAAAAATGTTTTTATACTTAATCAACTTTTTTTTACCACTTTTGTGAATACAAAAGCTAGAATAGACATACAGTATGTAGAACATATTAGTTTATTACAATACATCGTGACTGCCACAAGTTCTGATTAAAAAGAAAAAAAAGAGAAAAAAAAGGAAGTAAAATAATCAAAAATTCATATTAAAAAGGAGAGGACTGTCTCATAAAGGGATTACATTGATTTTTACATTCATTTTTAAATGCTTAAAAAACAGGAGATCTACTTCTTGTGTAAATATTATTTTTGCCAGGTGATCAAATTTCTTTTGGAAGATAGCTAGATCAGTATTTGTGGTCATATTAGTCCGTCTAAAAAATAGCTTAACTAAGTAATACCATATACTTCATTAAACTTTAGGAACAAATATTACTGGGACCACTACAGTTAATTACAGATGAACGTTTAGGGATTTACATTATAGAAAATGACTATCTATGTAACAATTTGGCCACAATTTAGCACATTGACCAATACGGTCCAGCCATATACTAGGTTTTCAACCTAGTCTTGTTTCCCTACAGCAGGAATTTTTCAGCCGGAATCCTGATATTTCATGGCTGTTCAAACAGGTGAATATTGTTTCTTTTGCACGTCACAATTTCTTAAAGAGGTTTCCTAAATAAACATAACACCTCATCAGTGTAATTTCTTTTTCAGCTTTACAGATATGGTGCTCGTAGTTCACAAGGAGGAGAACTGGGAGGGCAGTGGAAGTAGTGCAGATTATTGATTACTGATTATTACAGGCAGTTAAACAGTAATGAGATTTCACCTAAATATTCTCCTAAAATACGTTGCTTGTAAGAAGTGTTTGCAAGAGCCAGTTGAAGGTACGGTACACTTTATTAGGATGGTACCACTTGTGTCTTATCTTGAGCCAAGAAAAACTCTGCATTCAAGGTTTTGCTGTTTTAAGTTTTGGATCTCAGTGAGCGTCTGAAAGAGCTTTGGAAGTGCTGCAGTGATGGATGAGTGCTGTAGTTTTGTGTCAGGCTGTTTTCAAGGCATCTGCCTCTCCTGCTCCGATTTCATTGTCCGTTGTGGAGACGACGTTGATTCATTTTGTGTTATTGTGCCATCCATAATAGAAAAGCTTTTGCTGACAGAAGAAAAAAAATTGGAGTACTCAGACAGGAAAATATAATATCCAGCTCAGCATCCCTACAAACAGCAATGCACATCTCAGCAAACTATATTCAGCCTGGCGAATATAGTTTATTGTCTTGAGGGAAATATGCCTTTTTCCCAAATACGGGTCTTTATGTTGCATCAAACTTTAATAATCTAATGAACTCATGTTTAGATAAAACTGGGTTTTGATTTACTTAAATGCAGATGCACGCCCAGGGGATCCCCATGCAGACCCAGAGCTTCCCGGTCCACACCCTGGTTCAGACCCACAGCCAGGGGGCCCTGCCCATCCAGACCCAGGCTGCCCAAACTGTGATGATTGCCTCCAACGGCGGACACTCGCGTTTCATCCAGAGCCCTGTCATCTGCCACCAGAGCCATGCTCCTGGCTTCCAAGGTGAGTAAAGAAAGAAATAGGAGAGTGTTCTGTGTATCAGAATGGTTGACACTAGGGTGAACACAGATTAAAGTTATCAATCACTACATTAGGTTGTCTTTTACGTTACATGCTACTGCAATAATATGGTTTACGTTAAGGATCTGCAGTGGATTTTGAATTTGACAGACAAATCTTGCATCATCTTGTTTCTCAGTCCTCCAACCGCAGATGCAGAGCATTATGACATCACCACAGCTCCAACCAATGACCATACAGCACCAGCGTGTTCTGACCCCAACCTGTCAGACCATCCAGACTCTCTCAGCGCCCACCACAGTCCACACTATGCAACAACAGATGCAGCAAGTACCTGTGAGTAAACCTCATTGTTGTTAGCAGGGTTTGAAGAGTTAATCACTGTTTTCACTGTTAGAAAATGATTAAAAATGGTAGTAGCTGATATCAGGTAATAAAAGGTCTATATTTAAACAAACCTTAAGCCCTAATTACTGGAAAAGGTCATACACAAATTCTTTTGTTTCACGATGTTGGGTCTAGAAGCAAAGATGAGTTGAGGCCTGATCTGAGTATCAGTGTTTTGCAAACCAAACACAAAAGCCTCACATTGACCTCGTCTTTCCATCAGGTTCTGGTCCAGCAGCCTCAGATTCTGAAGACAGATTCACTGGTTCTTACAACACTCAAACCAGACGGCACGCAAGTCCTGTCCACCATGCAAAGCCCCGCAGGGATCACCACCTTGACTACGCCCATCCAGAACACAGCTCTGCAAGTCCCGGTATACAGCTAGCATAAAATATTTTCTATTATTATTTGGTTGTCACCAATGGTCACAAATTTGTCCCCGCGCTGAAAATTAATGTACTGCTACTGATTGTCTTCCCCAGACGCTGATGAGCAGCAACATCCTGACTACCGTCCCGGTTATGATGGGTGGAGGAGACAAGCTGCCAATCAAGCAGCTACAGCCGGGCTCCTCTCACTGCTCAAACGGAGCCAGATCAAGCATGGAGCAAGGCCAGATGATGGGAGGAATGGTAGGTCCGGGGGGAGTGGTGAAGGAGGGGGAGAGGAGGACGACTCACAACATCATTGAGAAGAGGTATCGGTCCTCCATCAACGACAAGATCATAGAGCTCAGAGACCTCGTCATGGGCAATGACGCAAAGGTTAGTGAGTTTTAAACGAGGACAATAAAGACCATTTTAATGTGAATTGTTTAGTGTTTAAATTGGAGCTTGTTAAAAAGTTGAATCCTGAAATGTCCTTCTTCATTTTTTTCCCCCCAGATGCACAAGTCAGGAGTGCTGAGGAAGGCCATTGACTACATCAAGTACCTGCAACAGGTCAACCACAAACTACGGCAGGAAAACATGGCCCTTAAGATGGGCAACCAGAAGAACAGTAAGTGTTTTACTAAATGCATTACTACATTAGTTAGAGGCAGAGCGGGATCTGTAGCAACTTTCCCTGAGTCTCTCTCTCTCTCTCTCTCTCTATCTCAGAGAGGGCGATTCTGTCTGAAGACGTGGAGCTTAAAGAGGAAATAGTGATGATGTCACCTCCAGCCTCGGACTCTGGTTCTGGTTCCCCTCAGCAGTTCTCTCCTTACTGTGTAGACTCAGAGCCAGGCAGCCCCTTGATGGATCACGATCAGGTAACACGCCATACGTGTTAGAGTAATAGTTGTAGTTGATTCAATCGATAGTAGCCCTACTGCTCCTTACTGCTCTTGCTTTAAAGTAAAAACACTTTTACTACTGCTGTCTGCTTATTTCATGTTGGATACAAATGTATCTACAACGAAATGTAGAATTTTTATTTATTAACTCTGCCAACGAGGTCATGTTTTTGGCTCAGTTTGTTTGTCTGTCAGCAGGATTACAGAAAAACTACCTACCCAGACTGTCATGAATTAGGTGTAAAGTTGTAGCATGAGCCAAGGAAGAACCCATACCATTTTGGAGCTGATCCGAATCACGGCGCAGATACACACATGATTAATATATTTCATTGACATTGCAAGACATCTGTGTTGCGTTCATGTGGTGTCTGAATAATCAAAAAAAATTAGCTCCCAACTGGAGAAAACAAATCACACTGCGTCAGCTCTCTCCATCTCTCACATTTAAGATTCAAATTCAAGCAGACTCAATCATTATGTAAGTTTAATATTTGACAAGGATTGTGGATGAAGTATATTATTCATTATTATGAACATGGGCTCTTTCACCTCCTTGCAGATGAAGAGTGAGCCAGATTCTCCCTCCTCGGTTGGAGTGATGGATGGTTCTCGACTGCTTCTCTGCGTCCTGACCTTCTTCTGCCTGTCTCTAAACCCTCTGCCATCTTTGTTGGGCTCTGAGGCCTCAGGTGGCCCCAGCCTCCCCGTAGACCACGGGTCAACCAGAACGCTCGTCTGGTTTCCAACACACACGCAGGACTTCGGTGAGCAGGGCTGACTCCTCTTAAGCGCAGTAACGTATTTTAAAATCTGTAGTGACCTTACCCCATGTTTTCTTCTCTTCTCACCCTCCAGCATCCTGGCTGCGGTGCCTGTTGCCGTGGGTGATGGTGTGGGTGCTGAGCGGTGTGGGAGCGGTGTGGGGCTGTGTCAGGGTGCTCTACCTGTGGGAGCCCGTCACACCCCTTCACTCGCCAAAATCAGTGTCGTTCTGGAGGCATCGCAAACAAGCTGACCTCCATCTCAAAAGGGTGGGTACAGATTCCCTGGGATGGGAAGGAAGTCTCAAACATGCCAAGAAAACATCAGAAATATAATTTCCATTATTTGATATATTAATCGTTGAAGTCATTTTTCATGTAAAATTGGCAGAAAATGCTGTTTTCAGTCCCTCAGATATATTAATTTCCAACTTCTTGTTTTATATCCTATTAAACTAAATATCTTTGGGACAAAAAATTACATTGAAAGACATCACTTTGCGATGGACATTTTCAATATTTTCAGACATTTTATAGACCAAACAACTAATCGATCCATTAAGGTAATTGGCAGATTGAGTCCAGTCCAGTCCAGTTTCTACATATTTTCCATTGCGTAATATTTATTCTGTGCTCAGTAAACTTCTAAAGAAAGAGTAGGTGTATCTTATCAAAATATAGCAAAACAAATAAGCACACTACTCACATTTCAAGTGACTCTTTTCTCCATTTTTTGCACGTGCTCAGTGCTCGCAGTTCACCCACTTTCTTTGATTCTCACTGTTTTTGATGTCTCATTTTAGCCTTCCTGGGGTTATTTTTAGCTTTTGTTCAAATTGTGTTCAGAACTAATGACGGTTCCCCGCCCCCCCCCACCATCCTTTCCTATCAGTCTTCTGAATACTGATTAGTTTGCTATTTTTCCTGTCTCCTGTCGCCTGCAGGGAGATTACACAGCAGCAAAGGCCAGTTTAGAAACCTGCCTGTCCGTCTTGACCAGAGCTCTTCCCTCAACCAGTCTGGAACTGGTCTGCTCTCTGTCCTGGAATCTGATTCGCTACGTCTTGCATCGTCCAACTCCTCTGGGTTGGCTGGTTCGTCAGGTTGGGGGAAAGCATGAGGGGGAGGAAGCTAGGACTAGTGCAAAGGACGCCGCGCTGGTTTACCACCAGCTGAGCCAGCTGCATCTCACAGGTGAGTGTTAAGAACAAAGTGGACTAATGCTTTACACTGGCAGGACAGGTGCACAAGGGTTAAATTATTGACTCCACAACCACAAAAATGACACCAAATCAATATTGCAACATACTTTCACTTTGACATGCTTTGAAGATTTGAACGCTGAATGAACACTGTTATACAATTTCTCACTGTGTCTGTAGAAAAACTGCCTCAGCGCAGCAGCTTGTGGGCTTTGTCCGTGTCTCTGAGCGCTCTCAACCTCAGCGAGAGCGCCCGAAGCAAGATGGCCCCCGCCCAGCTCACCCAGATCTACGTCACCGCAGCAACAGCCCTGCGCATTCTGCTGGGCCACCACCTGTCCTGTCTGCCTGTAAGTCTCCTACATGGTCCTGTTTATCTCGTTATTATTTTAATGATGTCTGATTATACTCTGGATGAGTTTTCTTTCCGTCAGCGTCTTTTCTTCTATGTCTTATCTCCCAGGGTTATCTATTGAGTTGTGCAGAGAGTGTGGCCAACCAATCAGAGACCAAGCTGATCCCTGACTGCCTGCGCTGGCTCTTCACCCCATTGGGTAGGCAGTTCTTCCTGAGTTGCGATTGGTCGTTGAAGTCAGAGAGCAGCGATGAGGTGTTCACTTCTCAGAGAGACCCAGGTATGACCTACATACAGGACTTGGCCCATTCTCTATTACTCTTTTATGTCTTTGTCCTTTTTTTGTTCTTTTACAAGCTTTCTTTCTTTATATTTTTTCTTTCTAATTTTAACTCCAAAACAATCGCAACCCTTCACAGATCTGAAATAACTGAAAAATAAATTAAAAAAGACCCCTGATTTCACACATTCAATGACAAAAAAGAAAAACTTGTGGTCTATAGAAGGCCATCAAGCTATAGTATAACATGTTTAAATAAAACTCTTTAATTGATACCTTGAATGAATATTGAGATTCTTTAGTGTTTCTGGGCATTTCAGATGCTTGAACAAACAAATGAACTTGTAAAGGTTTAATAGCTATTTACTGAAGTGAGTACAGTACTGAAGTTACTGTATGAGTTGATTGTTTTGCGTCCGTGTCTACAGTGTGAATGCAGATATGGACAGTTTATTCGGTATTAAAGAAATAATATGTCAATAAAAGATGCTGGGATTTCACTGTCTCTCTCTGTTTCCTCCAGCTGACCCCATTGCCCAGCTGCACCGCTGTTTCTGCAGGAAGCTTTTGGAGAGAGCCGTTCACACACTCATCCAGCCGCAGAGCGACTCCGAAGCTGGCAAACGCAAGAACGACTCTGGGTAAGCCAAGGGTACCGGCAGTGCTTTTTGACTGTTTGATGTGAATTAGTGATTTACCCTGGATCTGTTCTTTTACTCTGGTTTGTCTCTCTTTCAGGGAGTTTTCCAGTGCCCTGGAGTTCCTCCAGTTGTTGAACAGCTGTACAGAGGACTCTCCTTCCCCTCCTCCTGCATTCTCGACTCCTCCCAGTCACACCACCACCCCAGGTATGAATACCACGTAGAGAACAACCCTGCCCAATCACAGTAAAGCATGAATCACGTTGGATGTTTTTTTTTTTCTCTCTATTTATGATTAACCAGATAGACATCAGAGTTATTACTGTCAACATGAATGGATTTTCTTTGCTCTATTTGCAGCACACTGAAAAGCAATCTGGCTTTTGGGATTAGCTATTTATTGGATTATCACAGATAACACTTGCAGTCATTGATTTCTGGTAATAAATGGCTTGCAATAGAGATGAAAACATTGACAAACTGTTCAGGCGATTTTAATTAACCACATCCTTAATCAATCCTTGTTGTCACACTGAGACATTCTGCCTTTTATATTACCCCACCCTTTTAATACCGCAGGGGAGACAGAGCGGAGACAAAAAGACAGGGGTCCTAACCATCACATCATCTATTATTTGACAATTAAAACTTGACAAGGAAAAGGTTATGATGGCCACAAAAGAAGTCTGTTCGGGTTCTTCAGACTGGAGCTAGTTTGTCCCTCTTGTTTTTATTTCTACATTATTTCCCCTCTCTTCTTCTTGCCAGTGGGAGACCCAGTGAGTCGTTGGTGGGCTTTGGTCCTGAAGGCTGCCGTGCACTGGCTGCAGGGCGATGATGTCGCAGTGAGGTCACTGTTGGCAGAGGCAGAGCGGATGCCGAGGGCTCTGCACACTCTTGAGTAAGCAAAGTACAACTTGTTTCAGTTGGTCTAAATATGACAAAACACAAACTCCCACACAATACAGAAACTAGAATAAACGTGAAGGTGAAGCATTCATTCTCCATTCAAGTTTAAATTGGTGAACATTACAGGCATCTTTCAAGCTGTAATAATCCCAAAATTTTAAGATAACCTTGATTAAGAGACATGGAAGTCATAACCGGATCATCTTGTCTAACCCGCGTAGATTCCCAAAAATCTAAGATTAACTGTAGAACAATCCCACATTCACTCTCTGTTGCAGCCACCCTCTGCCCAAGGCTGTGCTGCATCTTTGCAAGGCTGTTCAGATGAGTCTTTCCCATCTGAAGGGAGAAGGGGCGGTAGCCTGCCTGTCCCACAGCGACAGAGCCAGCAGCTACCTGCGCTCCAGCAACTCGGTGCCCCTCGCCCAGACCGGGAACTGGCTGAACAAGGTAGTGTACAAATAATCACAAAAATCCACAAACAATCTTAAGATCTTCTCCGGGTTTGTGATTAGAGCACTTGCTGTTTAATTTTGTCTGCATTTTGCACATACACATTTTACAGACTGGAAAAACCTTTCCCCTCCTATCAGGACTCGCTAAATTTGATACATTTAGGTTATCATGCATACACGCTGCATGCTCAGTTTGGGCCGGGCTGCCGTGAGGCAGTGCGTGTGTGTGCGCAGTGTGGGTGGCAGGAGGTGGCTGTGGTGCATTGTAGTTGCATTGCATGATCCTGAAGCCGAGTGCAATGTGTCTGCAGCGCAGTACAGAGGCCTCCCCGATCTGCACGCACCCGCTACACACCCCAGCGCTTCACATTAGACAGCACCGAATATCCCGTTTAGGCTACATCATAGGCATGCATGTTGGAGGAGACGCGCTGGTTGTGACCGGGGCTGGTTGTTGTTGGTGGGTTGTGGCTGTAAAGCCGTCTTTGAGTGACACTTTGAGTCACATTTATCCCTTAATAAATCTTTTTTTTTTTTTTTTTAAATGATGCGTCTTATGTAGAGCTGCAAAGATGAATCAATTGGTTATTACAAAATGAATCGCCAACTAAACTGTTAACCACTTTGAGTCATTTTTTATGAAAAAAAAAGTCTGTATTCTCTCATTTCAGCTTTTTCAGTGTGATCTATACATCCTTTTTAATTTATTTTTTCTTCTCTAGTTTCTTCACTCCTCTGTGACCGTAAGCTCAGTATCTTTGAGACAAAACAAGACATTTCAGGATGTCTTCTTGGGCTTTGGGAAACCCTGATCTGCACTTTTCACACTATTTTGACATTTTATAGGCCAAACAACTAATCGATTAATTGAGAAAATAGATTGATGGACAATAAAAAATAATCATTAGTTGCAGCCCTAATTTTGTGTTAAAATGCACCAAACAACACTTTGATCTTTTGTCCTTTTTTTTTCCCTCTTCCCAGGGAGTGGAGCTCCTGATCTGTGACCTTCTGCTGACGTTGAGGACCAGTTTATGGCAGCGGGGAGGCAGCAGTAACGGAGAGCCTGGCCCGGCCCCTGGGTCCCAGTTGGCTGGTTTCCAGAGGGACCTCAGCGCACTCAGAAAGCTCACCCAGTGCTACAGACAGGCGCAACACAAGGTACATCCGTGACCAGATCAAGTCAGATATGTTCAGGAGTTCAGAAATCACCAAAACGTTACAGTCAGTAGAACTTAGAACTGTTTATACATTATATTTTACACATTGTTTATTAAACGGCCTTGTTGATTACTAAATTACAAATCACAACATTCTGTTATTCCCGTATGACAGACCATTGCCAAGTATAAGTCAGCAGTTCACAAAGGGAGAGAAAGGGTGGAGGAAACTCAGATTGGACAGATAGTCTAGCTAGCTGTCTGGATTTACCCTGCAGAGCTCTGAGGAGCAGTTCACCATAGTCCTCAGAAATCAACCGGAGTTTAAAATTACAACACAAAGAAAGAGGAAGGTAAAGGACATCTGGCCAAAAATATTGACATCTGGCAGAATTTTTGTCGGCAATGGAGCACATAGACTGGATATAGACTATAAGCGGGATACTGTAGAGCAAGCTGGTCATCATAGCAAATTATAACCACTTTGCGTCGGGGTCTTGCATTAACTACCTGATCCCTTAAAGTGTAGGATGAGATGGAGAAACAACATTGAAGCCTACGTTCTGGACATTTTTAAGAGAAGCTTAGATGGAAAATCCTTTCCTGCAGCAGTAATGATAAACAAGAGCCAGGGAATTGTAGAAAACGGCCGGGGATGTGTCATTCTGACCTCGACCATATTGTGTTTCCAGTGGATCTACTGGTTGATCTTGCCAAGTTGCAATGTCTTAGATTCATTTATTGCTCATGTAGCTCTTTAAATCCCAATATGAACAAATGCCCAGAACAAGATATAAGATTAGTTATTAAATTAGCTTTCATGTCGGTCTAGCTTTGAGCCAAAGAAAACAATCTATTTATTATGAAACAACATTAAAAAGCAGGCAACTCTCCAGATTTGAAAAGCTGTAACAAGCAATGTATTAAAGTGAATAATACCCAAAATATGTTGCAGGCACGTTATGTGAACAAAAACTCTGTAGCCGCCCACAGGCAGCCCAGAAATCAGCTGCGACCCGCTAATCTTGTTCGTGATAATACTCTATTTACTGTATCAACCATGAAAATCAAGTTCTCTCCAGCTCTAACCAGCTGCGGAAATCTCGACACGCTTTAATAAATCATCGAGCCTGCTTGTTAGATTTTAATGGAGTAGTAATTACTGTAGCCTGAGGGTCTCTAACAACAACCGCTCTCACAGCGGGTGGTGATCATTTATGTTCAGACTTGGCAAGACTCGAAGAACCACATGAAATGCATCATGTTACAAGGGTTCTGTTGTGAGACCGCCAGCAAAGTCTCGGTGCCCAATCCCAAACATCAAAAATGCTGTTTCGGAGGCAAAACCCAGTACTGCAGAGAAATTATGGAATGTAGTCCAGTCGTCCTGGGCTGGAATACCTGTTCACAGGTGCAGAAGTTGGTCAACTCCACGCAACACTGATGTGAAGCAGTCCTCAGAAAATATTGGTTATGCAACTAGATATTAGTGCAGTGATTAATAGCCAAGCCAATTATGTGTAGGATGGCTGTTCTTCTCCAAACAAACACCAATACATATGCGAGGATGACAGTCATTGCGTCTCTGATGTGTGTGTTGTTTTCCTGCAGGTGTTTCTCCATGAGACCACAGTGAGGCTGATGGCCGGAGCCAGTCCCACAAGGACACACCAGCTGCTGGAGCACAACCTCCGACGCAGGACACACAACTCTTACACAGCCGGTAAGGGACACTCAAACGAAATGAAACGCATTGATTCAAGTACAGACTGTTAAGAAAAAAACTCTGAGCAGCACTACTCATTTCACCTGCGGGAAGAATGTTTGGAAGACTTTGAGGAATTACAAAGGAGCATTTAATAAATTCCCTATTGAGGAGAATTTTGGATTGCACAATACAGCGTGGTGCCATCCCAACTTCTTAAGTTCCTGTCTTTCTGAAGGCGTTAAGTTTAGCTGAACCTTCAAAGTGCGCCCAAATATCTCAGCATAGACTAAATGTGTTATGTGTTTACTTTCTCAATGGCTTTGGCAGGGGGAGCAGCGCTGTCTTATCATAGAGGTGCTACGTCTCCCGTCATCTAGAAAGTATTCCTCAGCCTGGAAAGGTTATGAGGTTATGTTGGACACTAACCTAAATGACACCTTGGTATCATTATCTCGTAGCTTCATAGCTCATAGCTTGAGTTCATATGCTGAAAAGTCCACGATGAGGACATCTAAAAAAAACTCTGAGGTTGTTCTTAATCTGAACTATTATTATCATTCACACACACGCAATGGACACTAACCTGGCACTTTTCTTTCTTTCTTTTTTTCTCCCCCCTGCTGCTGTCAGAAGGTGAGTGTGTCCTGGGTGAGAGGGAGAGGGCTCATGCCATCCTCCTGGCCTGCCGCCACCTGCCCATGCCCCTGCTAACCCCGCCTGGGCATCGCACCCGCCTGCTGGCCGAGGCCAAGCGCACCCTGGAGCGGGTGGGAGACCGTCGGTCCCTGCAGGACTGTCAGCAGATCCTGCTGCGCCTCAGCGGGGGCACGACCATTGCTGCCTCCTGAACACACACATGAACACACACATGAACACACACATGAACACACACATGCACACATGCACACACACACACACACACACACGGCGAGAAGAAACAAACAAACACACACACTAAGATTAGGGCTACTCACGATGAACTCTGTAATTTGATACACACAACCAGTCTACTCATCCACAACTTCAAACCACAATCTAAACAAGGGCCATTATCGTAAAGGATTTTCTTCAAACTGGTACACTTTTCTCACACAGCTGTTTTTTTTTCCCCAGACCTGCAGCTGAAACACTTCAGGCTTCACAGTTGCTTCTTTGAAGCTTCGTTTCATTGTTGCAGCACAATCATTCCACCTTCTGGTCATTAATGGTACCGTGCTAGGCTCGCTGCTTCAGTTATTATACTTTTTGGGGCATTTTTAGGCCTTTTTATTGACAGAACAGCTGAAGAAACGAAGGAGGGAGAGAGGGGGAAAGACATGTTGCAAAGGGACGCAGGTCGCAGTCGAACCCGGGCCCACTGCGTCGAGGAGAGAACGTCTATATATGGTCGCCCCCTCTACAAACTGAGCTATCCAGGCACCCGCCCTCATTTTTAACAATACTAGACAATGAGCAAAATTAGGTTCAACAGGGCCCAAAGGGAAAAGGGACCATTCTTTAATAGCTGTTTAAATTAATGCAATGCAGCAGTGCATTGATTAGCTGTAGGATACCAAGCTGTACAATCATTATTGGCACACATCATTGAGTGCTAACTAACTAACGTCCCATTAATTTTGCAAGCTTCAATTTAAAGGGCGTCTGAGTGTAGGATGCAGACTAGACAGACTAGCTTGCTTTTAACCATACAGTGCTGAATAGTGTCCCTTCTTATCTACCTCATACACAGTACAATGCCAGCACTGTACTATGGAGCAAAGTAGGATACTTAAACAGCCCGTCAGATATCCAGAATTTGAATTGACTGACCATTGGATGCTTTAATCCCACGCAGCGTCATTCTAATAAAACCTTGCGGAGCTGCTTTACTTAGAGTTCAGGGTGCATCCCTAAAGTACTTTATGGATTTGACTCGCTGTTGCAGAAACCACAAGAATGACGGCTACAGCTGACAAGATTATTAGATTTGCGAAATATCCAAATAACAGAGGGAAGCAGCCAATAAGGGGCTGATGAGTTTGAAAATGTCTACCTACACACAGTCACACAGATCCATATACATATTCAGTTTATTCGATACAAACTCACGATGTGATTGTATATAGTTTGTACATAGACAGATGAACAGAAGTAGATTAAACAGGAAGTTCTCCACTTCTGCTTGAGAGGAGATATGCATCAATGAAAGCGCGGCAACGTGTCCAAGTTGGCTTGTAACGGTTTCCTGTCAGAGTCTGCTCTGATGTTCTGACGCTCTGACCAGGAAAACAAGGTCAGTCGCCTCACCCTTAAAGTGTTACTCCACCCAAAAGATCTTTACATTATCAAACACTCACTGCTGTGGCTTCCAGGGCTGCAACTAATGATTATTTCCATTGTTGATTAATTGATTAGTTGTTCAAAACTCAAATTTTCGGTTTACTGTCATAGAGGAGTAAAGAAACTAGAAAATGTCCACATTTAAAAAGCTGGAATCAGAGAATCCAGACTATGATAAATATAGTTTAATACGTTTAATCAATTTATCCTTGTCTTAAAGCAAAACATTTTTTTTTTATAAAAGTTACTGCTGTTCGTCATCTAAATCCAGCTTTTGAGCATACAGGCAGCGAGTGTCAGATACTGGAAACATATTGGCCGCGGGTAACGCTTTAAGATACAGTATATCTAAGTGAAAATGGGCTGAGCGGTGATAAAAGTGATGAATGGTATTTCTTGGAATTTATGTCCACCTATGATGTAAAGCTCTCAAGCAAATTGGCCTTGATGTAATGTAAAGGATTATTTTATTATGTTTCATCATACTTTGTATTTGAAATGATGGGGGAGTTGTTTCTATGTGAAATATTTGTCCGATTTGCTTTTTATTTGTAATTGTTTGACTTACACATGAGACAGCACTTCTGTCCATCCTGTTTCTGTGCTCTGGTTTTCTTATTTAATGTTTATGTAATGATATAAATGCTTTTAAGTGGGGGGAAGGGAACAGTTTTGCCGTTATTTTATTGTTTTACATCGATAAAAGCCGTCTGTGGGGTCAGAAACTGTTGGAAAGAGAATCACTGATATTAATAGTTTACTGAAACCCCCATTTCAACAATTAGCCTGATATTTTCTTTGTAGTTTAAAAAAAAAAAAAATACAGACAAACGCACCTGTATGTTTCAAGAAATGTCCAAAACTCTGTCCTCCAATCAACCCAAGGTGAAACTTAGCCACCTAACCCTAACCCTGAAAGTCTTTTTATCCATTCAGATTACCTTTCCTTGCTGGTAAAAGTGTGCAAAGAAGAAGAAGGCAATTTTCAACTAGCCGTTTGCAGGCTGAAGTTTTTGCTGTCAAAAATATGTTACACTTTTTTTTTCTTTTTTTTTTCTTTGTCCTTGATGTGTTTTTATTTCCGTCTTCATTTCGATGTTTCTTTTTCTATTAAAGCAACACATGACAGTGGTTGGTATGTGTGATCATTCAAGTGGTCAAAGTATCATACTGCTCATGGATATGGGAAGAACAAATACAAACACGGAACCTCAAGAAATGAGAGAACATGTTTCATCTGAACGTAGCTGTTGGCCGGGTGTGAACGGCAGTGTAGATCTGATAACGAAGGCTTGGTGTGACGTTTATGGGTTTCCTCTTTCACACGCTTTGTGTGGCCGAGGGATGAACAATGAACAAACACATGTAGCACGCCTGGATGCATAATGAGTTCCTGCCGCTTGGAGGGAGGGGAGAACATCTGATCACTGCAAAGGTGTTGGAGAAGTCCGGACAGTGCAAGTACCAAAGGAGTCATTATATCAGGATTAACAGAAATACAGACCTCATTTGAAGTAGTATTACATTCATTCATATGTAAATAACACGAGGTGACATGCATCCTGTCCACTTAATTTTATTTTCTATTCAGTTTTATACAACAGTCGCACAGTAAATTAGACAAGACAGCAAAAACATGGTGCAAAAACAGATCTTGCCAGAGTGCAAGATCAAAGCATGCTCAGAACACGGGCATAGGGCGTAGGGGTGGTGATGACGCAGTGGACATGACACGTTCCTTTGGTGTGGGAGTTCTGGGTTCAATTCCACTGCGATACATCAAGCAGTGTGTCCATGAGCAAGACACTTAGTAGTTGCTCCAGAGGCGTGCGACCTTTGACACATATCTGTAGCAATTGTAAGTTGCAATGGATAACAGCGTCAGCTAAGCGACATGTACAGTGATGTAATAGCATAGCAGCAAACGCACAAATCAGACATTTAGGTCTCATGAATATAAAAATGTGTTTCCACACCTTAAAAAAGTTATGTTTAAACAAATTTGTTCCATCTCATCCATGGAAAGCATTGTCATTGAGCAACTCCCTGAAACATGGGGACAGTGGAGATTTCCTGTTGTGTAATATTATTCTTTTATATCTGCAACCATGCCTGCTCTAATAATTGACATCTGATGGGGAGGAATGATGCTGGCAGAGCATGTCAAATCCGTATTGTTCTTCTTTATTTGTAGCCCTATTATCTGCCACCACTAGCTGCTGTTCCTATATAACATATAAAACAAGACAGATAACACAAAAGTCTCAATAAAAACATGTTCAAGACAAATAAAAGTCAAGTAAAAAACTAAAAATCACAACACATCATATTGCATTCCGTCATAGTTTGGTTAAATGTTGCGGTCCTTGTTTGTGTGTTTTTGAATAATCTTTTAAAATGTATCTTAGTTACGATGGCACCTCTTTAAACAAGGCAATTAGGTGAAATTTAATTACACTCAGTGAAAGTCTGAACCAGGTGTAGTCCTACATGGTTAAGGCGTGCGGAACCTTTCAGAGGCTATTATTTGCCCGTTTCGAGCCGGACAAAGTTAAATGACATTCCCCTCAATACTAGAAGCCGGAAGTAGTGTATTGGAAACCAAACTCACGTGCACGACATGAAAAATAATAAAAAGCACAACAATGTGTCCAAAAAGGGTAAATTCAAGCCCGGATCCAAGAAAAGAGAAAACAAATGCATCGTAACGTTTGACGACAACGACAGACAGTAAGTGTGTCTACTGTTAACGGTGTTTTAACATGTTGCAGATGTTAGCTAGCTAGCTAGCTAGCTTCTAAGCCTACGTGAAGTAATGTTGACGTTAGTCACATTCTTACGACTTCACAGTGTAGTTACCATGGAAGCCTTGTGGTGTCGTACCAAGCTGTCGTATTATTTATCTCATGAATACTGTCTATTTCTTGATTTGTTTGACTTTCAGTAACTTTCGATAACTTAAACATCTAACACCAAGCCAAGTTGGATTGTATTATTATAATTTGTGTTACGTTATGTGATCCCTCTATGCCAGTGGTTCCCAGTGTTATTACGTCATGAACCTATTAACGGACACAAAGTAGACCGCGGCCACCCATCTGATACTGCTTTTGCTTTTAGATGTTTTATTACAGAAAGTGTATAAAATCCATGACCGAAATAGGAATACATTCTCTCATTGTTTTACTGATGGAGGGAGATATAGTCCGGAACCACGGATGTGTGCTACACACACACCTGCAGAGACTTAAACGTTCCATGGCATGACATTTATTTTAACATTAATATGCGTCCCCCAGTGGCTATAAATGGTGATAGGTGTAAACTGAGACCTGAAAGCTCAGATGGACCAATCTGTAATCGTGCCCCTTATGAGGTCATTAGATCGGTTACCTCCCTTTTCTCTGCTTCGCCTGCCCAGAGAATTTGGCCCACCAATGAGAGAGAGACATCGTGGCTTTCAAACGAGCAAAGTGGCAGTTGGTCAAGGCCACACCCCACTGGGACCTTTTTAAAAAAAGACAGAAAAGGTGACTGGTTTCTTACTTTCTGTCCTATCAGAGACTATTTAACTGGTTTCCACAAACGAAAGGTGGAAAGGAGGAAAGCAGCTGTGGCAGAAATTCGGAAGAAAATCAAGGAAGAGCAGATCAGAGTCCGAGAAGAAGTAAGTATGAAGAAAAAGCGCGCAGACTTAAAATCTGTTGTGGTGTGAGTACGTACCACAACGATGTACTGATGATATGTTTGGATGTGCTTTCAGAGGCATAAGGAATACCTCAAGATGCTGAAGGAGAGGACAGACGCACTTCGTGAGTTAAAAGTCAAAGTTTGGGTGCCCAGTTAGCTCAGCTGGTAGAGCGGGTGCCCATATTTAGAGGTTTAGCCCTCACTGCAGTGGGCCCGGGGTCCACTCCGACCTGCGGACCTTTGCTGCATGTTATTCCCTTTCATTTCTTCAGCTGTCCTGCCAATAAAGACCTAAGAATGCCCCCAAAAATCATCTTATAAAAAAAAAAATCTAAAGTGGCTGGTCATTTTATTTTTATTTTATTTTTACACTTGATGATCTTTGCTTATTGTTTGTTCGTTTTCCTCACTTGATCCCATCTCTCAGAGGAGGCTGAAGACGATCTGGAAAATGCGATAACCAGTACGACAGAGTCGGTGCAGTACGATCATCCCAACCACATCGTCACGGTGACAACCATCAATGATCTGGACCTCACAGGGACCCACCTGCTCGGACCCGCAGCAAATCCGGTAAACCGTAAAGCCTTGGTTGATGGAACAGCCTACGTATGTGTGTTCCTGGGAGGCTACATGGTGCCGGTTGTACTGCTCTCAGCTCTGTGTGGTCACTCTGAAAGTAGTCGATAACTTTAATTATTGAGGAAGAGTGACACTAATGGCTAGAAAACTCCATTAACACTCATTATCTCTGCTTTCAAGGTTAACGAGGAGGATGAAGAAAAGGGGGAAGAAGAGAAGGAGAAAACCGAAGCAATGCCAAAAAAAGCTGGGAATCCAATCATGAACAAAAAGTAAGCTGTACATCATACGTCATAATATCTACATGCATAATGATAGTTTTTTCAAAACTCTCATTGTATAAATATTTTGTAAAAGCACCTGTAGTCAAGTCTACAATATTGTTGTCGATATTGAGATTGAGGTATTTGGTTAAAAATATTGTGATATTTGACCTTCTCCATATCGCCTAGCCCTAATTTGGTCGGACATCACTTTTGGCCCAGGCATTATTTTTGAGCTTTTTTAGGGCTTATTTTTAGGTTGATTATTAATGAATGGACTAATTAGGAAAGAGATAGTATGTGTGGGCGGGACATTAAGTCTGACTCAGTGATGAGTGAAACCGGAGCAGAGGGACAGACACAGAGCTGCAGCCGAGCCACAGTAGAAACACATTATCTAACACACCATTATCTTTATCGATTATCTGGCAAATAAAACGCTGATACACATAATCTGCAAACTGCCCCAAAAATCGGCCTCTCCCTAGTGTTAAATGTGCTCTACACCCCAACAGTACAGTGATGACATAATGGCTGTCTTTAGATGTTGTTTTCTGTCGTTTTCTGCTGCATTTATTTTTTTCTCTCCCCTGCTGCTTTAGGATCCGCTCCCTAAACGCGTCGCTCAGCTCTTTCACCAGCAAGAGGAGGAGGAAAGGGAAGCAGGAAGGCCGAGGTGGCCGAGGCCGTCCGACAGACAAGAGTGTCCCAGAGAGTAAAAGCAGAAGCGGGAGGACCACCAAGTGGCAGAGACGTCGACTGACTGGGAAAAAGGTGCATCATCGGGAGTGAGAGTGTGTGGAATAATACAATGTAGGGCTGGAACTGGGAAGAGAGACGCCTTGGGTCTGAATACCACCGGCAAACAGATTGGACTTTGGAGTATTTAAGCTCTTGTGTTTGAGCAGGATGTGTTTATTTGAGAAGTTTGTGAAATAAACACAAGTGGACGCTTGGTGTCTGCTTTGCGTTGGACCGCCTATCTTGACATTGTTGAATATATTCCCACTGTACCTGCTTCTTGAAATCTTGTGCTCAAACTGTTTTTGTAATTTCTTAAGAGTATACAAACTGAACTGTGTTTACCTACATTTTCATTAAATAAAAGATTAATGTTGCTAATAAGTGACCTTGTGACGCAGCCACAGCTTACAAACTGTCAGCGAGCTCCGTGTGGAATTTGTTCGTCCTATTGTTTAATAGGAAAACTGCCGCTGTTGTCAACATCCTCTCTAGAACATCAGGACATCAGCCCTTAGCTCCGTTTCCTCATAGCGAAGCATTACCTGTGTAACAGAGAACCAACGGCCCCTGGGTTACTTACGGTTTATTCCTTATTTGAGAACCTTATACCACGCAGCCAATGGTTTGGATGTATGTTAACCACCCCCCCCCATCCTCAGCCAGTGTTTATTTATTTACGTTAACCTGAGCCAGTGTTTGCCAGCTGTCACTATTATGAGCGTTCATTTGACTTTCTAAAGCCCATGATATTTAATACAACTCCTCAATAGAGGAGCCTGCAGGCCACTGGCTCCATGTTGGCTCCAGGTGCATGTGTGCTCCAGAGCTGCTGCTGTGTTAAATGAGAGCCAACATGGCCGTCTTGGATGCTTCAGTTTCACGCATTGTCAGAACAGCCAATCAGATTGATTTGGGGCTGTGGAAGCTCTGGAGGATAGAGAGCATGGGGAAGAGGAGGCGTGTGCCTGATGGGGGTCTGATGGGCAGTTTATCCTCGGACTCGTAATGGCATACTCAAAGTGGAGCTGACAGTGGGAGCCTCTCGCCAGGTAATTCTCATTAATTCTTATACTGAAGAATATTTCTGCTGATTACAATTTCCAACTTTCTACTAACATTTCTAGAGGCTGTAGTGCTTGTAAATGCACGTGCCTTGTGGTTAGTAGTAATAGTGCTCTGTGGCCAGCTTTGTGTTCGGACTGGATTGTGTTTCCCTGTCCAGTGTGATTAGTTATCACCTACCTTAACTGTTCCACTTTAGATCTTCCATGAACCATGAAATAAATATCCTCTTCAGTATTTAGTCAGAGCCACTGCTCTGTGCTTACACCGGCACAGCATGACCCAACACCAAAACTTTCCATTCTCAAGAAAAATACTAGTCTTGCTTTTATTATTTTCATCTCACTCTTCGTTGTGGAGGATGCTCCAAAAATATTCAACATGTAGTTTTTTAAAGGGATTTTCATAAGTGCAACAAATGTCCAACAGTGTACTGCTCATTGCACCCCTTGCTGTTGTTTCCCAGTTTTCTCTGAGGGATGCAATGATTGGACAGGTTCCCCCCCCAGATTTAACATGCCCCTCTCCGGCGATGAGCCCATCTGCCCCAAGTTCCAGCCCAACATCTTCGACCCCTCCCGCTGCCACGACTGCCTGCGCCAGAGGCGCCTGCATGCCGGCGCAGGGGAAGGCGCAGAGACAGCACCAGAACAGAAAACCACACCTGAGGCGGGAATTGGGGCTAAAATTGGAACTGATATTGGGATTGGATCGGGCAAAGGAGTGCTGTTATCACCAATCCCATCTCAGGAAGAGGAAAGAGACACCAGCAGCAAGGTAAGAAAGAAGAGAGGACCAGAGAGGAAGAGGGAGGGAGATGAACAGAGCAGTTGGATAACAGGGTAGAGTAGGTGCTGATGGACGTCATTAACTGAAACCAAAGAAAAGTGAGATCATTAGAAGTCACGGGTGAAGTCATCAAGTCACTGAGGTTAGACGCTAAGTGAAGGGGAACAGAATGAGACATGACTGGATTTCTTCAGATGAGTTTATTGTCATTCAAGCGTGTTATGACATGAAGGAACATAATTAGTTCCCCAGGTCCAGCAGCATACACAGTAAACATTTTAGTGTCTCAGCTAAAATTAACCCTCTAAAAAACAATAATAAATGCTTGACTCATTAAGCTTCACTCAGCTTTAACTGTCTTGCATGATATAATTTAGTATAGAACAGAATCTGTTGAAGCAGAGCAAAATTGGGACTCAAAATTCTGTTTCTTCTGGGTTTGTGAAGAAATCCAATCCCTTCTTATTCAACACAGTTCATCAGATCACACACTGTAGGAGTCTGTTGCTTGCGAGTAAAAGGTCAGAGACGGAGAATAAGAGGCAACAATGAGGAGCAAGGTGCAAGCAGTGGCTCCTATTATAAATTAACGAAGCTGGATCACTTACCGCCCTTTTGGGAATCACTTGTAATATTAGCAGCATACAGAAAGGATGGGCAGGTTTCTACACAGTATTCAAACTGTGACAACTCTACTTTTTCCTATTCATCCTGCTTCCATGACACATATGCAGTTTTCGGTTTACAATACTACATTCTAGTACACAGTGAAGATGTACCAGTATAGCTCCACAGTAAAAGCCCACCTTTAGGTTTCTGAAAATTGCAGGGATGGATGCCTGTTTCTGACATTTTACAGACAGTCAAGTCCCGGTTTCAGATCCTTTTTAAGACATCTTATAGCTTAGAGAAGGTTTTATGGGATGAAATATGAATGAGGAAAGCCATGACCCAGGTCGAGTTACAGAGGTGTAACCCTAATCGAACAGCAGACTGAACATGTGACTGTGTGTCAGAGAGGACAGAAGGGACAGACACTATTCAGCTAATCCTTCACTCAAGGGGATGGAACCAGACGGACAGATTTAGGATGTTAATGTATGTGCTCTCCTACTCTGACACAAAGACAAAGTGTATGTAAAATATTTCATCTGCTACAGGTTTCAAATTTACTTTTTGGTAAGCATTGCCTTTCTTTGGGAAATACAGTGTTGCTCTGTGACTCGGAGAGAGACGGAGTTCGCTGTGACGTTGTGATTGGCCCGTATCTTATCTTGTCATCCTATCAGGAGGATTCTGACGGTCTGTCGGTGGTGAGCAGCTACTGTGATGTCAACGGAGGCCGTCCGGGTTATGGGGAGAGCTCTTTGTGCATCCTGAGCCCAGACTGTGAGCTTTACATCTGTGACGGCGACGACGACAGCACCGACAGGTACTAATGAGTCATTTTGGATTATTATGTTTGTGTTTTTTGGTGCTAGATTGTCACCACAGTTCTGTATCAGTTTCATTAGTTCTGTGCACCATGTTCCCTGACCTATGACTTTCATGTTGCATGATGCACTTGCATTGTTACTCTATGAAACTGATATTTTACTGATTTAACTGTTCTCTCTCTTCCTTCTATTGCCTCGTACTTTTCTCCCACCTTCTCGATCTCTCACCTTTCCATCTCTACTCTTGTCATTCTTTTTCTTCATTTCCTCTTCCATGTAGCGGTCGTGACTACCAAGACTTCAGTGGCTCGGTCAGTGCAGAGGACGAATACCTGCCGATCCGTCGTCGTACGACCAACCTCGGCATGACCCGGCTTGACCCTCCACCCCATCGGCCCAACCCTCGGGCCTGGATGGACGAAGCTCGGAGCAGAGACAATTTCAGCAGTCAATCAGGTTCAAGATAGCTGGCCTCGTTTATTGTTACGTTAGTCAGTTGCTTGATTCATTTCTTGGCAGATATGATACATTAGAAAGAGTTGGTCAAAGAAGATGCACAGCTTAATACAAGCAATGTAAGGAGAAATGTACCATTACAGCCATATCTCTCATTTGAACACATGTAGTTCTAAGTATGAGTCCAGACCTGCTTAGTATCAGTAGTTGGAGCCTTCAGTAAACCTATGACTTACGGCACTTGACCGATCCATATCCAGTTTCAGCCAAAGGTGTTCTTTTCTTGGCAATACTGTTTGATGTGACCAGCTGAGGTGTCCCAGAGCAATTATCAGTAATACAATATAGCTCAGTTTGTGTCAGGAAACCTCTGGTGGTTGCTCAGTAGTTGAGCTTAGATGTGCGCATCTCTTATTTCTGTTACCTCTCCTTCTTACCACTTCTTCCAGGGTTAAAAGAAAACAGACAGAAGCGTGAAAGTGGGTACTTCTCCCTGGGAAGAGCAGCAGGTGCCCGCTCACTCCAAGATAACAGCCCGCCTACTCCCTACCGCCATTTTGAACGAGGACATCCTATCTTCAGCAGGAGAAGCATCGAGCCCAAAGACACCATCCCCTTCAGAAACCCTAATCTCGGTGTGGCCTCTGAAAGGCTGACGCCGGACGCTCTAGATGAGGACCTGCCTGAGGAAATCTCGCATCCTGACCCATATGAAACTGCCGTTGAGGTTGAGGCCCAAGTTGGCCCCCGCTCTCCTAGTCCTACTCCTTTTAAGATAGCGGAGTCTCTGGCCTCTACTGGGCGAAAATGTCTCAGCAGTTCATATGGCCGGGGAAACACTTCCTCTTACGTCTCTTCCTACCAACAGTCAGGACATTTGGAGTCCTCGAGGCAAGCCTCTGCCCTGCAGTCTCGGCCTTCCTCCGCCCTGCAGTCTCGGCCTTCCTCCGCCCTGCAGTCTCGGCCTTCCTCCGCCCTGCAGTCTCGGCCTTCCTCCACCCTGCAGTCTCGGCCTTCCTCCACCCTGAAGTCTCGGCCTTCCTCCGCCCTGCAGTCTCGGCCTTCCTCAGCCCTGAAGTCTCGGCCTTCCTCCGCCCTGCAGTCTCGGCCTTTCCCCGCCCTGCAGTCTCCGCCTTCCTCTGCCCTGCAGTCTCGGCCTTCCTATGCCCTGCAGTCTCGGCCTTCCTCCGCCCTGCAGTCTCGGCCTTCCTCCGCCCTGCAGCCTCGGCCTTCCTCCGCCCTGCAGTCTCGGCCTTCCTCCGCCCTGCAGTCTCGGCCTTCCTCTCCCTCACGTGGAAACTTACCATTCAGACACAGTGAGTCTGTGGCTTCCCTCAGCAAGCATAACTTTGATGGTGGGGGGGGGTTTCAACGGACGGAGCCAGAATCCAGGAACTCCTTGCAACATGGCCGCCGTGTTGAGTCAGGAACTCTGCCAAGAAACTTTAAATCATTTGCTGGTTCAGTCATAAACCAGTCAAGCACAGTTTCTGATTTTAGGAGTGCCTTGAAGAAACCCGAAGTAAGTAGGTCTTCAAGTCGAGTGGGTCGTGAAAGCAGAAGTGCATCTCCCTCAAGGAGGGACTTTGACCCTTCAGGCCATATGTCTCTCCACAAGACTGAAATCTCCAGTCGTACTTCGTCTCCATCTAGGAGAACTTCTGACAGTCTGCGTGACAACCACAAATACTCACCGCCGAGGAGAAATTACAGCTCGTCCAGCCAATTCCCCCTTCATAAATCTGAATCAATTATGTCTCTCAGTGGACGCAGTCACCATGGACGCTGTGGCTCCCCCATAAGAGAAGGCTATGATATTGAAAGCCAAGCTCTGCTACGTAACCCAGCAGCTAAGAATGAACCGAATGACCATGAACATGAAAGCCCCACCGTGTCTCCCCACAGACGAGATTACGACGCAAGACATTCTGCACTCCGTAAGACTGAATCAAGCGCAGTCAGCGGCAGTCAAGGTCATGACAGCCGAAGTTCCTCTCCAGGAAGAAGAGGCCACCAAGCCCCGAGTCAGTATCAGCTCAGGAAAACAGACACCAGTGATTCTCTACGTGGCCGTAGTCGTGAAAGTCGTCACTCCTCCCCTTCAAGGAGAAGCCATGAAGCTCCTTCTCAGTCCCTGCTGCGCAAGTCTGAAGCCATCAGTTATGTCAAAAGTCGTGATAGCCACAGTTTGATGCCTTCAAGGAAAAGCTATGATCCTCCTGACCAGCGCCCACTGGGGAGAACCGAAACTAGCAGCTCCCTTAATAGCAAGAATCACAGCAGCCGCAACTCTTCTCCGGCTAAAAAAGGCAAGAGTGACGCGCCAGGCTACTCAATCCTCAGAAATGCTACTAATGGAGATTCCAGCCATTCCTTTCAGGGAAAAAACACCTACCATGACTCAAAATCGGACTCCCATCGTCCACCGCGCTCTTGGCGGGAGTCACCTTCTTCGCTCCGCAGCTCCTCGTTAACTCGTGCAGCTTCACCCTCCAGGCAGACCACAAATGGCAGCAGAACAGCTTTTGTCACCTTGGACACACCCAGGAACCCCGCTGACATCCGATCTGGCGTTGGTCGACGCCGCCATGAAGACCACCGCCCCTCCCCTAATGACAAGAGGCCCTCCAACCGCACACAGAGCCATTCTCCTTCACCTAAGATTGAAATGCGGAGGGACACCTCCTCCCAGAGCTCCGTGGAGTCCTCTGAGTCGGGCCAGCTGTCAACGGGGTCCACAGGACGGAACAGGGACGAGTACGCCATGATAGCCGACGTGCCGAAGATCAAAATTATCCATCAGAGAGAAGAGCCGGGCCACATGGGGGGACCTCAGAACCAGCAGCCTTCTCGGAGACAGGAGCTCTATAAACCAGCTAGGTAACACACCACGATGTTAAAAAAGTGGTATTTGTAAAGTGGTGGAAAAAAGATTCAGATCCTTTACTTAAGTTAAAGATCTAATACCAAACTGTAAAAATACTCCGTTACAAGTAAAAGTCCTGCATTGAATATGTTACTTAAAACATTAAAGGAAAAGTATTCAATGCAGAAAATAAAACTGGAAACGATGAAAACAGTTCTCAGCAATCAGCGATCTGTCAAGTGTTTGATCGGCCGATCATTTCAGCTTTGACTTTGACTTGCCTGTTTATTTTTGGGTAGTTTAATTATGATAAAAACTGTATTTTTAAAGTACATGTGTTTTGTGTGCAAAAATGTTAATTTATAAAGCAACTAGTAACCGAAGATGTATGTAGCGGAGTAAAAAGTACAATATTTCTCTCTGAAATGTAGCGGAGTAGAAGTAGAAAGTGGCATTAAAAGTACAAGCAGTGTTGTAATGTAACAAAGTACAAATACTTTGCTACTGTACTCAATCACTTCAAGGATCTTCAAGGATGAAGATTCAAGACCGAGTACAAGTATGTCAAATTTGGACTGATTTTGAGTAAATGTGCTTAGTTACATTCCACCACTGAATTTAAGTCAGTTAGCATTACTTTGTGATGTATGCCAGTTACATGTATTTTCATGGTATTTATTGTAATGTAGATTGAATGATCTTCAGATTGAATAAATTTGACCAAATCAGACACGCTGATAACTTGTTTGTACTTTTGCAGCCACTCCCTGAGCAAGCATCCCTCCAGAGAGTGGGAAGACACAGGGGACACCGAGAGAGACTGGCACCATGGGTATCTTTCTCGTGCTCACTCCTCCACCTCATTGCAGGTAGTCTGGTTGGGGGGAAATCAAGCTTTTTCACTTAGCTGTCTAAAACCCTGTTTCATTTGAGTAACCGTGATAAAAAAACTTAACATTACTGGGGGAATATGACATGTAGCAAAACTGGTAATACACTGACTTAAGACCCTTATTGGATTTTGGAGATTTCTTTGTTGTCTTTTTGTGAAAGAGTCCGTAGCAATCTAAAAAACTTAATTTTTGTCATATACAGATATGCAATAATGATTGCTGGGTAGTTTACATGTATGTGACGAGACAATATGCGGTTGCTTTAGAGCACAAAATCAGACAAGCTGAGCACATCTGCAAGCTAAGTGAGCAGGCATGCCTTTCACACCTAAAAGCTGCAGATAGTAGTGTGCACTGGGGCCCGTCGTGACCACCGCACCTCATTGGGCAACAGTGTAGAAGGGGCTGGGAATTGAGCATTAAAACTCTCCAGTGGTTTGTGCTCTGCATTATGCACCTTTCCCCCCTGCACACTATAATCCACTGCAGTGGAATTGCATCTCTGTGGTTTTCAACTGAATATTATGTTAATGCTTAACCACCTCTTCCACATACCAAACACCACATTTGAAAAATGGTCTGTGGATGTGAAACTCTGGAGGTTTCTATGTTTGCTAAGTTGGACATATTGATTTTTTTCTATACAACAACAAGCTGTTTCTTTCCAGAGGTCTGGCAGTCCAACAGCTGATGAGGGCACTTCTTGGAAAGGTAACCAGCACAGATCAGAACAAATGCAGGTATGTGACGCAGCCAGTGTGTTTACAGTAAATGTGTGTGTGTGTGTGTGTGTGTGTGTGTGTGTGTGTGTGTGTGTGTGTGTGTGTGTGTGTGGGTGGATGGGTGCATATGTATGTATGTGGAAACAAACTCTCTTCCACTGTGTCATATGGAGGGCAGAGTAACAGTTTATTTTCCTAACACTAATATTTGTAATGAACATAATAAACCTGTAGCACACATGGTTCAATTGAAGTGTATTGCCATTCAGTCTATTTCAATATATGGTATCTTTCTGTTACATATTTACCAGACATGCTGGCAGCTTGTTCAGTGTTCACACAGATCCTGTCTATAACTGTAAAGATGTTATGTACTTGGCACCCTAACCTGATGCCATATCTACAGTACACATCTACACTTTAACTCTTTACTGCGGGTTCCTGTGCGCCTATATACTTCACCAACACCCTTCAGGCATTTCATAAGACTGACTGAGCTTGTCAATTATGGTCTGCTGGGGCATGTGTTGAAATTCCTGAACTGAAACCAATAGCTACCAAGAGACGATTTCGGGGGGGGGGGGGGGGGGGGGGGGGGGGGGGGGGAGTGCCACTTTGTTTGCAAGCCTTAACGATTTTCAGTCTGGAAAAATATAGCAAGAAAATGTGTTCTGTGTGTTTAGAAAGTTTTGGATTATCAGGCTGGGTACCGAGGATAGGGAGGGAGTGACACCTCATATTAAAACACTGTAAGCGTCTTCTTCTTATGATAAGTTGTTGTTGTGGGTACAACTACCCAGAGCTGTGTTATACGTCATGTTGCTCTGGGGACCCCACTGGACCCCCCTCAGCACCCGGAGGTCCCCGGACACCGGCTTAAGAGTCCAGCAAAGCGTGGTTTAGGTAGGCTTGTTTTCTCAAACGATCTTCGCGGATCCGCCCAGGAAGTGGCAGACAGAGCAGCAGCGAGCAAAGAGGGGGCAGAAGTGTAACGTTCGGTTACCACGACTTGTCAGAAAGTTGAAAAAAATATTCCTTTTAATTACGTACAGCTTGTTTTACAGGGATTTAGTCGGGGGTGAAAGTACTTTCCCCCTTTAGGCTGCATTAGAAAGTCTGCTGTGGACGTCGGGGGTGCGCTTGATGAATGGCGGGGTTTTATCAGATTTCGCGTAACGCCAGGGTCCTGCGAGAAAGTTAAGTTTTTTACACGAGAACTTTAGCCAAGCTGAGTTAGTGAACTTGAGAGCAAAGGGGGGTTTATTTGCGTGGGGGTAACCGTACCTTTCTTTTGTCTTTATTTGACCCTCTCTGGATCCTGTTGTCATGACGGTAAGTTGCACCTTTAAAGCTGTTTTGTTTTTCCTGCCACTCCTTCCTGAATGTACATTGCATGTATAAATATGTTACATTTCTTAATGGACTGTGGCGGAGGAGCTAAACAGTACCGTATCTTACTTTGGTTTATGCTTTATTGTTAAGAGTTTTCAATGTAAGCTAGTTTGTAATGGATTTTTGTGGTTCGTGTTGGTTTTACTCGAGGGGTGTGCACGTTAAGGCTAACGTGGACAATCATGCCTCACTGTGTTGTGTTGTAATTTATCTGCCCAAGTACAAAGTTTAAAAAAAAATAGCAAAAATTATACATTTATGTCCCTGTGACAAGTCTAAAAAAAAAACTAATGCTGGTTTCCACGTGTGGTCTAGCCAGTGCCATCTGTTGTTTACAGCAATAATAATAAGTATGATTAATACACTTTAATTGTAAAGCACTTTTCAAAGCGGTGCTTAACGTTAATGTTTGAACTAGGATTAAAACATTTTAGGGCATAAAATAAGACAACTTAAGTTATACAGAAATTACATGGAATATAATACAGAAAACCGAAGACTATAATATCCACTTATAATAAACAAATTGAAAATAAAACAGTGTGTTTTAATAAGAATAAGTTCTGCAAGTTATTTAAAAGATGTCACTGACTTTGCAGGTCCCAGACCCTGATGCAGGTGGTAGAAGGAAGTGTTATTAGCTTGTAGCTTGTACTCTATGGGTCGGTTTTTACAGCCAGCTGTGACACATGTCCCCAGTTTGCACACAGGCACTCCCAAGAAAACCATGCAAATGTTTTGTAGAAAGTAGCCAAGAGGGTTTTCTCTAAACCATTGTAATGCAGGAACTTATCCACCAATGCGTGTGTGCATTAGGGTTGCAACTAACCACTATTTTCACCATTATTCAACGATTTATTATCCTCATTTTCTAACTATTAACCCAGGATGATTTTCTTTCTCTTCGGTGTGCTGTCAGTCTGTAAAATGGTGATCGGTGTTTCCCAAAGCCCAAGATGAGCCCTCTAATGTCTTGTTTTTTCCACCACTCAAAGATATTCAGTTAAGTCTCAAAGAAACTAGAACATATTTTATACTTTTTTTTCATGAAAAATATTACTTAATCCAATTAATAAATAATCAAAATAGTTGGCAAATAATTTAATAGTTGATAATTAATCGATTAATCTTTGCAGCTTTTGTGTACAATGTATCATTAGGCTCTACTCCCCTAATCACCCTGTTCAGAGAGGTCCTCTATTTAACAACTGAAGAGGAGAAGCATACATGCTGTAATAGGCCTTATGGACAAGGCTTGCAGATAATACTCTTCTATAGTGATGGGAGACAGGAGTCAGAAAGAGGGGACGCTGTCTCAAACAGTCCCCGGTGTTTGACCCTCTTCCTTCTGTCACTGACCTTTTGAAGCAGGGTCACTGATCTGAAAGCACATGACAAGGACAAGCACTGTCGCATTCGGGGTTATTCCTAACAGATGCTGCCCTTTTTTCTTTGTCCTCCTGTGAACATTCCCCTGACCTGGCATGTGAGCAAGTATTGACTAGATAGCATGCATTCATGATGTAATCTGACACATCATAACTTGCTCCAGTAGTCTTAATAGTTTGAGTGGAGATCTTATAAAATTCAGCTGTATGTAAATATATGTGAGTGTTTGTCTGTGGATACCCAATAATAACAATAATAATAAAGTCAAGTGTTTAAAGACATTGCCAAACCATTTATTAATGATGCAAGGGTATTTAAATGGCTTATCAAATGTAGTAATACACAATATATCTTGCTAATTTACACTGTCTTTTGGAAGTCGCCAGACCTTAAAATGTGTTAGATTAAAAAAGATCAGCAGCATAAATGAACTGGCTTATACAGGGAGAAAATGGGTGGTACTCTGGCTTAGAGGAACACAACTGACGCCAGGAAGGGAGTATAAATACAGAAAAGGAGTGGTTAGAAATGACAGAAGAGACAGAAACATTATATCAGAGTGCAAACAGTGAGGGAGCTGGGCAAAATGATGTAGCAAGGGAATACAGTTATCAATATGTAGCTGCAGCAGCGAGGAAAAAAAGTGATGGGAATGAGACGCCAGTGGGAGATGAGATGACGAAAGAGATCTCTTCTTAAGTAAGAGATTTAAAAGGAAGGAATTTACACGCTAGTAAAAGACAGATAAGCAAAGTGAGGAATGCACGGTGAAAGAGTTGCCTAATCTTCATCAGGGATCACCACATGGTGTGGTACCTATGGCATGTTTTCCTCTTTCGGTCATCACAGCAAAAGCAAATACAGGCATGTTCTTTGAAACACTGTAGAGCAGCTAAAGCCCATTTTAATGCATCTTATTTCATAGTGTGCAACAGTGTTGAGTTACAGTATGAACTATTCCCACTGCAGATTTCAATGATTAGGGATTCACCGCTACTGGTTTGTGAAGACTAATACCTATTATTAGTAATTAATTAAACTTATAATGGATATTTGGAACAGATATGCATTTACAGTGAAGATGAAAAATAAAGATTTTACTCCAAAAACAAACTTTTTAACTGTTTAAATGCTTTAAGCAAATATTACATAAATTAGAAACTTCTTTTGTAAATATAATTTTTTCTGGACATTTTAGCCCTTTTATTTCTATAGGACAGTTTAAACTTGGAAGGGGAGAGAGAGACGGGAAATTACATGCTGCAAAGGGCAGCAGATTGGAGTCCAACCTGTGGCAGCTGCTATCAAGGCACCCAAAAAATTAGAAACCTTCAACATAATAACCAGGAACAGATAGTGTTGTGGGCGAGACATTAAGTGAGAGTCATTGGTGAGTGAAACTGGAGCAGAGGGACAGACACAAAGCTGTAGCGGGGCCAAAGTGGAAACACTTTTTAATTCATTTCTGATAGCTTATCAGGCAAATAAAACGCTGATAACGATCATCTGCAAACCGCCAAGAAGACCGGCCTATTAATGGGCCAGGCACGATAATCGGTCTATCGCTGCTATGGATGCCCTGCTCCATTTCCTAATCTTTCTTTCTGTTGACTTCCAATGTTTGTGCCCTCATCCTTTACAGACAAACTGGTTGTTTCCTGTCATTTTTCACTTCCCATATACTGTATGTCTTTCTATGTAGCCATTGCCTCTTTCATTAAGACATATCAGGTATACTGCAGTACAACCGAGCAGCTTCATGTGACATAAACATTAAAATACTATTGACAATGACTGCTTTGTTGAATGTTTGCAATGCGTGTAGTATCATCAAGATAAAGATGATTTAGGGATCTAAATGTTTTCATGTTCTAAAATATAGTTTAAAAAAGTTAAATACATAAAGTTTTAAATATAAGCGTTTACCAGTACCAGTTTCAATGTGAACTTTAAGTTTCTATTGTTTCTCCACGATAGAAACTGGTTTATGTTAGTAAGTGGGCAGCTTTGTATCTGTTGTTTCATGTTCAATGATAGAATAAACCTGTGGTGGGATGGTAGCTGCTCTTTACTTTACTAGACTTACATTTTTTACGTTTGCCTCACCTTTTTGACATAGCTTGAAATATTCTTTGTCTTGTTTTTGTTCCTTTCTTTCTGATCCCATTTTTTTTCTCTGTGAAATCTTTTCTCTTTGCTTGTGATGAAGAGAAATAACCTTGACTAACACAGCCAGCAGAGTTCCTTTCTCCTTTTTTTTCGTTTGTATTTGTAACATTCCTGTCAAACATTCAGATGAAGATCAGTGACCGTGACGCTGTGTGCTCTTTGCCTCACAGCCCGACCTCCTGAACTTCAAAAAGGGATGGATGTCCAAACTGGACGATAGTGGAGAGGTAAGGTACACGATAGGACTCCGCTCAGAAGTCGTGTCTTCCCCTCTCGCCCTCTGTCGTCACTACCCTCTTTGTCCCTCGTTCCTAATGAGAAAGGCTGTGCGTAAGGCGATAGCGGCAGATTATCCTTGTTGTCGCGGTAATATCTTGGTGGCCTGAGGCACAGCAGGTGTCTCCTCTCTTTGAATGATATGCTTGAGTTAATAAGCTTCTCTCTTCACACATCACATACTGTAGGCGGGGTCCAAAATTCGCACCATCTGCCAGCTAGTATAATATGCAAGTTGCTGGTAGATTCGCTTCACTCACCAGCCAAAAAAAATGGTAATCCCTTGATTGGCTGGTAACGTTTGAACATTCACTAGCCATTTGGCTGGTGGACAAAAAAGTACATATTGGACCTTGCTGTTTAATAATAAAAGGCCTTGCCGTTTTCATTGCTTGCTCAGATACAACATCCATAACTGACTGTGTCCATGTCAGATATGGTCATTGTATTGTTGTGATGGTTGTCATAGGTGCTGGATATTGCCAATGATTTCTCGAGTGCTTTTAATTCTGGTTCTTAACGTCTGGATTCAATATCATTTAGATAACCATACCATACCAACTTTATTTGTTAAGCGCTTTACAACAACCAAAGTTGACCAAAGTGCTGTACAGAAAATAAACAAAGACATTTATAATTAATAACCATATAATTAAAAAAAACACACAAAGTAGCAAATAAGAACATAAGATAAGGGAAGTTTCAGTTATTAATTTAGCTTAGCTGTAAAAGAGATGGTCGAAGATCCTCAAGCAAGAAGCATCCCTCAACTGTTTTTTTAAAAATAATGTTCACATTAAGAATTGACCCACCAAAAGTTTGTTTAAAGAACGTTTTACTTTTACATCCGTCATGAGAAGGCATGTGTTTTAATTTTAAAACAAAGATGGATATTGGAACCTAAGAGGACCAGCAGTGGTCTCAGATTGATTGTTATATCTGCTGTGTTTCTTTAGTGGAAGAAGCATTGGTTTGTTTTGACTGATGCTGGACTGAAGTACTACAGAGACTCGAGTGCAGAGGAGGTATATCTTTTGTTTATTATGTGTGTGAAAGATTAGAATAATCCTAACAATCATTCATTCACACATGAGTACTGCAAGCATAAGCAAAGACATGTATAAAGACAGTAACAACGTGTCACCCGTTTCTGTGTGTTGAGAGTGTTCCTGTGTTTTCTGTGTAGAAAGATGACTTGGACGGAGAGATTGACCTAAAATCCTGTGTGAAGGTGTGTGAGTTTGACGTGGAGAAGAACTATGGGTTTCAGGTACAGGTGAGTATCCCCCTTACGGGTCAGTCTCTTGTAGACTGTGTACGCGACTGATTTTTCTTCTTCATGTTCATCCCTTGTCCTCCTCTTCAGCGTCAACCACAATTTCTGCTGCATTTTCTTGTTAATCCGTTGCCAACCATCTCATTCCAGTTCTGTCACATTTTTGTGTCTCCTTAACTTCTCATCTCTTTTGTTCTCCAGACGCAGGAGGCTGCTCACACACTGTCTGCCATGACAGCTGGTATCAGGCGGAATTGGATCGAGGTTTTAAAGAAGTGTATCCGGCCCAGCAGCTCTCCAGACCTCACACAGTAAGTGCCAGTCGAACCAAATGCAAAACTGAATAACTGAATGTAAAAATGTAGATAATCAGGGGCAAAAGTATTTTTGCCTTTTAACTTGAAAGTTGGATATATTTCAGATTTTTCGCAGGCTAAAATTAAGAAGTATACATGTTTAGACTTAACATAGAAGCCAGTCAGTTGTAACTCTCGTGCTTTTACAACTCTTACAATCATGGAGAGAGGAGTGTCCATAAATGTGAAACTGGACATCTCCCACATTAATATAATGCTTAAATGCAGCAATTTAGAGGTGGGTGTACCTGCACGGGTTTTATACCCAAAGCAACTGACATTATGTAACATCACTTTAGCTTGTGGAGCTTTTGACAAGGCAGTGGTGGCCTAAAGGTTAAAGAAGCAAGCTTGTGACCGGGAAGTTGCACCTGTCCCTCCCTCATTCCCACCACTGAGGTGCCCTTGAGCAAGGCCCTTAACCCCACCCGCTCCAGCGGAGCTGCTCAGTGGCCAGCAGATCAGACTGTGGTTGTACCGGGCAGCTTCCAGGTGTGAATGTGGAACTGTGAATGTGACAGGTCGTCGTTGACATACCTGGATAAATAAAAGGTAAAAAAAGAAAAGAAATAATCAGTTAACTGTCACTTGCAACTTTCTGCCCTAAAAAGCAGAATCTAAAGAGGTTTTATCCTGTTTTTTTTTTTGTAGTGTATTATTCTAAGATTGGTTGCCTCCGCGTTCTTTTATTGCTCAGTCCAATGAGAGGCTCTAAAACTCACATGCATCTCGGCCCCTGAAGAGTTTCAGTCACTCTATACTTTGTCTGTTTAGAATGAATCAAAGTTTGCATTAGTTATTTGGAGCACCAATATATGTTCTTCATGCTCATATCTTCATAATGTTTTCATAATGACTCCCCACTCACTCATGAACCCATGGCTGCAACACAACAAGCGCCTGGCTGCTTACATAAACCAAAACTTGTGCATATTAAATTTGGAAGCGATGATTGGATTTGGAAACAAAATCATTCAAATGATTCCAGTGAAGAAACGTTTCTACTGGAATCGTAATTTTTGACACGATTCCAAGTAGGAATCGGTTCTCGATGCCCAACCCCACTGTTGATTTACTTATATCTTCAACCTTGGTGAATTTGTGATGATTTCCTTGTTTATTTGATTGAACTAGGAGTCATTATGTTCTTTAATAGAAGATGAAATAATGTCTTGGATTTATTTTGATAGCCTTTGATTTCAATTTAATGTATTCCTCTCTAATCTTCTCTAGATTACCTGATGGCAGCAGTGACAAGGAAAACTCGCATTCTCGCGTCCCGCTGTCTTCCCGTCGGCCATCATCGCGTCATGTCGACGTTCAGGCGGAAATTCCGACCCCGGCTTCTCCTGCTCATCGTAGATTTGACTATGTCGAGCTGTCTCCGGTTCCTGCCTTGTCCAGCCCTCTCCCAGCCAGTCAGAGAGAAGCAGCAGAAGGCCAGGGGAGGGAGCACAGCCAATGGCAGGAGGAGAGGAACACAAGCAGCCAATGGGAGGCTGTCTTGTCCAGGAAGGGCACTGGCGGGGGATCCAACCAAAGGCTACGCACGGAGGACGAAATAGAGAGAAAGTGGGCTGAGTTTGAACGCTTGCCTTTAAAGGAAATGAGCACCTTACCACCAATGGGATTACGGCCTTCCGGCCAGTCAGCCAATGAGGCGCTGCAGAGGGAGGTAGTGCGTGGAGTTGATTTTCCAATTTGCAAATTAAATAAACTGCAAATTAACTCATCTGTCCAGATGAAGTAAACACATCCTGCCTTTGCCTGTTAACACTTGAGTCACTTTTTTACCGGCCTGCTCTTCAGCAGTGTTTTCCATCTGAAATATGCAATGGAGAATTCAAAGTAGAAATTGATGTCGAACCTGAGAAAAATAGAGAAATTGATATGGGAAATACTGCTGAAACTGTTCTGTCTCTGTGTGTTGTGAAGTGCAGCTTTGGTTTGAACCTGTTTCTACACATGATATGCAGACAGCTGAACCACAAGGCTGGGCGAAGAGCTCCATCAAACAATGATATCTCATCATACTGTTCATTCACTTTGTAGATCTGGTCATTTCATGCTAAAGAGAAGCTTATGTGCAAGTATGATTACGATATAATGAAGGCTCCATGCTTCCTTTTGTGTTTAAGCTGCTTCTGTTGCCTGAATCTAATCAGGCTTTGAAAGGTCAGCCGTGGTTGCGGTCAAAGTTTAAATAATTTGAACTTTGAGCACCAACAACCACAAAACACTTAAGAGGTGAGCAAAACCCAAAGAGCGTGACTTGGCCCCAATTAGTCTGTCCATAGCTTGTGCACAGTGGTTCTGCCAGTGATCATGTGGAGATTAGGAGTTGGATTGCCGTGGGATCCTGCAACAAATTTACTAAATTTGGCTAAAAATGTCATACTTTTTTACTGTTAACAAGCCAGTGAGTATGAATGAATCGTAGTGTTGGTTTTCATACCTCATATTTGGCTGTTCAAAAGCAACCTGTCTCTTTATATCCTAATCCTTATTGCTGCTAGGGCTGGGCAGAGTTCAAAATATGTCAATACCGTGACTTTGATACCGGTTCCTAAAAAAAAAAAAAAACTTATTTAAATTGATTTGTCATCGTACTTTAAATATCCTACTACGTGAGCCCCATCTCTATGCGTAACGTAGAGTTTTCCTGCCTGCCTCTACGACATGTAACGTTAGACAGCCAATCACAAACATTATTAGAGCTTGGTTGAAGCAAGCTGCATGCTTATTGGCTCATTGACATTATTGAAATAATAACCTTGTTAAAATATTGAACTCGATACTTTACAGGCAATTCGGTTGGGGCCTAAAAAGTATTGAATTTGCTACCCAGCCCTAATTGCTGCTAACGTATTTCACATTTCAACACCAGCGTATGTATCCTCTTGTGTTAAGATGCTATTCACATGTTGAAGTGATAGGCTTCTGTCGCCCACCTGTCTGTCACTTCGTGGGCTTTACCTCCGTCTTTGTCTTCCCCTCAGGTGGCGTCACTGAGGCAGCAGCTGGAGCAACTACGAGGAGGAGGGGGGGGAGGGAGATGGGGAGGAGGTGTGAGGGGCAGCTGTGGCCCCGAGGCCCCCTGCGGCCGCAGCCTGGCAGCCATGGAACGGGCCCATCGACAGGCGCTGGACGAGCTGCAGAGGCAGCACAACCGGCAGACCAAGGAACTGGAGATGGAAAGGGACAGGCTGCTGCTGGAGGAGACCGAGGACACGGCACGAGGTCAGCAGGCCCCACGGCAATAGACAGGGATACCAAGACCAGAATCAGTGTTGGAATTATTTACAACTGTAAAGACTGTTTTAAGGGTCATTTGATAAAGAATGTCTGAGCTGTGTTGGAGGGTAAAGGTTGGATATAGTTCACTGTTTCACTTTAAAAAAGAAGGAATAGGTTGTTAACATTGACTTGGGTAATATTTCCTCTGAAATATGAGAACTATAAGATGTAAACGGCATCACTTCCATATAAGGTTGTTGAATGCCTGTGAATTATATAAATGTGCCATTTTAAGGCTGTGAACATTTTAAAAAAAAATTCAATTTCTGATGACGTTTTCTCGCTTGTATCATGATTTCTTTTACCCCCACCCTAGGGACCCTGAGCTTCCACAATCAGGAAGATCCTTAATGTGCCATTAATAGCTACCAGGAGGTCACATTTGTGAAGGTGTGTCACGCTTGTGTGTTTCAGTAATGGAGGCTTTGAAGAAAAAACACAAAGACGAGCTGGAGAGAGAGGTGGAGCGAGTCAAAAGGCTAAGCAGTGGGGGGCTAGATTCACAGACTGTTCGAGCCCATCAGCTGTAAGTAACTTCAAATCCATTTTTGCTAATGTGGTAGAGATAGAAACCGGCCATTATTACAATCAACTAGTCTCCAATCAACTAATACAATCCTTACCTGTAGTGCTATTTATCAGTCTAGATAGTCTTGGTGTGAGTTGCCTGGTGTTGGAGATTTCGGCCGTCGAGATGCCTGCCTCCTCTCCAGTACAGTGGAACTAAATGGCACTCGGCTTGTGGTGCTTAACGCACCAAAAGAATACATTTGAAAAACAAAACAGCCCGTCCACCATGAGTATGCTTCTTTCCTTATTGGATACATTTTGTCTGTCAAAAGATGTAACTTAAAACTATAACGATGGTTTGTAATTTATGAAACTTATTTATGAAATGTAAGTCATTTTTCATCATTAAATTAATGTGATTTATGAAATCATTGTGCTTTTAAATTTGTTTGTATCATTTTGGTTTTTGAGTATGAGTTTGAAATAGAGGAGTTTATACATTGTACCAGAACATTTTCAATAAATCTAAATTTCGGTGATACAGTCGGTGTGTGTAGTTAGGTAGAGAGAAAATACTTCCTACATGAAACTGCTCACAACCAGGTATGCGGTTTATCTTGAGGTCCGGGTCATTTTTCTTGAAAGAGACATCCCTGTGCCATCTAGTATATCTGAACTCTCCAACACTGGGCAACTCACACCAAGACAATCTAGAATGGTAAATAGCACTACAGGAAAGAGAAAAATATGTGCTTTTGATTTTGGGGTGAACTCTCCCTTTTTAATATTTGTTATCATGACACAGATAAGAGATTAAGACTTTTGTAAGTGACATTTAAAAAAAAAAACATAGTTTACATGCATGCACAAATACAATAATATCAACTTTGACACTGCATTCTACCAGCACCTCTTTTGTAAGCCTTTACTTCATATTGCCTTGAAAATAAATGCTTGGTTGTCTCAGTCGGTGCAGGCCAACATTGGTAATTTATGTGAATAGCTCCCTTGTGCTTTTAAGTTGGAGTTAGCTGGCCACAAAAGGGTTTTCTGTGGAATAAAAGGTAGAACTCGCAGACTCCACAAAAATCCAGGGTTCCTTGTCAAAGCAAGGCCATTACCGCAGAGGCCACCGGGTCCTGTAAGGCACTTAAGGAATGTAGAAGAATTTGGTCATGGATTAGTTTTCTTTTGTAAGCTCCACAAGGCCTTTGACAGAGCGCTGTCTCAGTGGCTGCTACGGGAACATGCATTTTAGGGCTTATCTGTGTTGCCTACTCTGCATTTTTCCACTCTTTGCATGCTCTTCCTTCTTTTGGTGGTTATTGTCCATGAGCAGTGAGGATTTAAAACCACAGTCGGAAATATTTGCCTAATGGAAAGGAAAACAATTCCCTCTACTTTTACACAGCATGTTGCCGTTACTAAATGTAATCAATACTATATTTTAGTTTAGATGTATTCAAGAAGAGCAGTGCGGGTCAAAATAAAGGAGCTTCCACTCTATAGGAAGATATCTCACAAGATGAGCTTTGGTTGTTTGTGCATGACGTATAAGAAAAGGTCGTCCCACCGCTGCAGTGCTGTGACTTGATCTCTTTGTGTGTTAATACATAGTGTTTCTTTGTAATTTATGCCGCTGTTCTACTAAAAAGAAAGCAGGTAATATGACGTACAGTACACTCTGTCATAATTTGAACCTGCAGCATGGCAGCTGTTCTTACTCATTTCTGCAGTTTAGTTCACTAAGGACCCAGCATGAAACACATCTATCCATTTATGCAGGGCAGAAACTCAGGCTTTGCAGAGAGAGCTGGCCGGACTGTCTGAGCGCTACTCTCAGAAGTGTCTGGAGCTGAACCGAGCTGAGCAGAACAACGCTGAGAGAGAGAGGGAGATCAGCCGCAAGGAGAGAGATATGGAGCAGCTGAGGAAAGAGAACCAGGTGAGTTATCAACAAATTGTTCACAAGTAACGGAGCAATCTTTAAGTCAAAACTATCTCCAAATGAAGATGGCTCTTAAATCCTCTGTTGCAGTGGCAGGTGTAATTCCAAATTATTCCATGACGCTGTTATAGACTGTGTGACTATGAATGTTTTCCTTTAGTGTGAAACATCACTCTCACCCTCACTGTAACATTGTCTATAAAAAGGGACAGGTTGGAGGATGTGTACCGTATCTGTTATTGTGCGCTATCCAAGCTCAAATGTGGAGTCTGTAGTCTGGCTGTGTAAGATTAGTCCGCAAGACATTGTCTGCAAATGTATGCCCACCAGCGGGTGTCCTTCATAAAGACAAAGTATTTTCCTCTGCAGGACACAAAGGCCCGTTTGACGGAGGAGATGAGTCGTACACAATCTACCAACACGTATCAGGGCTCAGAGCACAACAAAGACAGGACGCCCTGTGAACTAGAGGTAACGACTCATAAACTGTGTACTTGAAACTGAGAGTGGGGGATGCAGGTGGGTCTGTGTCTGCCAGTTCTTTGCAACTTCCTGAACTGACAGCAACGCGCAGCAGATGTGCATTGTGCAAAAGTGTAATAATATCACCCACTGCTTTGAAAGTCTTGAATGCTGATACGTTTTTTTATTTTTTTTTATTTTGTGCAGAAGTCAACAATAACAGTAATTGTGAAACTAGAGGAGCTTTTTTTAAATGCAGCTAGCTTTCTGACTGCCTCCAATGAAAATGAAACCCTCCAAATGTTTTATTTTGCAAAGTTAAATCTAGATAAAAGAAACGTTTTGTTACTGGATCTAATTATCTGTGTGTAGCCATGCACATCTAATGTTTTTATTTTTTGCCAATGTAAACCATAGTGATGTATTAGTGGTATGGTCCGTTACTAAAACCACTGACTGCTGTGGGCAGTTTCATTATTTCCTTCAGCTTCTGTATAAAACTAACCTGCCTGAACTGATTGTTTGACGTAACAGAGACAGGAATGGTGGAAAAGCATATGGCTTTTAAGTTGTATTTTTTCCCAATTGTAATTGTTCACTGCTTTCATAACTAAAGCAAAATTCCTTTTTGACGTCATTATGTTGAGGTGTGGGCAAATGTCTGTGGCAAATACGGGGCAAATTAAAGAGAACTGAGCAAGTTAAGAAACTCCAACCTCCAACGCGCAATGAGCTTAAAGTCATAGATTATGTAATATTTGATCATATTGGAGGTTGCATCATGCCGACATGTAAAGCATGACTTGCACCGTTTGTGTCACAGTAAATGTTTGCACTTCAGAAATACACTTAAAAGTACTGCACTATTCAAATAAGCTTTACATTTAGCTTAAGGACTTCAGAGACACTTTTGACTTCCAGAGGAGCATCAGTCCCAGAAATAGGCCCCCCTGCTGCCTAAATAATTGACCCTGACATTTCACCCAGCCTCTAAAAAGTTATCACAAAGCAAACCTGTAGCAGTTCATTTTTTTTTCTTCCTTGTTTCCAAACTAATGTTGCAGTTTTGAGAATACAAACAGAATTTCATGGTAGACACTAATTGGCCAAAAGCCCAAGTTATGTAGGGTTAGAAATTACAGAGAACGCCCACTCTGTTTATCATAAATCACACAGAACACAATTGTTTTTTTTGGTGGGTTCAAGTGATAATTATAATAATATAGGGTATTTAAAAAATACGTTTTATGTGTGTGTTTTTGTTCTTTTGGCAGCAAACCCCACTGTTGTTTTGTTGTTTTTCTCCCAGGTTCTTCTCAGGGTAAAAGAAAACGAGATTGAGTACTTACACAAGGAGATCAGCTGTCTGAGGAACGAGCTGCAGTTTCTTAACACGGTACTCTGCCTGTCTGCATCTGTGTGTTGGTCTGTTTCTACCAGTACATGTGTTGTTGTTTTTTGTGTTTTTTTTTTGTAAACTCCTAAATTATTAGACGAATTGCGTGGAATGTTAATCCTTACATCCTTGAAGAAGGTGGTTAAGGATCTTAAAACCTGAAAGCTTTCAGGAAATACAGCACTACAGATGTTTTAAAGATTTTTTGGCTTAAAGGAACATACCACGGCTCCCCTAGCTCTAGATATGCGGGCCAATGCCTTTTTTTGTCTCAGTGCAAGCATTGTTCTAGTTTGGTGCTACACTATCAGTGCCACCGCTAGTTAGCTTAACATAGTGAATGGATTCTTATGTTGCTGGTTAGCATGTTGTGAGTAAAAGTGAGCCAACAAAACAACAACAACTTAATTACTTCTTGTGGCCTGCTTATTCACAACAAGTTCAAATAGCTATGCAGATTAAGACTAGACGATTTCCTAGACAGATATTGACTTGCGACAGTGCTTCAGTTGTGCTTCCACCCAATATAGTCCCAAATCAATGCATGCGCTGAGACAAAAAATGCATTGGCCCACTTATCTACAGCTAGGGGAGACAGTGATAACCCCTATTTCAACAAATGGTGGAATGTTCTTTTAAGATCAAAACAGTAATAATAATGAACAAAAAGTTGAGTCTAAAAAGACAAAGGGATATGTCTATATAACTGGATTAGGTGGTACGTCTGCACGGTATGAGGAAAATAGGCACAATGCGATAACGTTGAAGGTCGCGATATTACTTGTATTACATTCTTAAAGGTCCCATGGCATAAAAATGTCACTTTTATGAGTTTTTTTTTTACATAAATGAGTTCCCCCAGCCTGCCTATGGTCCCCCAGTGAATGGGAATAATAACCTCTGAGTTTCACCTCTCCTTTCTCTGGTTTGCCCGCCCAGAGAATTTGGCCCACCCATGAGAGAGAGACATCAGAGCTTTCAAATGAGCAAAGTGGCAGTTGGTCAAGGCCACATCCCCAGCCTCCACCTTGCCTTTGTCCATATATTCAGACAGAACATTATCCTGATAATACAGAACCTTCCATGCTTCTGTTATTTGGTGCTGCTCCTAATGCATGTTGTAGTTTTAAAAACACAAATAAACCACGCTGTATTAGAATTATAGAAAGTATAGTTTTTGTTTCATAGTGAATGTGATGTCACACTAAGAGGGTCCGAGTAAAAAAAATAGCGCTGGCTGATGTATTCGATGAGGCAGTTTAAGGAACTTAAGCCTGTCTACTCCTCTCTGCCCTGCAGGAGAATCAGCTGGCCTGTGAACGATACACGCAGATACACGAGGAGCTGAGTGGCATGAAGGGCCGGAGCGAGCGAGAGATCCAGAGTCTAAAGGAGCACTTGAAGCTGGCTATGGCCGCTCTGCAGGAGGGGCAGAAGCTGGGTAACAGCCTGGACCACTGAGAGTCTGCTGCTGGTACTGATGCTTTGGCAGACACATTGACAGGTATGGACTCATACACTGTCCCGTATAGAGCTGTCAATCTTCTTATTTTTATATTTTTATATTTAATGCTCAGATGCAGCCTGTTGTTAATATGTTCTACACTACTCAGGCTTATGCATGGTCAACACCACTGTAAGCATGTGGTTGTTATTACGCGGTTTGTCCACTAGAGGGACTTCCAACATCAGCCTTGCCTTGAAGGGAATCTAAGCATTGTATTTCTGGCACACCACTTTGTTTAGAATCCTTTTCCACCACGAGCACACAGCGACAAACAACTCTGCAATTAAACATTATCTAACAAGTCTATTGGTTACTCTGTAGTTGGTACGAAGTTTTGCTTTGCCAGACCATCCACACGCTGCAGAGCGGAGGAGAGTCTGGCTACTCCACACAACGTTCTAGGTTTGAAGCCAAGAGGTGCTCTGGTTTATTGGCATTTCTTTAAACCCGTCACAATCGTCACGGGCGTTGCTAAGCGCAGGACGGAGCCGCTGCAAAATAGTCGTATGAGAGCAAACTCGGATTGGACAGATAGTCTAGCTAGCTCTCTGGATTTACAATCACATTTGAAAAGTAATTTCAGCATTCAATACATTTTGTCACTATTCAAACTAAATATGACTTTTGGAATTCATCCCACCAGCCCTAAGACCTTATAGAGATGTCTAGTTTTGGTCTCATTCTTTCTGTCCGTTTATTGTTTCACAGGTGTGTCTGCACCGTGGTGACTGAATCAAAGAGGTGTGCAGAACAGCAGAGGAGATGATTGTTCAGTTCCGGCTGTGTGGGGACCATGACAGTGCCTTTAGTCTTCAGTCATTCTGCCAATGTGCATCATAGAGTAGCTATTAGGCGGTTTTATTACACTGGGCCACACATGATATATACAACTGCACTTTTTATTATTATTTTTATTTAGCTTTAGCTTGCTTTGAGTGTAAGCCGTGTATGAGTGCGCATTTGGTCTGAAAACTGGAATATTTGTTAAGTGACATGGTTTTCTTTTTAATCATGTATTGTAGATAAAGAGTTCATACTGTATCAGCTTTTCTTGTACGAAAATCTTCTCATTGTCTCTGTCTTCTGCCTGAGACAGCAGGGGTCAACACAGTTACATAAGAGCTACTGTCATCTCAGTTTTCTTTGTTGTACAGCTTTTGAGTCATGTTTACTCTGTAAAAATGGGCAGACTTTTTTTTTTTTTTCGGAAATGGGAGCTTATCATTTGCTGTAATATTATTTTTACCTGGAAAGAAGTGTGCTTATGTAGTATTTGTAAAGATAAAATTCTGAAAATCTATATTGGGATTATTACAGGACATAACAGCAAAAGCTTCTCATTGCTGGCAGGCTGAATAGAAAGTTGATCTGTGATTGTATAGAAGCAAAATCCGGCTCGACTTTCTCTGCGGATGTTTGTTAAAGCTGTTGAATGAATGTTGTCCCACGTCACAGATGTCTCTTTTCAAACCATGACTGAGGAGCAGAAACTCTTAAGCTTCCAGTCTCCCCCGATCACTGTTGGCATTTATAACAAATGACAGGGGTTGCATCAATGAGCCAATGTTTTTTATTTTTTATTGACAGTGTGAATTGTGATAAAATGACCTAATCTACCTGCCTTTTGAAACTATTTTCATATTTAATGTACTGTAGAGCCCATATCTTTGTAAATTATACACATTTTTTGCAATCAATAAAATAAGTTCAGAAACTGCTGTGCATACATGTCATTATAGAGATGCTGTACACCTGCTTCTGCAAACTAGACATACACTCAGAAGCTTATCTGTTCCTCATTTTAAACCAGTAAACTATCCACACATACGATATCAATCTATGCAAAGATTATACATTTTAGTTCAAAAAAATTGAAAAAAGCTGCAATACATACCACCAAGACCATGTTTTTGTTGAGACTTAAGTTCTATGTGTGTAGACACAACTCGTTACATTGTTTTCAAGATTTAAAATCCTTAGTTAATCCCACAACTGGGAAATGTACAATGTCACAGCAGCAAGGCATAGTGCAAAAAAGAACATCATTAAACAATTATTGTGGGTTTTATTTTTTTTAACCAGGGATATTTCCAATGAGATTCAGAATCCCCTTAACAAGCAAAGAAGGCAGCATAAAAAGTTTCACATAAAAGAACAAACGGACATAAAAGAAAACTGCAAATTACATCAAACAATGAATTAGCAGTGTTCAGTAACAGAACATGTACGTTAAGTGGTCATAGTCCTTAGTCATACTTACAAAATAATCTAGTTTAAAAAGACTAGTGCACACACCGTGATGAGGGTGCAACAACTTTAAAAGCAAGTTTGTTTCTAATATTTAGTCCGCATCATTTGCGTTTTTGAATGAACAAAACCATTTGAACCACCTCAATATGGCACGTTCAGCATAACCGCATTCATTATTTTGGAGCAAAATAGAAATTCTCTAAAAACATTGCAAACAGTGAAATGTGGTTTCTTAAAGTAATATTTATTTTAACCATAGACTGTATGTAATTGATTTTTTATTTTTATTTTGATTGATTAATTGGTATGTGCCAAGGTGCTTTACTGGCACTCTTTTATCAAACTCTTACTGAACCAGACTCCATATGAAAAATTGGAACATCCTGTACTTAATTAGCAATGTGATAGTTTATAAAATACTAGGTAATGCTTTGTAAGGTTTGGCTGTTGTATTAGCTTTCGTGGTGTTTTGTTTTTGTTTCAAGAGAGTTTACCAGAAGCAAGTAACAGGTGTGACTCGTGTTGCTGGACCCTGATGGATTGTAGTTACAGGCTCAGAATCAACCCTGCTGGTTGGCGGCAATTAAAAAATGGCTCCCAATTAGACTTCCTTTTTTTAAATTTATTTTTATTAACAGATAACTTTACAAACGATCAGACGACGCAGTTCAACATGGGTTTATGTGAAAAAAAACGTATGTAAATCAGGAAATAAAAGGTAGTACAATTAAATATCCTAAATCATGTACTGTATGTGGATGGTTGCTCTGCTGTTGCTGCTGGCTCGTGCCAGTCCACTAGGTGGCAGCACGATGTTTCTCAACATCATGGATACCATCGAACATGTAAAACCGGAAACGCTGTAAGGACAGCAATCATGGCGTCCGCGGCGGCGACCCGAGCTGTAGCTGGTGCTGCTAAAGTTGTAAAACCAATTTTTAGCCGGGACGTGGACGAAGCAAAACGCAGAGCCCGGGAGCTGTACCGAGCCTGGTACCGAGAGGTCCCTAACACAGGTATGTCGGTCCGCCGTGGTCGTTAAAAGGTACCGTTATATTAAAAGAGGCGTCAAGGTCGTGTCTATGAAGAAGTCCAGCATAGCGACGTACGTTAGCCGCTAGCAAACAGCAACAACTACAACAACACGTTTAGCAAATGCTAGCTAAGGTTATGTGTTGTCCAACACTTTATAGTAACGCTGTAAAATGCAATTAAATATTCAGACCCCCTCCCCGAAATGCATGTTTACTAATTCGGTTCAAACTTCAATAACCCATATGTATTTGCATATTTGTGTTATTGCCCTATGTATGAGTGTTGGCGTTTAAGGTAGATAGCGTCATCATTTCCATCGTCACTGTACACTCTTTCATATGAAAAAAAACATCACATCTCCCTGAGTTAACGTCACTATTAGCTCGTACTCATTACTAGACTGTATATTAATATTTCAGTCTATGCGTTGTTGCATCTTCCTTGGTATTTGCTGGGTGCAATATGTACACGTTTTGACTTTTTCCAGTGTTTTCATGTGGGTGTCAACCAAACTTAGACGGGCGTGGATTTTATAAGCTGTGTGTGTGTGTGTGTGGGGGGGGGAATCAGGCTGATTAAACCTCTTCCCAGGACTGTGTGGGTGTGTTTAGACTGTAATTACACCTTTCTCATTGTTATTAGTAGATGATTTGTGACCTTATACATTCCCATTAAACCTGTAGCCCACCTTCAATCAGAGCAGAGAGCTAATCAGCCAGAATAACTGAAAACACCCGTGTTATGTCTTCAGAGGTACATAAGATGACATGCATCCTGCTTTTGGTTTATGGTGCAATTTTCTTAATTCCCCTTGTAGCACACACACACCTGCTAAAGAGGATTGCCATTTAAATGTGTATGTCTTTTTTCGTTTAGGGCCCTGATGATCTTAGTGGACATTTAGCTCCAGTTAATACTTGAGAGGCTCAAATGGTCTTGTTTACATTGTGCTGACAGGTTGGATGCTGTCCACATTTGGGTACCATGATAACTCAAGATAAGGGCAGGATACTTGTTTTGTGAAAATCTTTACATGCAATGATAATGATTGAACTCTTTCCACACAGCTTGAGTATTACATAAACTTGTGCATTTGGAATCCTTTGTATTAAAGACTTATTTTGAAAGTGACACTGATGCAATTAAATGTAAATGTGGAGACTTTTCTTGCTCTCTACCAAATGCTTGGTTATCCAACAAAGCTTTCTTTTCTTTTTTTCTGAAGAAAAATAAATTATGATAACAGCCACACCTCAGGGGTCTGTGGAAAAATGAGCTCCTGGATGTAGTTGTGCTGGAATCGGAGTGACTTTATGTTTGATTCTCTTTCTTTACAGTGGCAACGTTCCAGCTGGACATCACAACGCGCCAGGGAAGAGACAAAGTGAGGGAGATGTTCAACAAGAACAAGCATGTCTCTGACCCCCGTGTGATCGACATGTTAGTCATTAAGGTAAAAAAAAAAACAGCCCTCTACTGAACTATGAACTGTGTAAACTATAATGATTTTAATTTCCCAATTGAAACCACTAGATGTTTAATTTTGTCCTTGGAGTCTGCTTTTTTAGGCCGTTTCCGCCAAAATCCCAATATAGACTTCTACTGGGGGCAACACTGTACTGTGTCTTCCATGGTGTGTTGAATTTTTGTTAATTAGTATATTTATTCCGCAGGGGAAAATGGAACTTGAGGAAACAATCCATGTCTGGAAGCAGAAGACTCACGTAATGCGCTATTTTCAGGAGACTGAGGAACCTCGTGCCACTGATTTCCTGTCCAAATTCTACAGGGGTCATGACCCATGAACTGTGCGGCTGTCTGCTAACCTCTGACCCCTCTTTGCTTATGCCCAGTGTGACAGATGTTCCCCTTTACTGTAAATATACACATATAAATGGCTGGGTCTTTTATTCAGAAAGGTTATTGGGGTTTATCTTAAGGGGACAGTTCCAACAGAACACACACTGAAACCTGATCCACACCGAGTGTTGTGAACTGCTCCTTGTTAATGCCAATTTATGTCTCAGTGTTAAATCAACGCTGTGGTTACTTATGTGGATAAACTGACCCTACGCCACAGCCTGACGTGCACCTTTAAAAAATAAAAAAGTTAGTACACGAGCGACTGGTAGCGTTGCATTTCCCGCGACTCATTCCTCTCTTCCTCCATGAAGAACATGAAATCAAGGAGAAGCTTAACTTTTCCTGCTACAGATTTACATTTAAAACAGTTTATATGAATACATAATTTGAGACAGTGAAACAAAGAACACATGATGCCATAAGAATTGATTTTCATATTTTCTTTTGCGATTTGTGAAGTTTTAGCTTACATTTAAATGCCAATAACAGCCACATGTTCTGAGAAAAGATATTCAACAACAAAGTAAACAAAGAAAAAAAACAATGTTAAAACTATTCAATAAATACTGTTCACGGCGTTAAATATTTACAGACTCCTTACACTACTAACTTGGTGATGAGCGGAAAGATGACCGTTAGTGGCTTTATTACAACAAAATCCATGTGATGGAGGATGGCACCACAGAAACATACTGGCCTGGGAAGAGGTATGAGTGCTGCATTACATGTTCTTTCATCAGGATTATTGTGCTTATCTGTCAGTAGTAAACAACAATATGAAGTACCTCTTCTCATCAAGTCCAAACAATCGTAAACATTCACTGAAATGTTAAACTTCCCAAAGTTAAATAATTTAATTAAGCCTTATCCTTGTACAAACATAAACCATAACAATACAAACAAAACCTACCTACAAATAATCCTTTTTACAGAAAAGAAATCTCTGAAATTAAATTCATACTTGGTATATCCACAGCTCTAAATAACTCCTCAGTGTCTCCTTATTGCAGAGCTATCCACAGACTTTTGTCCCTTTTCGTCCTCAGTCCTTTTTTCCACTGCTTCCTGTGACGCAGTGTTGGCTCCTCACTAAACCAAGCAACACAGTTAAGAGATTTATCATCGAGTGGAATCAATACAACTGAGATCAACACTCAAATAATCTGAAATATCTCACACTTGGGTTTTTCTTACCTGGCGTTTAAAGGACAAAGCCCTGAAGAACTTGTTGACTTCAAACACGCTAGGTTTAACAGCTCCGCCGGGCTGTCTGGTGCGTTCCTCTAGTCGGACGATTTGTCCTTTGGCGATAGCGGCTTTGAGGCTCATGCTCTTGACTATCCGGGCGCCGGGCTCTGAATAGGGTGCAGGTCGGGAGGATACGGTGATGTAGGAGGCGTCTTTCTGATGCTCCTGGTAACTAACTGTCAAGACATAAAGTATGTAAAACATTTGTATTGCATGTGTATTCCATCCAACTTCGTCTGCTTGTCCAGTATCGGGTTGTGGGAGACCCCAAACTACCCTTTGTGTATTACTGTGTAGTTAATATGTTGCCGTCTTTTACCAAAATACTTTTCCAGACTAAGGTTGTCACGATCCGATTTGGTTTTATGTTACAATTTGATTCAGATTTTTAAAAAGAATTGGTGATTGCAATGCCTTAATGAGAGCCACTAGAGGGCAGAAGAGTCGAGAAGAGTGTTCAGAGTTTACAGCTAAACTTAAACAGTTATAATGTATAAATTGGTTGATTTATGTTATAGTTTCTTTTAAATTTATTGTTTATTTCTGCACACAGGTGTGCTAGCTAGCTAAATTACCCTTACATTAGTCGTCTATTTATACAGTTAACGTTACTGATGAATTCGTTGGTTAGCCCAGAGTTGTTAACCATGGTCAAAACAATCATCCTAAAAATAACTGGGCGGGTTAGCAGCTACTTGTCAACCAGCAGCTTTACAGTTGCCACCAAAGCACCTTTCCTCTTCATTCCCTCTTCGTTCCCATTATTCTTATGTCTCATTCCACCGAGTTAACGAACCACTGAAACCATTTTAAGGGACAAAAGAATATGGTGTTGGATCGATCCATATTGAAGTCATTCAGTATCAGTACATAAGGTATCTGTTGTATAACTGTGTTCCAAAGTGGGATGCAATCAATGACAAAACAATGCCATGTGGCAGAAAAAAAGTTGTATTTATACTGAAAACCCCCATCAAAGAATTTAGGTTTCCATTAAATCGTGGGTAAAAAATCTTGGTACAAACCAAACCCTGCGTTTGGTGTTTCGTTACAGCCCTTGTCGAAGTTGAAACCGCGGCGTTGAGGAGTAAACTTCTACAAGGTGAGCTACCCGGGAGCCCAACTCCCTTTTTCAAGACTGCTTGGTAGTTAGACTTTTGGATGGTAAATGATAAGGATTGTACTACACAATCTATGCGTTTAGGCAGACATTAACCTGCGGAGGTGACGGCGGTGTCCGTGGTGCTGGTGAGCTCCAGCAGGATTTTGGGATGTGTAGGGTGCAGCAGGAAGAGTTTTCTGATGAGTGGCTCCGCTGCAGCAACACCTGGGGCCACCTACACAAGCAGTGTGGACAGTTGGGTAGTTCATTAATGCCTGCAGCTCAAACTCAACACCGTAAGATGAAGTGTGCATGTGACTCATTCTATATATATATATATGAGAATGAGCCTGCTTTTATGAGTAAAAAGTATACTTTTTTTCAATTAATAGATTTGCCTCAATAATAATCTTGTGGTTCTCTACGGCAGACTCACAGTTGTCTTGGTAATATTCTTCTGTGCTTTGATTGGATCGCTGGCCCAGAAAAGGAAAGCTGATTGGCCAGTGGAGGTGGTGATTGCAGAAGGTTCTAAAACATAACGAGGACACACGAACTCTGCTGACCAGAGAAGATGTCCATTGGCCCCATCAACAACCTGAGCCTGAGAGAGAGAGAGAGAGAGAGAGAGAGAGGAAGAGAAGCCTTGTCTGTTGTGCTTCAGCCCTTCATTAACTTGAGCCTTGATGTAAAAAAAAAAGGACTGTAAAAAAAGGACTGTTTGTTTTACCTTCATGATGCCGTTTGCTGAATGCTGAATGAAAAGATCAAGAATTGCATCATCGTTGAAGTGTCCTGGGGCTGGTTGGCTGTGAGATGTGAAAAAACTATTTCAGAGAGATTTCGGATTCTGATATACAACTTCCTCTGTTTCCAGTAGTTCAAAAAGCGTAGACAGTGTTGGGTTTTATGGTGGAAGTGAGTGGTGCGATATGCAGCAGGCTTTACCTGTGAATGGGAGCTGAGTTGAAGGTCCATTCTTTACGGATGTCCTTCTGCCTGAGCACTGACAGCTTGCTGGAGCCATACACCAGCACCCAGTCACTTTTGGTGGAGTTGAGGTTAGAAACAGTGTCCAGACTGTTGGGGTTGTTGCCATAACCAGCCACGAGAGGGAGCAGGAACTCCACACGCTCAAATCCTCTAGAGAAGATAGCAAAGGTGGGAATTTAACTTGTCAGTCTTAAATTGATAAGTGATAACAAGTCATAGCCATCTTTTTTTCACTGTGGATACAACCTGGGAAATGTCATGCAAACAGCATGTTAACTTATTAATTCACTAAATTGTTTGTTTAAAAAAAAAATAGTATGACAACATGCTTTGATTATTGTCACAATGTAATTATGTGAGAAATACTACTGAAATTGAAATTTGAAAAGTGCTTAAAGTAAAAAGATAAGACAATTTTAAGCAAGTCAGAGCTACGTGTCAGTCACTGAGATGTACCTGTAAATGGGTATGAAGGAGGAGGAATTGGTCTTCTTGAGTCCCTCCCAGCCTGGATCCTTCTTTCTAAGGGCGGGGGTTATGGGTAGTTCACCAGTGGCACGAGTGTAGATATCACACAGAGAGATGGCCTCTACGTTACCTGAAAAGACATCAACACAAAGCTTGTGAACCTGCAGTTGAATAATTTGTATGTATTGTACAGTAAGTTAACTGAATAAGTCACTCCATAAGGCTAAAACAACATGAGAGAGTTGTTCTTTTTCTATGGCAAGTTGTACCATCATAGCTGCAGCCAAAATGATGCCACTGCCTGAACACGCATGGAGATCTTTATATTCATATTGCTGGTTGATTTCTTTACCTAGTCCAAAGAGGATGTAGTATGCCCCTTGTTGTGTCTCATGCAGCAAAGGACCAATCAGTTTTCCCTGCCCAGTCAGGTTGAAAGGCACGGGATGACCGAGCTTTGCCCCCGTCAGCCCGGAGATCAACGTCAGGAAGAGATCTGAAGCCTGAAAACGAGTGGAGCAGAAAAAAGGTTTGTAGTCACTGAATACAACATGTATAGAAATGTGATCTGTACACTTTCAGCTCATGATCACTTATACCGCATCATCTGCAGGCAGGGTTGCTATTAGCAGATCTGGCACTGAGTCGCCCTGGAGGTCTGGAAGTAACACCGCCTGGGATTCAATGTTCTTAAGCAGTACCGGTCGCAGGTTCTCCCCTGGGGAATGAAAAGAAACCTCTGTTGATCCGTTATATGCTACAGGTGGATTGCCCTTATCGACTTACTAATCTTGTCTGGTTGGGAAAATGGAGGCTGAGAGAAATTTTGCTCAAACGTGCATTTTTTACATTTTAACATAACCTTTAGCACAACCAGATAACACGTTGCACCAACAAGGATTACTTTTTAAACCCAATTAAAGGTGTAGAAGGCATTTTATTTAGTGTAGGCACCAATCTCTGGCATCAACATTGGTAGTCTTTCAACATCTTGTAATTCAAGTTCTAAATATAAAATATGAACTAGACTTTTGCACCTCCTCTTGGCTCTGTTTTTAGTCTTTAGATAATCGAGCCATGACAGAGACTTTGGCTGATAACAGGTCAGGGCAGAAAGAGAAAGCGTGTTCCTACTGGCTGTTCTGTGCATGTGTTGCCCATGTGACGGAGAGGGAGAGCTACAGGCAAATTCTTCAAATTCTTGCAGTTTATTTTTTGCTTTCACGCTTCAAAAAGCCGGTCTCTTGCTCTTTTCAATATCCTTTTTTCTGACGTCACTTAGACGTCACATTGGCGCACGCCACCACGGGTGCGGCTCATAGACCAGCAGCTTCAGCCTGTTAAACATGGCAGTGAAAAGAATGTAGCTGGAACATTACCAATGCTCTGACTCCTGGTAATTCTGACATTTTATGCCATTGGATTATTGCCAACCAATTTTTAAGGAGAAAGAAAAGCTTCTATTTTGACTCATAAGTAACGTTAGGGTATAAGCGGCCAAAATGGGTTTCCTCAGGAGGGGGGCTGGTGTCTCCCTTAGAGATAGGGTGAGAAGCTCAGTCATCCGAGAGGAGCTCGGAGTAGAGCCGCTGCTCCTTTGCGTTGAAAGGAGCCAGTTGAGGTGGTTCGGGCGTCTGGTAAGGATGCCTCCTGGGCGCCTCCCTAGGGAGGTGTTCCAGGCACGTCCAGCTGGGAGGAGGCCTCGGGGAAGACCCAGGACTAGGTGGAAGGATGATCTCTCCAACCTGGCCTGGGAACGCCTTGGGATCCCCCAGTTGGAGCTGATGGATGGGGCTCGGGAAAGGGAAGTTTGGGGTTCCCTGCTGGAGCTGACCGCGACCCAACACCGGATAAGCGGATGAAGATGGATGAATGAAGTAATGTTAGGCTCAACCGAGATTTTTTTGGTTAAGAATAAAATCTACATTTTCTGATTCCAGCTTCTTAAATTTGAATATCTTCTAGTTTCTTCTTACCTCTGCAACAGCAACCTGAATTTAGTTTAGTTGAAAACAAGACATTTGAGGACGTCATCTTGGACTTTGGGAAACATTGATTCCAATCAACACACTCATTTTTGGGCATTTCATGGATCAAACCCAAATCGGGTTAATTAACAGATTAATCTGCAATGAAATTAATCCTAACTTGAAGCTCTTTAACTTGGATTTACTCTAATAAACTCTGATTACAATTTGTCTAAGAGTGTTAAAGTAATCCTTGTTAGTGCAATCCAGCCTTAGACAATATGTGATCAAATGGTTTGTAGAGGTTGTAACTTATTATTAATTACTGTGATCTGCACATAAAGCAGACAGACAGACAGATAGACAGATAGACAGATAGACAGACAGAAACTTATGTAGCTTGGCTTGTCTCCATACCTGAGGTGCTGTTGACTAACATGAGGATGGACTTGCTGATGAGGAGCACCACAGGTGACTGCTGGGTGCTGTACTGCAGACCACATTGGATGTACATCACAGTCTCCCGCATGACTTTCCTCCACAGCACCTGCCCGCTGACCGCAGACAGGGCCACCGCACTGTAAACTGGGTTTAAGAATGAACGTAACTACTGAATAAACCAGGACAACACAATGCATCTGCAAAACTCAGAAAGATTACAGGAGGAGAACGCAGATGAGATATTAGAGTGAAGGGCGTCCAATGAATTCCTCCCGTACTTTTGTTCCCTTGCATGGGACGGCTGTCGTTGGACCACTCGGTGACACCCAGGATTACATCCTCCACTGAATCACCATCAACATCCCACAACGCCAGCGCAGGGGGCGTGACACCTAGACAGAGAAACCACAACAAGGTGACCACCAGTAGAATCCTTGTCAGTGTTTGACTGAAGCTTTGAAGTGGGAACAAATGTGTGAATCATAAAAAGCATAAGTAATTAAAGAGTAGTTACTTATAGCTGTAAAGATGAATCGATTCGTTGTCATTAAATTCATCCGCAACTATTTCTATAATCGCTTAATCGGTTTGAATGATAAAGAAATCAATAAGGGAAAGCTCAAATCTTCTGATTCCAGCTTCCTCTGTAACCGTAAACTGAATATCTTTGAGTTGTGGACATAAGAAGACATTTGAGGACATTGTCTTGGGCTTTTGGAAAACACTGATCACCATTTTCTGACATTTTACATCCCAAACAACTAATTGTGACAACAATCAACAGATTAATACATATTGAATATAATCGCTAGTTATATGATCAAGTATTAAAACATGAATGATTACATTTCTTGCCTGAGATGTCCACGTTCAGTTTCTAACATACTGGTAAAAAACTGTATACAGTCGTTTAAGACTCAATCCTGTCGAGTTTGTGTGTATTGCCGCTCTACAATGCTTTCATAGCGCATGCTGAAACAGAGCATGTGGTGGGCAAAGCTTACAATCCTGTATAATAACAGTTTTACTAATTAATGGGTGAGCCAGCATTGTCTAGCCACAAATAAATCTTTCTAAAGAGAACATGCGGTGTAGGGCCAGTGTACGTAGTCGAGGCAAAGCATATAGGGAAAGTAGTACGGGGCATAGGCCTGCTCGATTATCAAAAAAATACATACTCACGATTATTTTGGTCAATATTGAAATGACAATATTTTAACACAATTACTGGTTGACTTCTGGAAAGATGTTGCAGTCACTGAACTTAAAAACAGTGGACAAACTGTGAAATTTGCCTTACTAGTTTTCCTATTAAAACTTTATTTTTTCATTCAGAACACAAGAGAATGACCTAAATAATCGTTTTTCTTGATTATTCTGTTTTAGGGATGGGAGCCAAAATCATAATTACGATTACATTTCAATTAACTGCACAGCCCTAACAGGGCCTTAAACTCTTCAGTCATTTTTGTCACTGAAAAGGTGTGTAAGTGATGTATCAGTCTTTGGTATTATTCTCTTTACCTACTGCGTCTCCCAGAGCTCTCTCCCATTGCGGCCTCTTCTCCAGTGTTCCCTTCTGGCACGGAATCAGAAATGCACACAGCAGCACGAGCATTGCAGCGCAGACCAGAGGCACCAGGAAAAAGGCACTCCGGACCGCATGCCTCATCCTCACCCTCTTCTCTTCATCATCGGTACTATGAACCCCTAGCCCGGCAGCCCCCATTGGCCCAGGCCCTCCTCTGTCCTCCCCGGCCCTGTCCCTGCCCGAGTCCCTGTGCTTCCACATGTCGTCTCTGTCCTGCCTGGATTTGCTGGGGAGTCGTTCTCTCCATTCGTCCAGCTCTTCCTCCTCGTCGTCCTGTGCCTCATCTTCGGCCCCCACAAGTCTTCCCGATCTGCCCCCCCGGAGCTGTGAGGAGCCCGCGCCGAGGCAGCTGTCCCTGCCAAGGCCATTCCGGGGGTAGTTGAGCACGAGGTCATCCTCTTCGCTTTCGTCCTCGCTGTCTGCTTGGGTGAGAGGGTCGTACTCCCCGAGCTCCGAGCCCTTCTTCCCTGCACAGAGACACGTGTTATTGGTACACAAATATATTATGTTCAAATCATTCTGGCAACTGGTTATAATGGCAATAAAAATAAACTATTAATCCAAAACACATAATCCTAGGAAAATCCCCATCTGAGCTAAAGCAAGAGAAGGACCAGACAAGAAACTGGCTGAAACCATTAATACCAACAGTCCAGACTTAAGGGGTAGAGGTCAGGGGTAAGGGTTTGGGGTAAGATCAAGAAATGGGATTCACTCTAAGAGTGCAGAAAAAAACAAACACAAAAATGGCCAAAATTATTATTATTATCAGCACTACATAGATGTAGTCCACCCATACGTACATACATATCCCAAAAAATAACAATAATGGTACTGCTTTGTACGGTAATGGGTTGTTAATTATTATATATATATATATATATATATATATATATATATATATATATATAT
>NC_048421.1:3013380-3015508 GCF_013103735.1 Etheostoma cragini | reverse complement strand
TAAAATATAAGAATGTAAGAACAAATATTTAAGTATATACAAGATCGGAAAAACAAAATGTGCAACTGTTTAAATATATGTATGCTAAAAAAAATAGTCAATAGTAGCCTACTAACTACGCCCTTTAATGCAGGGTCACACTGACTAAAAGATAAAGTAAGTTAAAGGAATGTTGTTGGCATGTGGGTTAAACCAGCTGCAGGCTACGTTCAGTTACCGTGTACGTAAATAGCTCCCACGCACAGCGGATGGATTCCAGCGACATCACTAGATCTCGCGGTTCTGTGTTAACAAACTATCTCGCGCGTCAATAAGGCAATTATCTTGGTCCGTGGTTATGAAATATATTTCCTATGTAAATCCAGTCTATATAGATCAAAATATACAAATAGCTTTGTACTAATGTGTGGTATTGTCATAGACCGAAGGGGTACAAGGCATAATATCTAAGGAACTCCAAATCCCAGGATGCATTGGTGCAGGCGCAGATCCAACCTGCTGGGTCGAGTCCCCCTGGAGCTCTTCATCACCGCTGCCTCACACGTTGCCGTCTGTCGGAACCGTTGGAGGAGAAATGGCTGCAGCTCTGTCCCGTGCCCTCAAATTACCCGGTAAGATGCGGGACATGTGTCTCAACCCGACAGACAAACACACGCAACAGACTTTAGGAGATCATTTACAGCCCGTGTTATCAGTCAGGACTACATGGTCCGTCCGCGGTCCTGCTACTCAGCTCTAACGGTAGACGTGCAATTTATTCATTTGATGCGCTGCTCCGTCGCACACATTTTTAGTAGTACATGTTCAGATTTACGTTGATCGACATGTTTTCTAAAGGATGTAAGGTTCATTTAAAAATGTCTGTGTTCATAGAGCAGCATGTTGACATCCTTCTGTCAAAGCGTCTCTGCAGCACATTAGCTAGCTGCTAGCTAATGTGCTGCAGAGCAAACAGTCAAAGCATAATGAGAAATATTACCACTGACGTCAGGCACAAATATTGTAGCTACTGTGCATATTTACCAACGTTTCCTATGTAACAACTAAGGATTTGCATCAATACTTGTACTATTGTACTAGTTGTGTTAAATCATTGTGTTTTTAAAATGTTTTTTTTGATATACTTTTAGAGGTTTCCAATTATGAGCAGGCTACAGTAATAATTTATGATTTTTTAAACATCAAAATCAGAATCAGCTTTATTTGACAGGTATGAGGACACATACGAGCAATTTTGTTTTGGATCGTATTGCTCACAATGTTCTTACTCATACAAAACAAAAAATGCATACACACTAATATTAACAGACTAATATATACACACACTAATATAAACAGACGGATATACACACACACTAATATATACACACTAATATATACACACACTAATATATACACTTTAGACAGAAACAATATAGACAGGTTGAGACAAGAGTTCAATGAAAAGTGCAAAGTCTGCGGGAGTAAATTATAATTATGATAGTTATAATTGTTTTTGTTTTTTGTTTTTTTTTATTAATTTTTTATTTGGAAAGGCAAAATTACAATTAGATAGTTATAATTGTTTTAATTATGGAACATAGGGCAAAGGGGGCTGGAATAAATATGTTATTATATAAGTATTATATTACAATATGATTAGTATAAACAGCTCTGATATAGAGATTGAGAATGATGAATAAATAATAAGTGGAACCAGTAAACAGACTGATTAGAGACAGTGTTGCTGGGCTACTGCACAGGAATTGAATAATAACTGTAATAGTAGTAGTAGTATATGTAGTAGATATGGTACAGATGAGGTAATAGAAACATAAACTTTATTCTCATTACTGCCCTCTTTAAAAAGGTACACGTTAATCTACAGAATATAAAACATGTTGCCATGTGTTTTGTTTTATGTGCCAAAACATTTTTTTTAAATACTCTGTTTTTAATTGTGTTAATTACATGGAATTCTTACAACAAATTCCATGTTAATTACATGGAATTCTTGCTTTAATTATCACCTACAGAGGAAAAACAACCATTAGGAGCCAGACTAAACCAAGGATATACACTCACCGGCCACTTTATTAGGTACCCCATGCTAGTAACGGGTTGGACCCCCTTTTGCCTTCAGAACTGC
>NC_048421.1:2981309-3013280 GCF_013103735.1 Etheostoma cragini | reverse complement strand
CCCCCCCCCTTCCTGTCTCACTGATTGGCCTGTCCCACAGCATGCTCCTCCCGGGAGCCTCCCTTCTCCACCACCCAGGTCCTAAGCGCCTCAACAGGGGCGGATCTTCAAAGGACCTCCAAAGCGGCCCCTCCCTCCGGAGCTCTCTCCCCCAAACACATCCTTGACTGCACCCTCTGTCCACTCAGTGTCTCTGTGGAGTCATGTGTGTCTGTGTAGTTTTAGTTGGTAGATTGCTTTTGATGTGGTCTACTCTGCAAAGTGTCGTTGAGTGTTAAAAAACATATGTCTGCTTTCTCACCCAAGAGCCAAAGTCATTTCTTTTTTTTATGCTGCGATTCTTTAATTAATTTATAATTTCTTATGTGTTTTTATATTCAACTTTTTTTAAGTCCTCTTATGTTTTATGTAAAGCACTTTGAATTGCCTGTTTGCTGAAATGTGCTGTACAAATAAAGCTGCCTTTTCTAAATAAACGATACTGTATTATTTGACAGTGACAGATAGATCTTTATTGTCATTGTATGCGGTGCATGTACTACATCTACTAATACGAACCATATAATTGAAGCCTTAGTCAGTCCTCTGATGCATTTTTGTAATAGCCTGTGTATCTTATAGGCGAATATGGAATAATTGTGCGTTTGTGTCTCCTTTTTATACTGTATGATTCATAATACGAACCTGTATCTGCAATTACGTTTTATTATTGCTATATATTAAACAAAGCAGTTGCTACACTGAGCCCCCAGACAACCATCCTGATGGTTGAGAGGTGATAAGAGTGCATTACCTATCAGGAATCGTCACGTCCCTTTGGACTTTGTTATTGTTATTTAACAAGTGAGGGGTTCGGGGAAGGTCCTGGAGCTGCGAGGCATCTCACAAAGTAGGCGAGTCACCTCAGCAGTCGGACCTATGCCCTTTCAAAAATTCTTCTCGTTATGTTTACGAGGACACGGGCGTCACCCCGCGTCGTTATTTTCCTTACTCATCAGTTTAAGGCATGACCAGTCAAACGTCGAAGACCGGTATAGTCACAGTGCCCAGGTGTTCTCTATTAGGGTGCCTCGCTGGCAGCAGTGTGTTTCTGTTTCCACCAACAGTTGCCTTTGTAAGAAACATCGGTTTGTAGATATTAAAGGTCTAGTACTTTCTTTTACGAACATTTGTTCTATTTGTTGCGCAAAACCAAGGCACTGGGCTTTTTGTTATTTCGCGCAAAGGCTCATGGGTATAGTGGCATTCACATTTGCATTTCGTCAAGAGCAATCGATCGCAGATTTCCAGCCAAATCCCGTCTGTGTGTTTTTTACAACAGTACATCGACATCTTCCTACTTGATTTTAAAGCCAACTTACGATGACAAATAAATGTTGCTAGTTTGTGACGGAGATGGACGAATGCAGAGTTTAGGCTTTATTTCTGTTTTGCCGAAAATAATTCGAAGCTTTGGGGCTGAAAACTAAACACAGGGACATCTGGTGGATCACATTATAGCAGTCCTTTAAGACCAGCCGACGTAACACACACAACACATCTAATTTAAAAGGTTTTAGTCTAATATGTGCAATACAAGTTCAACAAGCATGTATGCTCCATTAAAGCTAGATGGTATTGTGCGTATGATCCAAAATGATCAGAAAAACAGAATTTAATCAATTCGAAAACAATAGCCACAAATTCAAATCAGTGTATCATTGGTCTATGAGAAATGTATTAAATACAAAATTAGTCTTAATTTCCTTCGTATTTTTAAGTTTTCTTATAGTGCTGCCACATTGAATCAGTTCTAAAAATCACTCATTGCCTTCTGACCCCAATCGTTTTCCGTAGCCCTGGCTGAAATTTCTGATGCACGCATGCGCTGTGAGGCATTGTGAGAAAATGGCAGACGTCTCTTTGGATGAAGTGATACGACAGCGCGGTATTAACCTCAAGGCACCAGCAAAACGGTATTGAAACAATAGCTTGCTTAATGCGTTAATGGATGTCCGCAAATTAAGGACTTAGCAACTTTGAATAACATTTCTAAAAGCAGCGAATTAAGTGTTGTGGTAGCTAGCTAGCTAACATAATTCCATGACAGCAAACGGCGAGTAACGTTGAATCGTTAGCTAGAGTTAGCTATGGCGAGGCTAGCTAAGCTTGGAACTAGCTGTAGGCCTTTATGTCTGAAGCCATTCATCGCTAAAATTTGGTAAATGTGGGCAAGCAACCAAACTCAATTTTTAACCAAACTAAAGGTTTAATAGTCGCGACCACGCACAAACGGAAAGTGCTGCGGGCAGTTTGCTTATGTTGGTAGCTTTACTCGCCAGGCTCAGCTAGCTAGTTAGCAAGTTAATATTTGTGTTTGCACTTAATGTGGTTGCTGGAAGACCTGGGGCAAACCAAGGCGGCCGCTCGTTTAAACAAATATTTTAGAACCACTTATTATGGTCCCTCAAGTATTGTGTGAGCAAGTACAGAAGCCATAATATATTGTCTTATTGTCTGCGCAAATAGCAAGGCCCAGCCCAGTGCGACAGCCATTACATGAGTTTTATGGAAGAAGTAATTGCTTCTTTTGTTACGGTCAAAATATTTAACACTCGAGTTTTCTTTCTGAACGGTAACGTGGAATGTGGCAAGGTTTTCTCAATCCTAACTGATGTTGTAGTAACGTTACCATTGATGAACTTAAAGGTCCCATGTTACACTCATTTTCATGTTCATACTTGTATTTTGTGTTCCCACCACAACTTGTTTACATGCTTTTAATGTTCAAAAAACACTTTTCATCCTGTCTGAATGGATATACCTGTATTCGCTCTCTTTCTGAAACGCCCTGTATTAGAACCGGTCTCTGGAAAAAGCCCGGTCTACTCTGATTGGTCAGGGATTCCAGGTCTTTTCTCATCTGCATCCCGTCAATGCAGCTGAGGATTACTAGCTGCAGCAACTCTTTATTCCTATATTTAGATACATAGATGGTATAACTGTAACTGCTTGTTTTTACGTCCCTGTTAGGAAACAATCTGATAATGATTGTTTTTTGGTTCGTATCCTATCATCTACTAGCATGGCCTCTGAGGTGAATCTGAAAGTAATGGTGAGCTCGGAAAACTAGATATTCTTTATTTATCCCAAAGGAAATTTTTAGGCATCCAGTAGCAGGACAACCATAACACAACAAACGCAAAAACGCACATATATCACACAGGATACGCGCTGTGCATGCAGGCTGAAATTAAACCGTGCAGTTTTATCTGGATAATGCTTTAAACAGACGTAAATTCTGCTAGCTGTTAGGCTAGTGTGCAATGGTAAACATGGCAACTGTAATGTGTTAATATGTAAGATTGATACAAATATTTGGTTATTTAAAAATCTGAAATACCGGCAATATGTTTTATAAAAAAAATCCAGAAATGTGTAATTTATGAGTTCTCACTAAAATAATATGATGATTTGTTTTATGGGCTAGAAGAACAGAGGAACATCACCATATATTAAAAGTTCTGATGAATAAAATGTATAACAATACGAACTTAAGATATGACTCTTTAAGGCCTTTGAACAAAAACACATTAACAAAAAAAAAAAGTGTTGACAACAGGGATTCTTCAGAGCGTCCTCTGGTGGACAAACTGTACAATGCCAACACTCACAACATGGTTGGCGTCTGTTTTTATTTTATTTTTTAAATAATTTGCCATCAGAATCATTTATTTGTTGTAAAAAAATAAAAAATAAAGCCTAATGTCAGATGCAGATATATCGGCTGGGCTCTATTAATGTTTGTACCTCAACTGAGCACGGAAGACATTACACAGGTACTCTGGCATATAGGCCTACTAGTCAACATGAAAGGAATGTTTTGTGTCATGGAACATTGCGCTCCCAACTCGTGAAAGGTCGGATTTGCGCCATCTTTTAAGTTTTGTTTAGAAAACCTTGAGTCCATGTAAGACACAATGTCACCAGACACAATCCATGTCATTAAAATCAATGAATCCATGTCATTGAACACAACATGCACACGTGCATGCAAGCATGTTTTGTTTTGTTTTTTGCGGTGATGACGGTGACGAGCTCAGACCCTAGATGTAAAAAAAAGAGCGATAAGAATATGGCTCCATAGCACAGATTGGCTTGTGGTTGGTTCACTCAGATAAATCTTCAGGGAGAAAAAACAAACAATGTTACCATTTAGGATTCTAATGGATACAGATGAGAGAGGTTTTGTTCAGAGTTTTTAGAGAATGGAATGAAACATATTTAATAGTCACCGATTACAAATATAGGTTGTGTGCATTTCTCTGTTGATTGAGTGTTTTGATACTTTCACCATATTTATACAGCACCTCTAACTTGCTTTATAACCAGTAAAGCCATAAAAACTTTACTTTTCACACTGTGGGACCTTTTTAAAGAAACTTTGTTTTTCTTTGTCAGACCCATGTTTGGACGTGGTGCTGGAGGAGTTGGCAAGAGCTTTGACGCCCGCCAGAAGATTGGAGCTAATGATGTCAGACAGCGGCTTGGAGGGGGAGCAGCAGGTAAGGACATTATTGCCTATGTTTACTTGTGCCTTATATTTAGTGTAAGCCAACTGATGAGGAAGTTTTGTGGATTAATACAAATTTCACCCTCAATCTTCTTCCTTCATTCTCTCAGTTTTTCAAGTGAAAGATGCCAGAGAAAAGCTGGGTCAGAAAGATGCTCGCTTTAAAATCCGTGGCAGGGGAGGAGGTGCAGGAGGAGGTTCAGGAGCAGGAGGAGTGCAGGATGCCCGTCAGATGATCAACTCACGCAAACAGGGGCAGAATCAGTTCAGTGTCCCTGCACATATAACGCAACAGGTGGCAGTAACACATCATCTGCAGAGCCAGACACTTGTGCCTCAGATACAGATACACACCAACAACAATCTTGCCAGTGTGAACACAAGGCAGTTTGGCCCCAATGTTCCAGGAGGACTGAGTGTGAGGGGTAGCGTAACGCCACAGCTAAGCAATAATAAAAGAATGATGGATGCTCGTGATAGACTGAGCCTCAAGAGGAGCATTGGAGGGACACAGGCCTCTGTTGCACCACCCCTAAAAATAACTAAGACCATCCAGGTGAGATTAAAAGAGTTACTTTGTTCTTGGAAGATCAGTGACACAACCTTGTTGAAGTGTAAAACCACACTGACGTGCCTACTGTTTAATGTTGTTGTTTTTTTCTTTTCACAGCAACGTCCACTAGGAGCTGGGATGTCTGCTGGAATACGTGCATCTTCACAGGTAGAGCTGTTTTTTAGAGCTGTTCCTTGGAATGTTTTGTTCAACATGAGTTGTCAACTTTTGATGACAAAAATATTCCTCAGAAAGAGAACACAATATTTCCCTCGTATTCTGGCTAAGATTGTTAAACATAGTATTAAAATATATTATTTGTCTCCCACAGCCTCTCTCAAATGAGCATGATGGCCCCCACAATAAACAAATAAAGATCACTACGGCTAATAATATGCTACAATCACGGGTAAGAACTGATTTATGACAGGAGACCTGACCTGCAGAAATCGGAACAGACTCGAACACGAACTTAAATTATTAAACAACCGATGTCTCGTCTCCTGCGTTAAACTCTTCTTTTCAATACCTTTTATTTTACACAGCCAGGTACAGTGGGCTCGGCATTCTCCATGTCAGCCCCAATCACCAAGGTGGTTAAAAATGATGCCTACACAGCCCCACGTCCTCCTGTGCCTGTGGCTCCCACCCGCCCCAACACCAGCATGGCTGCTACCCGGTCCTCAGCTGCAGCCCTACAACCAGTGTCCAGGACTCTCCAGCAAAGCCCAGCAGAAACCACCACAACAGCTCCTGCTCCCCCTCAGGTAAACATTCCCGATTGCATCTCTTCACAAAATATAATTATTCAGTGTAATTTTTTATATGCTTGCACACATTTTTCCGTTGGTCATTTTCATTGCATATCCTTGGTCATGTTTTTTTTTTTCATATTCCTTTCTAGCCTACTTTCAGTCCTTTGGAGGGGACAAAGATAACCGTAAACAACCTGCACCCCCGAGTCACTGAGGAAGACATAGTTGTGAGTAAAACACACACTGCCAAGAACATTTTTTTTTAATGTTTAGATTTTTCAGTGATGTGCTGAGTGCTAAATTGACTCATTCGGTGTGTGTGTTTGTACTCCCCATCCATTTGTCCTCAGGAACTGTTCTGTGTGTGCGGTGCCTTGAAGCGAGCACGGCTGGTGAAGGTGGGCGTGGCCGAAGTGGTGTTTGTGCGTAAAGAGGATGCCGTGAGCGCATACAGGAAGTACAACAATCGCTGCCTGGACGGTGAGTGCCAGTAGCAAGGACGCACACATCAAATGTCTCTCTGGCGTTTGGGCACTAGCTTCTGTTTTACATGCAGGTCACTGCCTACATTACTGAGTTTGCTGGTTAGGTATCGCCCTCAGTGTACACAATTAAAAAGTCTTTGAACTAAAGAACAGCTGAGGTGGAAGAGTTCAGGTGTTTTTTGTTCTTATTTTTTTCTTCTGTTCCCCCCTCTAGGTCAACCCATGAAGTGTAACCTTCACATTCAGGGAAATGTCATCACTTCTGATCAGCCCATTCTGTTGTAAGTGGTCCTGCAGGGCTTCAGTCCGTCATTTCAAATTAATCTGTAGTTGACAGTGTTTACAGCCGCATATTTCCTATGAGCTGTGACTGAACTTCAAGTTAGACATTCATTATTATTATATTGACTTTCCTTCAATTCAATTTGCTAATACTTATACTTATTCGAAAAAGCATTTGCGTGTTTTGGCATGTGGTTCTCTGAGCCGCCTCAGATGAAACAGTTACTCAGATAAGCCGTTTTGTGATTGGATTAGTCAGTCTAAGTAATGGCGTTTCAAAATGACCTCACAGTATCTTTTGGATACAAATTTGATAAAATTTAGTTTAGCCTCACATTGAAATGTTAATGCCATTGGCTGTTATGTTTGTGGCTTTCAATTTCCTCTCAAGTCTAACAAATATAATGTCTTTGCATGGCAACTATAACTTAAAAAGAAATGATACACAAAGGTTAAAGATTTTATTGATCAAAGAGACGTGTAACTGCCTATTGTTTCACGCCCTTATGATTGTGACATTGTCTTCTTGACTCCTACAGGAGGCTCAGTGACACTCCAGGCAGCAGCACAAAGAAAGACGGTCTGCCGGCCTCTTTGACTCGTCCTTTCGGCCAACGAGCCTCCTCTCAGCCTACTCCAGAGGTTGACCCTCAGACCATCCTCAAAGCTCTGTTCAAGTCCACCGCACAGTCCACCTCCACCACTGAGCCCCCCAGCTCACAGGCCACTGCCTTTCGCATCAAGATATAGCTCATGTCTAGTGTGAAAAGACGTCTGTTCATATACATATAACTGCATTCTCAGTGTTTCATCTTGACAGCAGGCCGCCCACATTCTCTCAATATGAAACCGATTTTTACACGTTTGATATTCATGACTTCTCTGAACGGGGAATCGTGGACACGCAAAATCGTTGTTTTGGTTTTGTGAAATCCATTTGTTACCCGTTTGTTTCTGGGATGGACTAGTGGAAGAAAGTGTGATGTGATTTGTTGTTTTAATCCAATGTGGTGGGGTATGCCAAATCAAACTGGATGTGTAGGGATTTTTTTTGTTTTTTAGTCATTTGCATACCAGCTCATTTGAATGTTTTTTTTAAAATATATATTCCAGTTAATCTCCAGCCCCTCATCTAAAAAAAAAAACAAAAAACGACAATGTGCAGAAGCAAGACAACAAAATCTAATTGGCAGACACCGAGGATCATTGTCATTGAGAGATGTGTTATGTTAAAGCCTTTGTACATCCACACAGCCGTGTCAGTTATAGTCTTCCTCTTGTCAGATTTTCTGGATGTGGACAGAACATGAACGTAAAACGGAATAAAGACCAAACAAAGATATTCGGGAGAAAAAAAAGTCACAGTACTCAAGATACCACATCTGTCTGATTAGGCTAGACAATGAAAGTTGTCTTTAGCAAATCTTTGCTACAACTCTAACCAACATCTACCTGATACGAGGTGTTCCTAGCCTACATGACTGAAACACTATAATACTAGAAAACCAGTTTTCAAACAGTCAAGTTGATATATTTAGTTTGTTTTTTTACCAGCAGTGTAGCATCCAGATTCATGTGTGCTCAGTTTGTGACTGGTTTTACTTGGTTGTCCAGTTTTGAAGCAGTATATGTTTTAATTCCTCCTAGCACACATTACACTTGATTTGTTCAAAGACTGTAAATTACTTTCTGTTGCTTTCTTGCTATGTCAGTCAAGAGACTAGAGAGGTCAGATATGTCTGTGAAATGTCGCCATTAAATATTTAGCTTTGTAGATGTTGATTGAGACTCTTCTTTATTGCATGCCATACGATGATGATGATGATGATGCTAGTAGTGCATTTTTCTAGAGATCAGCCTGAATGCTGGACTAACATTGAGCATTTGGTCTTTCTTAAAACTGACATGGCAGTTGTCAGAATTTTTAGATGCCTAATTTTATTAATTTACCTTAGCTTTGAAATTTAAATTGTTAGCTACTTTTCTTTTGGCCATGGAGCTCATATTTACAACTAAAACCCAACAGCCAAAAGTAATAATTATTTTGATACTGGAATAGTGTTGGTGATGTGCTCAAAATTAAAGTAAAAATTTAAAAAATAAACCTTGAGATATCTTTAAATAATTAACAATTACTGGAAACATAATAGGAGCAGATTTCTTAAGATTTACTTTTTGTATGACCTTTATGATTTAGCTGAAAATGGTAATAGTAATTACTTTGCAATATTTATGGAAGATAAACACAAAGTAATAAACGATTTTTTGACGAGAAGGCTGTATTGGGAAATCCTTGAAACATGTCATCGGTAAATATTTATATAATTTTTGTTAAAATTACTATGTGATCTGAGTTGTTTGGTATTGATTTGAAAGGAGGAACATCTACGTACTTGGTTTTAGTTATACTTCCGGTGTGAAAGGTCACTCAAAATGGCGCCGTCCAAGAAGAGACATGCCAGTAGCCAGCCTTGTGTTATTCCTGGAGGATTTACAGGTAGAAATCAACAAAACTAAGAATATTTACATACATATTTAGCTATAACACTGATTCATCCTCGAGCAGAACTGTGTCGTGTCTCGTTTGTCCTGATAGGTGATAACTACGCGTGACAGGGACTGTAGCGAGTGATGTGTTGTCCTCCGGTTGACCTGGTCTCTGTCTCTCTTCGCAGTGCTGTCCTTACAGTTCAGCGCCGACAGCCCTGCACAGCACGAGCTGTACGTGAAGGAGCACAAAGTCCGAGCAGAGAAGAGTTCCCACAGGCCCCTGGACCGGACTCTGTTCGTTCTCAACATCCCCCCGTACTGCTCCGAGGTACTCCTCGCTTTCATACTAGATATGGACATAGGTTAGCCCTCCTGTTGTCCTCGGGTCAGATTGACCCGTTTTCCTATACCAGTGCTCTTTTTAACCCTCCTGTTGTCCTCGGGTCGAATTTGACCCGTTTTCCTATACCAGTGCTCTTTTTAACCCTCCTGTTGTCCTCGGGTCGAATTTGACCCGTTTTCCTATATCAGTGCTCTTTTTAACCCTCCTGTTGTCCTCGGGTCGAATTTGACCCGTTTTCAAAAAGCTTGTATATCAGAAATTGGGGTTTTCTTTCAATCTAATCGTCAAAAAAATAATAATTTGGATGGTTCCCTACAACGCTCTTCACAAGTAAAATAAATGATCAGTTCACTACTTTGATTCAATTTTAAATTTTCATTTTTATTCCAGTTTTATAGCATTTGAAAAAAACAAAACAATAAAAGAACATTGAAGAAAGTGACAAATGTTGGGAAAATATTCAAAAACAGCCTCTGTTAACTGTATGAAGGGTATTGTGATCAATGGCGCATTTATGTTTTAAGAAATAGTGACAAAAAATTGTAGAAAAAGTGTCAAAAGACAACCAAAACGTTGGACAAAAGTTTGTAATTTAAATTTTGACCCAGAAAAACAAGAATTTCCAGGTCAACGGGAAGAAAACGCAAAGGGTTAAACTACTCAATTGTAATTCCCCAAAATAACATGACTGATTCCACACAATGCTCTTTGGCAAGTACATATCTCTACTTTCATTAATTTTGGGGCGTCTTATTCAATTTTAAAGCATTTGGAAAAACAATTTAAATGGTTTGGAAATAGTATTGAGTAAAAGTTGACATATTCCAGTCTGTGATTATCCATCAACATCCATTCCTTTAATTTTAGTCGAAATAATTCCAACTTTCTGCTTTTCTTACTCAAACATTAGGTATAAGTTTCCATAAATGAGGTTTAAGACATATAAGACATATAACATAAGAAATATAATGATAGTAGAATAAACTGGCAGGAAATGGAAGGATGTCAACACATGACGTTTGTTTTTAATTAATCCTATACTTTATGAAGTTCATGGTATTACACACTCTTCTACAGTTGGTGGCAGTATACTATAACAATAGTAATCTGCCAAAAACAACAATCAATCAATCAGTAATTGTCTGGTCAAGATGATTTATTAACAACGCAATTAATTATATAAGAAGCTACGTCCACACTAGTTTAACGATAGCCAGATAGATTATTGGAAGTGGATGGAAGAGTGAAGGGGTGCCTTCAATCCAGGACATGGTTTTCCAGATTGAATGTGTTATCCAGTAACCGGGGGAAAGTAACTAACCCAGCTTTCTGGAGCGCTCCTAAGAAGCTTTGTGCTGCGCCGAGAGGTGGACGATGGTCTCATGATGTTGTCATTTATTCCTTATTTGGTTTATTGTCCATTTTGTTACCATTGTAGTACTGATACTATTATTGTTCTCTGCCCTAAGTTAGTATATCAGTCATATTCAGATAATTACACTATAAAGGACAATTTGTGAAAGTAGTGTTACCTTGCTACTGGAACTACGTAGGTGGCTGTAGCCCGCTCCGCTTGCTTCGTGTTATTGTTGTTGCTTACGCGCTGGCTCTGGTGTGGGAGTTTGTCTGCCACCCTCCATAGTAAAGAAGACAACGTCATACTCCGCAGTAATACCTCCTCCTGCAGTCGTGTATCCGAATTACCCTCATCAGGTGATAATAGAGTATTGTAGAGAGACTATTTCGATTTGTTTTTGGCTGTATTCCGATCAGTAAGGATTTCTTTTGTTCTGTGACCGTATCAAATCAATGTGCACAAATGTCTCTGTGGGAGTTATTGGGGAAAACTGATCTGGGGAGACCTTGGCATTTTTTCCTCTAACTTCCCTGTAATTCATTACAAACACTTTTGTAATATATCGTAAAGCGCATCACTGGAGAGGTCAAAAAATCAGTTGTACAGACGACCTGTGTCCGACTGTCATTCCTGCGCTGCTGTTTGTGTTTCAGGGTGTTGTCAAAGAGTTGTTCTCCCAGTTTGGCTGTGTTCAGTCCGTGGAGTTGAGGGACCAGCCGGGCTCATCCCAGGACTCTGGACCCAAGCTATCCAGGTTCTTTAAACCAGTTGCAAAACAGGTTGGCCGCATTGTTTCTCAGCTCTTTCTACTGTAACACCATGAACATTAACTGGACTTGTTATGTACTGTAGATTTCAGGTCATTCATATTCAACCCTTTTGCCCTTTACAGGGTTTTAGAGTTGGCTACGTCGTGTTCGAAAACTCATCCAGTTTAAGAGCAGCTAAATCCCACCCACATGACGTCTCTTTGGTGGTCTGCACAGAGCAGCGTCCAGTGAAGACAGGAGTGCAGAGTGAGTGAGGCTACAGTGATGCATTCAAGTTTTTTTATTGGCTCTTTTTAAATATGAATCTGGGATCGCAGTTTCAGCGTGAGGCAGATTCTTGTTGATCAAACCTATTCAAACACAGAACAAAACAGTCTCGCCTTGTTTTTTTAATGTTATCTTTTGCTCTTTCTTACTCCAGAATGGATTCAGCAGTACACAGAGTCTTTTATTAATCCGGACACACTGCAAAAAATAGTCGACTCCTTTATGGAAGGCTACGACAAGCGGAAAGAGGAGGTGAGAATTCTGCAGCTCTTCCTCCAGCATTACACACCCATCTAGTCCGTGTGACTTCACCTTACTGTTGTGTCTGTCACAGGAAGTGGAGAGGCAGAGGAAAGCGGCAGAGCAGCAACAAGAGGATGAAGAGGGCTGGGTGAAAGTCACAAGAGGTGCCAAGGGCACCAAGGGCCGCCCCCACAGTGAGGCAGCCAATGAGAGGACTCTACAGAAAGAGATGAGGAAGAAGAAAAGGAAGGAGCTCCTGAACTTCTACACCTGGCAACACAGAAACACACAGAAAGAACGTAAGTTGCCGATTTAGTTTTTGTCACATAGAGGTTAGCCTTGCATTGCTAGACCGTCCTCCACAGCGCTGCAAAGCAGGGTCTGGCTAGTCCACACAGCATTCTGGGATGGGAAAAAAAAAAGCTTGGGTTTATTGGCCTTTCTTCCAAGCGCCGGACGGAGCCACGCTGATGCAGCAAAATAGCCTGGGGCGGGAAGTTGTTTTAGTCGTGCAACAGAAAACTCTGATTGGACAGATAGTCTAGCTAGCTGTCTAGATTTACCCTGCAGAGATCTGAGAACCCGGTAACCGTAGTCCTCAAAAATCAACCGGATATTACAATACCAAACAAAGAAAGCGGAAGGTAACTGACATCCGGCGGCATTAGAGCAGTCCCGGAAGTGGGAAGTTACGGATAGAGACCATCTGCAGGCTAGAATTTGTCGAAGAATAGAAGCCATCACGCTTTGCAAAAACAAAATGCCTTTATTATTAACTTCTTTTGTTTTTGCTCTTTTTCAGATATTGCTGACCTACGGAAAAAATTCGAGGAGGATAAACAGAGAATAGCTCTGCTGAGAGCACAGAGAAAGTTCAAACCTTACTGAGTCAACTACCGTTCCTTTCCTTATTTCACTGCTTTTGTGTGTTTTAGCTACAGCATAACCCTGGCCATTTGTCAATAAACATTCTAAGTGACTTATTTTTATGATTATTGAATGACACATTACAAGAGACAAACAACATTTGGGAAATTGTTAGTAGAAAGCATTTGATTAAAAAGGTGACATGCAGGACAAAGTAACAATGCCAATTTAATTATAAAAAAAAAAAGTCTTGCTCCACAGATAGCATCCCTGGATGGGAAAACATGCTCTGGTTTATTGGAATTTCCCTAAATCAAAATCGTCTTGGGTGGCGCTAAGCGCCGGACGGACCCATGGTGCAAAATAACCTTGGTAAAGAACTTGTTTTGGTGGAACATGTGGACGTTCAAAAGTTGTTTGTCGTGCAACAGAAAACTCTGATTGGACAGATAGTCAAGCTAGCTGTCTGGATTTATGAAAGCTATAATGAATGACCACAGCTTTTGAGTTTATGATCAACCAAAATCAAAAAGTACAAAACCAAGTTTAAATGCATAATGCATGTTTTATTGAGATTGTTCACTGTCAACTTGTACTCCACAAACTTGCTTCGCTACTGGCTTCTGTCCCTTTCTGATGCTTGACCAAACAGTGAACAGCAGGATCGATAGCAGGGCAGCGCAAACTCCGGCGAGAACATACACCGTCACCTGGAACACTGAGGAACGGAGAAAAACATTTTATTCAAGTATTGCAGTGAGACTCACACATTTACTGTAGTCTTGTACTGAGCAAGACGTACTTGTCTTCTGTTTCACACATGGATTGTCCTCTAGTCCGGTGCTGTTCTGTTCCAGCACCAGTGGCCCTAAAGAGACCAGCTGGACCTGGTCGGACTCAGTCGTTGCCTCCCTTCTCTGTCTTGCCCCCTCTGATGCTGTGGGAGGAGAGGCAAACGTTTACCACGTATCCACAGCACACACACAGCGTACAAGGAGAAAAACCTACTGTAATATACTCACCAACGATGGCGCATTGCTGTGCACAGTCAACGTCCCCTGGGCAGATTTCCACCCAACAGGAGAAGTAAATCTAAGTGAGAGATTACACGTGTGCAAATATACACATTTTTATTTTACTGACATTTGTGGATGTGATAACCTTACTTCCTCCGCACTTGGATGGCCTGTATGAGTGTCCACAAAGGCAAAAGTCTTGACATTGAATCTCCTGACTTGGGAGTGGGACATGGTCTTCCCGTGGTTGTCCACAGGGACAGAGCTTCTCATGTTATCCAAAGGGTTGGGACATCTATCCAGGCGGAGAAACAAAAGGTCAGATGCTCAGCTTTCGAAATAAATCTTAGATTGACGCTGTAATTTTCTTCCACGTTACCCATCATAGAGAAGTGTCCAAACAGAGTGTCTAGACGAAGGGTAGGCAAAGCAATCCCGTACATGCAGGGAAAGTGTGTGGTCTGGGGACGGCTGGGCGATTGAAATTTCCACATAAATAGGGTGGCGCAGCGGTAAGGTCAGTGGCAGTTGGTCCTCAGGAAAGAAGGATGTGAAAGATGCATCTAGAGGAACAAATAATTTGTTCTAAAAAGACTTGACACAATGCAATGATTCCATACTGCTCTCCGTTTTTAGTACCTTTGGCTATTCTCATCCGCAGTCCCATGGTTCCCTGTGCAACCACAGGCGGTGGGTTGGTCACTGCATACAAGGACCGCAAGTCTGCTGCACGCTCTAGATCTGATGCCTCATATTCACACTGGACCCGGAGACTAAAAACCCCAAGCTCATCAGTGCATATGTCACCACCAGTATACTTTTCTTACTTAAAATCACTGTCAGAGCCATCAGCTGACCTAAATGGAGAATCTTTGGTTACACTTTTTTCAGTCACTTCCACCTCATAGAGCGTCACGTCTCCTTCCACCTGAAAGCCGAGCAGAGAATAAAGGATTCAGAGTCAAGCAAACATGTATCAACTACTTGCAGCCATATGCAATAAAGGAAAGCTTTAATCGTGTTTGACATAATTTCAGTAAGACATGTATTCTTTTGTCCAAATTCTAGATATCTTACGTTGGAATCCAACTTTAGCATTAGACAAGTAGCATTACCTTCATCTCTGCACCACAGTCCATGAGTCCAATCTTGAAAATTGCCGTGTCTGGGGTGGCGACCACAGGGGAACACTGTGGCTGATCTTTGACTATGAGGCTGCTGGGATCAAAGGGCTGCTCTGTGTCTGTGGCCTTTACTGAGAACACAAAGTGTCCATCTAGAGAGCAGGCTGCAGGGAGATGTCAGAGATCGGTGTACTTCACATAGAAATAAAATGGCCCATTCATTTACCTCACGGTACCTCATCACAAAATCCTTCCATATACACAGTACTTTACATGCCAAGACAAATGCCAATGATACCATTGAGTCTGTAGTAGCAGTTTAAATCGTCAGCATCGTAGCAGCATCCCAGTTTGAAACAGGCATCGCTAGAAATGCTTTGGTGGCCACAATCCACTCGTAGATCTTCTTCCGTGTCACAAGTTCCAGGTAGCACTGGAGAAGAGCCATGCGTTTAGTGTTCTAACCTGGCACAGTATATTGTGTTGTGCCAAAGCACTACGTATTGTACACAACAGGTAATATCACCCCATGGCATCACTTATGTGTAAAGAAATGATTCAGAACTCCCAACCAGGCTCCAAAGTAAAAGTTAACAGAAACAGATACAAAATGGAGCACTGACTTCAGATATGCAATGCATTACCGTGTCAATGAGTTTGTTATACAAATCAGGTGTCTCCACTCACGTGTTGGGATAATTTGAGTCTTCTCGCTGCGTCTCTTTATCAGAGGACAGCTGATATTTACCCTGAACCAACGATTCTCTCCTTTCAGCTGTACCAGCAAAGGGATGACCACTCTGGTGTCCTGAGGATCAGAGATCATCACCACGTGGATGTTAAGAAGAAGAAGCCATACACACCATTTTTGCATTTACATGTGCACACAAAATCCCAGTGCATGTGTATTTTCCTTTCTGTAGACTTCTTAATGTACAGAAAATAGCAGGCACGTTTACAATATTGGGTTTGGGGCTGAACACGTTTCTGCCAATCAATAGGGTTTTGTTACCCACTGGTATTGTAGGATAGTATTGTACAGGAATGTTTTTGTAATTTTCCTTTAGTCAAGGAGAGGGCTTAGCTTCTTAGTTTTTTGGGGGGCATTTTTTCTCCTTTATTAGAGACAATGTATAGACATGAAAGTTGGGAGAAAGATATGGGGGATGACACGCTGCAAAGGGCCACAGGTCGGACTCTAACCTGGACTGCTGCAAAGGACTCGTACATGGGGCCCACCCTCTTACTGGGGGAGCTAGGGGTCACAAGGACTTTGCTTTTTAAATAAGAGGAACACAATGCTAAGCCGACCCATTGTAACTTCCATACAGCCCCTTAATTTACCTCAACGTGTGCATAGCAGCTGTCATATGTGCTGTAGAGGTTGAGATTCTGGTTTTTCTCTCTCACCAGTCTCATTCCACAGTATTCCTCAGTTTGAGGCAGTGGGATTCTGGCCCCTGTCATGTCTAAGACAACAACAAAGCACACGAAGTGTTATTGGATTCAATGCAATATTTAAATGTGAACATTTTGAAATTTGCACTTCGTACTGAAACAATTCCAGCCTTATTTGTCATGATACATCTAAGTTGAATAAATGGGTTGCAACAAAGAACGCGATCTCACCTTTAACATGAATATTGCTTTTGACCAGCGGACCAAAAACAGCTCTTATCCTTCGGACAGAACAGCTGACTCTGGGCAGGGCGAGCTGCGTCGGAACGGCTGAGAAACAGCAGCACGGCTGAGCCAGAAGTAAAGTAATCAAACACAGTTTTGCACAACGGTAACCCATCTCCTTAGGATTGAGATATTTATCTTATACGAGTTTGATCTCAGAATTATCACGGTACGTCCTTTCTTTGACACGGGGGAAGGGGGGGTCACGTGATTTATATTTAATTAGTGTTAATTAGTTTAAAGCTTGCTGCGCCCAGACACGAGAGCGTCACTATATGTAGATATGGGCTTATTGTTATGCATCTAGACTAATAAAAAGGTGGAATTATGTCACAGTCCTCCACCTGTGCGCCCTGAGAGCTGCCGGCTTGAAGCTGCTTTGAACAGTAGGACAGCGAATGCTGCTAATGAATAAAAAGGTCACTGTGTAAATAATAGATAGCATTCTTAGCATATGCATGGCATCCTCGGGGAGCCATTAAATGTGACCATAATAATAAGCCGTATCAACCTCACCCCCAGATTGGAACTAATTCCAAGTAAAATACAAAAATGAAATAAATTTACAATTATAGTTGGCCTATGCCTGCATAATATTAACCTATCACATTAACAGTAGCCGATCTGAAATTAATCTGCATTATGAATTGGTTACTATTACAAAACTCAGTGTCCCGTGGGTTACTTCCCTGCCGCCTCTTTAGCACAGTGGCAGGTCCTTGTTGAAGAAGTGAACGTGAACACAGATCATAACCGTTCATTTAGTCCTGGTGTCACTTAATTGGAATATTATTGGAATACATATTGGACCATTTTTCACATGACATATGACTATTTTCTCTTAAAACATGCATTATATATCCAGAACATCCTGACACCAAAATGGCAATTTTTAAAAGGACAATTTTGTTCAAGACATTTCTGTCTCATGAACAAACTCTCGCGAGATCTGGCAAAAATAAACTATCGTGAACGCCCTAACAAAACTATTTTTTGTAACGCTAAAGGTGTACACTATTGTGGATTTAGTATTGTTAAAATGTTATATATACAGTTTTTGAAATAAATACGACATGTATTATTATCAAATCTTATTGCCCTTTTTTGAATGTTAGCCCCTGCCCCTCAAAATGTCTCTGCACGGCCCTGCCAGACATGACATGTGGAGGACAAAACTCTGATTGGACCAAACCTGTAGCTATTTACACTTGGGAAAATGTCCAACAATGCTGTAAATGGTCAGCTTTCAGCAGGACACAGCAGTTTGTTTGCCTGCTGATGTTGACTGTCCCATGGTAGATCACGAGTGGCCACATTGGAGTGACGTACCACCAGTTACGTTTCTGGGGCATTCCAGTCTGATTATTTTTTCTTAGGATGGCGAAGCCATCTCCCGCCCTACACTGCCTCTGATTAGCTCACCCCAACATTGTTAATATTTCCCCAACCAATCCCACTCGTTTTACATAAACCTAACCAACCCAACCATAGCAGGCAACGAGTATTAGCCAATCAGAGGGAGCTTAGGGCGCGTCAGATTTCCCCCATGCCTCTACCACCCTAGGGAAAACAATTGGCCAGGAGAAGCAGGAGAGCAGAAAAGACGTCTACCAAACATGGCTTTGAATCGGAATCATTCGCAAAACGGAGGCGTTTTGATAAACAATGGAGAGAGGTATGTATATAATATTGTGTCCATGGGGTTCATTTCATTAACTAGCTACATGTCGCCTCTCTTCTTTGCTTGTTTAACGTTACCTTCTACTCTATAGTGCGTAGCTAGTCAACGTAATGCTACCCAACCGCTAGCTAGCTAGCTGGCCTGGTTATCATTAGCATAACTAGCTAGCTGGTTAATTGTTGATGTTTGCGTTACCTTTGTTGGTCATGTCGTGGCAATTCGAATATTGTATTAACCGTTTTATACTAGGGTACTATAATATTACGAATGACCGATTTTATATCGCGTGTTTTGACAGCTATTTAGCAAAATGGCCAACTTGTTACGTTAGCCGCCAATCAAAACAGGAAGTAGCCGGAACTTCAGTGTTGACATAACAGTTATTTAATATTGTGTAATGTGGGTTACTTGCATTTAATTAAATACAGTAGTTTCAATCAATGCTCACATGCACACTAATACTTAAACTTAATTATGTCAGTATTTTAATGTGGATGAAACGGGTTATTTTCACTTGCTTCTTCTTTTCCCAGTGTTTTAAGGGAATGTAAGAATGTGGAGCTGTCGTTCAGCGATGTCACCGGCAAGACAGACCTGCTTAGGGGGACCAAGAAGGGCACTATTTACCTCACACCATACAGGGTACGACCAGAATCATATAATATATATTTAAAGGTCCCACTTTACAGTATATATATATTTCCATTACCATATCAAGTTATTTTTAGGTTCATACTTGGATTTGGGGTTTCTACTAGACAATGACAATGCTTTTGTTGTTAAAAACATCATTCTCATTCTGTATGTCTTGGTTTATCTTGAAGGCTTGTTTAAAGGCACAGTTCCTGAATATGGGCTGTGTGGATTGAGCGTTTTGTTACTTTCACAGTAGCACAGCGACTTGCTTTATTATCAAAAAAAGACCAGGGAATCTCATTTTACGATATGGGACCTTTTAAATACTATTGCTGCTGCTGTCTTTGATGGAACGTTGGCAGTGTTCATATGCTAATACATCCTGTTGTAACTCTCCCCACAAACTGTAGTTGCTGTTTGTGTCCAGTAATACCAAGGATTGCTTGGGTTCGGCCATGTTCCCTTATTATCTGATGAAGGGCTGCAGCATTGAGCAGCCTGTCTTTGCAGCCAACTACATTAAAGGGACAGTGTCAGCTGAGCCTGGTGGTAGGTGGCCTTGTTTTTCTTTTAACCACCAAGGTATGATTTGATTTGTCATAAAAACTATCATGGTCGTAATAATATTGTAAAATATGATGTTGTAAAGTATGATTTGATTTGTGTCATAAAAACTATAATGGTCGTAATAATATTGTAAAATATGATGCGTTATCTAAGTCAAAATAAATGAACTGCACAATAAAACACAAGTACAGCATTCTGTATTTGTTTTAAATGTAGTCTGCTCTCTCATCAGGTGGCTGGGAGGGCCAGGCCCATTTCAAGATGTCATTTACCAGCGGAGGAGCGATAGAGGTGGGGCAGCATCTCTTCAAACTGGCCACAAATGGTTCGTATGGTAGTTTCCTAAATCACTGTGTCACACATTTTACAATGCTAAATATCAATTGAATATTCCTTAAAGGTCCAATGTGTAGGAATTTCTCCCATCTAGTGTTGAGATCATCATCATCATCATATATCGCAATCAACTCTCTCGCACCACACAGTTCAAACGTATTAGTACGTATTCGAACTACAGTAGCCTTCACGCTTTAAAAAGCCGGTCTCTTGCTCTTTTCAATATCCTTTTTTCTTTTTCTTGGCGAAGAAGAAAAAACTTTTTAAATCCTTCATCAAAGTAACAATATGACAAAAATACAATTTTCATGGTAAAAATCTTAACCATAAAGAAGTGGAAGCATAATGTACTGAAGCTCTGCCCCAAAATGAGCCTGTTGAAGCGTCCGTTAAAGTCGTGGGTATTTGGTGTGAAAGACCCTTTTCTCTTTGTTTATTTCAGCTTCTCGTGCTGCTCCGGCACAAAACGGTGCTGCCTCTTTCGGCTATCCCTCACCTGGAATGATGAACGGCTATGGACCACCTCAGCCTGCTCCTCCCAGCTATCCTTACCCACCCCCTCCCCAGCAGAATGGATTCTACCAGGGCCCACCCCCTGCTGCTGGCAACATGGGCTATCCCCATCCAACAGCTGCTGCAGGTACAGAGTTCAGTCATTTGTCACATGACATTTGTATGTGTTTTAAGGTTGGTCAAACAGGTAGATTTATTGCACTTTTTTTGTTCTTTTAAGGTCAATACCTTTCACATAAATATATTCTATCATAGTTTTAAGGCTACAGCCTTCATGTTTATGCAGTGCACATTTTCATACTTTGTGTTCACGTCAAATGTCCTTGATGTGGATAAGTAAAAACCCTTGAGGCAGAAACACTGCCATCTCACTCGGTCTCTGTTAGCGTTGACTTTTTTTCTCTTGTTTGTTTTTTTGTTCACTAATTGCCCAAAGGGACTGTAACGTTCTATGACCTCAAAACCCTTATTTCTGTTGTCTTCTGTGTTCTAGGAATGTACCCATCTGGTTTTGACTACATGGCTCCACCTCCCCCCTACCCTGGACCACCCCAAAATTGGGCTGCATCCCCCCCGAACTGGGCAGCAACACCACCACCTCCAGGTCTATTTCTCTCCCTATCTTTATTTTTCTTCTCTGTATTCTTCTTGTCTGTGTCACTGCAGCCGTCAGATCCGATCTGTCGGCCTCAAAGTGAATCATTTCATAGCACGCCACCCAAAATGGGGTGCCGATGTCTCATCCAATACACATCAAAATTGCAATTTCCCTTCTTCCCCTCCCTCCCCATACTCTTTTCAAGCACCTTGTGGATTTCAGTGAAAAACAATCTAACCCTGCACATGGGGTGAGCTTGTTACGCTGAAATGTCAGTTTGGCCTATCTCTATTTTAGGAAGAGCTTGAGGAGAACGTTTGCCTCTGTTCATCCTCAGGGTGTGCCTGTAGATTTTTGTCTCAAGGACTCCTGGAGCCGTCAGTGGTTGTGCTTCACATGATGTGCTCCTCGCATTAGTTCTCCGATGTTTTGGAGCTTAAATGTCTGTTCCTAAATATGTTAAGCAGTCATCCCTGTCTGTCCTAATCTCCCTGTCTTTGTCACATCTCATTTTTTATGCACAGGGAACTCCAAGGCGGCTGAAGCAGCAGGCAGTGCCTATTACAATCCCAGCAATCCACACAACGTCTACATGCCCATGGTAAGCTGCTCTGCTCGTCTCCTCCTCCGTTAAAGTTGTGTGGCAGTGACGTCTTAAATGGGCCTTTTAATATGTTTGTATTTTTTTTATTCCCACGCAGGAGCGGCCTCCACCATATGCACCTTATCCAAACTCTCCTGAGAAGAAAAGTAACTGAAGCTCGCTCCTCTCTCTTCCTCTGTATCTTAAACAAATTCTACAGCAGGGAGTCATGTTGATAGATACCTACTCGATTGTAGAATACAGAAAAGAAAATGCAAGTGATACAGGGTTCAAGGACGTCAGTGATGAATTAATGAGGATATTTTGGATAGTGGAATAGTTTAAAAGGAAATCATGTCTTTTTGAATACTGTTTTCCCTTTTTAGTTAATTTCATTTAAAATGATTGACAACTTGTAACTCTAGCTAGACTTGTCATTATTGACATTATTAGTGATGGGCTTTATATCTGTCTAATTCTCTAGCACGTAGGTGAGGGCATCAAAACTGTCCTTGTTGAGAGCTGAAAGGAGGAGGCAGTATGGGAAATGCATTTTTAAGAAGGATTTATTACCACAACATTTTGTAGCAATTTCTTGATTGCAGTTCCTGTAGTTATTACCAATAGCGACTAAGTATTTTTGCATTATCATGGAAGGTAGTGTGTGTGTGTGTGTTTCCTTTACAGTTTTGCGTTAAGTTGTACCATATACAAAACTATAACTATCTGTCTTAAAGTTATACTATGAAAACATAGCGAGTTTAAATTTCATATGACCAACGTGATCCTGCACTACATCAGTTACATTACAATCCGAGTAATTCCAATTATAGTATGACCCAAATCTCCATTGTCATTTAATATGTGTAGTAGAGAGTTTTTGTTATGAAAAAGGAGAAGTGCATTGTATGAAAAAGTGGCATCAGATAGATTTCTGACATAATTATCTATGTGCAATACTTCAACCTCTCGTAACAAGGTTAAAGGTGACCAGCTGGGGTTACCTGAGTGACCCCGTGCTCTACTCCTGGCTCCTATTGTATTGATGTATGCAAGCTGAAACCAGACCTAACTCGTGTAATTACACTAGTATGAGGTTACAGGGCCACAGCGTTATGTTAAGGGCCGTCAGTGTTTTGCCTGCTGTTGAAACTTCTGACTGCAAACCATGTATTCCAAATTAAAGTAAAGTGGGGTGAGGTGCTAACAGGCCGTGTAAACGCATCCCCCCCTCCCCCCTCCCCCAATTGTGCTGTTTGAAGCACGATTTACACAGTTGAAGTGGAAAGAGTATTTTTTCTGGGGGTTTTAGTTTGCTTGAATTAATGAAATATCTATATATTAATATCTCTTTTTGCAGTTCTTATTCCTTTTGCTGAATTCTGTCTGTTAATTAAAATATAATAAATGAGTCATGGGATTGAATATTGAATTTTGATATTTTTTTTCCTGTGATATTAAATTTTAAACACTAATTGTCTTCAAATATAACATTAATCTAATCCTAATATAGTCCATAAAGAGTTAAATATCTACTTGACATTTACAGAATTCATGCTGCATTTATTAAAGGTGCTCTAAGCGATGTTAGGTGATGTCACTTCTTGTTGATGTTTGAAGTAGTAGAGGCTAGCTCGCCCCTCCCTCCTCGTCCTCCTCCTCCTCCTCCTCATCCCGTCCCCTCCCCCTCACATCCGCGCACTAGCCCCCCCAACCCCCACCCCTAGGATATTGGTTATTGGCTGGAACACTGTTTGTTATGGTTCATGGTGCAGGTTTGCACAGGTTGTTTTGTTGCTGTGTGTAGACCCTGGGGTGTCTACAGAGACCACGGTTTCTTTCTTTCTTTTGACAGCGTTCTGGGGACAGGCAGCTCGCGGGTAGTGAGGAGATGTTTGCTGTGAATGACAAAAAAAATGCTGAAGCCTAAAAAACGTGTGACATCGCTTAGAGCCCTTTTTTAAGGTATCCTTGTGTTCATTCTTTTTTCTTTTTTTTAAACATGTAAATTAAGTGCATTTACCACAGTGTTTAATTTTGTTATTACTTTTCTCAGTTACCTAATTAGTTGCAAATTGCTTTCTTTCGTTCGCACTATTAAAGTGTAACGGTAATCATGTTTCAAATGGAAGGCTCCACGTTGACTCATCCAGATGTCTTAAGACGTCCTCAATCAATAGAAGTCATTTGTTTTTACTTGCTTGTCACAGCAAGAAATGAACGCTGTGGAAAAAGTAATCAGACTTGCTGTCCCTGACAAAGAAATTACACAACTAGAATTATGTTCACTCTTTCTGAATTAATATATTTATTATGTTATGAAACCTAAACATTATATTCACTCAGAACTGGAAATCACAGTACAGATGTATCGCATAACAGTTTCAAGAGTCTGGATAAGTAAAGATGGCATAGTCATGCATTAAAACACCAAATATTCACTACATAACATTACATACATGACATATTCATACACATGCTCCCTGGATCAACAAATTATCACAGAGTTTATAACAACACTTATAGCTAGCTAGGTCATTCCAGTCACAGCTGTCCAACCATTAATGAATGAAGACTAGTTCTACTTTATGGCTCAACTCCAGTTATTTTCCAGTTCCTTACTCTGGGAAAAGGAAGTGTGCTTTTTACTACCATGTAACTAATGTTAATTTTATACATTTCTCCGTAGCCGTCACAAGATTAAAAACTAGATAAAACGTGCAAAGCCTAACTGTGTTCTTCAGGGAGCTCTACAGCAACTTTATTGACAAATGTTTAGGACAAACATGTAATTCAGTTGTATTTTAATACAGATTATATTAGATAATTCACTCAGTACTTAGATGACTTTCTGTTTTACACCTGTAAACCAATGGCGGTGGCATACCAGTTGATATAAAGGTATTTCTTTAGGATCTATTTTTCCTTGGCGTAGAGAACTGAACTCCGTCACAGTGCAGTGACAACAGGGATGTAGACCTTTATTACGTGGGACTCCAAGAACTACTTTTACTTCTTAACACTATATTTGTCTAGAAGCTTTTAATCTCTCTCATCCTGTGTCGTTTCAGAGCTTCAACTTTAAATTGGAATTGAAAATGAAATGAGAAAGTGCTGCGCTGAGTTCTAAATTGACCCATTGCTTGAACGCCTAACTTGGGTGTAGCAACTGCACCTGTGACAAGCAGAAGATCGGATGGGTGGAGGCAACATGGGTAATCTCTATCAGTCCGTTTGGGTTTTCAAACGTCTATCAAGTCACCATATTGCTCTTACCAATCAAAAACTGTTAGAGCTACAGGATGGTCAGTACTAAAGGGGTAAATACGTTTGATTAAAGGACTCAGATTGGGCTCAGATCTGATCGATTGGCTCTTACGGCTCCTCCTGTAGAAACCACACCTCATTGCGGCGTCCGTAAGGCTTGAGTGGTGGGTCGTAGCTACAGCAGAAGTACTGCTTGCGCTGAAAGGGGGCCGTCTCACCCAGGGTACGCGTCAAACGCAAGGCCTCTGCTCGGTACTCTGTCTCTGCTGCAAAGCCTCCAAACTGCCTGCGGACCAAAGAAAAAAAAGATGAAATCGGGAAAATTGAAATAGGGTTTATAATTAGGGTAGTAGTTTAATTCAGGGGATTATGTGGACTTTTTACTGGCTGTCGTTGGGATGAAAAGGAACCCAACAGGCACCAGTGAGGTCAGGTATAGTACCAAGTCTATATCAGTGATGTTTCACTTCTGGGATTGCTGGAAAATTTCCGTCGGATTTCACCCTGTTGGGCCAGATGTTTGGCATTTCTTGCTTTCTTTGTGTTGGAATGTTAAACTCCGCTGGATTTCTGAGGACTATGGTTACCTGCTCCTCAGATTTCTGCAGGGTAAATCCAGACAGCTAGCTAGATTATCTATCCAAACGGAGTTTTCTGTCGCTATGAAGGACGGTCTGGCAATGGGAGACCAAGTAAACTTGACTTAAGACCTGCTCTACCATGATAGCCCTGCAGGAAACTGGACAAATGATCAAAGGCCTCCATAAATGAAATTTGGGAAACTCCCTGAAAGACTTGAACACACGTCCTCTCAAATCACCATTCTCTTATATGGGAGAGATATCTTAAAGGATTTTATCTGGCGCTTACAGAGCGTAGACAGTCATGCCGGGCCGCTCCTCGACTTTGATGGCACTGTCGGTGGGAGTCGGGGGGCCCTGCTGGTAGTTGGTGGGGATGCGGATGGCCACCACCAAACGGCGAGACAGAACCCCATCATTCCGTGGGTACACTGTGAAGATGATGGGAGCTGCTGTACCCATGGCTTCACCTTAGAGGATGAAGTGTGAGACAAAAAGTGAGTTCATAAAAAGGATGACCATGGAGCAGAGAAACTCAAACTACCTTCCCGAAAGCAAACTGCCCAAATCTAAAGGTCAGGATTTTTGTGATTTTATGTAGAGAACATTATATCATGCAGATACCAACAACAGGCCATGTAATTTCCACCTCTATGAATAGCAAACAAATTAAACGATGATTCTGCTCTGAGTCCTAGTTTTCAGACTGCACTTTTAGCTAGCTGAATCCATTTCTAGTCCCTGGCGGGCCATAGGCAGGCTGGGGGAACTCATATTCATGTTTAAAAAAACTTCATAAAATGAAATTTTCAAACCATGAGACCTTTAACCTAAAGCGGGGGAAACACAGTACGTTGCCAGATCATATTCAAATGGATCCTCCAATAAAGCTAAGCCATTTCAAGTGAGCCATCCTATACTGTGTAATAATAATTTGATTATTCAAAATGAGATCGGCGACATGTTGAGCTCCTCTTTGATGTTTATCAATTCAGCGTCAGGGCATCCTGAGATTTTTTTAAAATCCTTTAATCAGCTGCAGGATTGGTGATTTACTTAATAAAGACTCATGATTATTCATGTTAGTAAGATAAATGGAAAAAGCCTGCATTTTAATTATATAATTAAGTGCCTTTAATTATTAGACCAGTGTGTTTTTCTCTTTCTGTGGCCTGCTATCTTTCCATGACATAACAGAAATTGCTCTTCATACTTTTTTTATGTGTGTTTTAAATGACACTGTGTCATTATGACACGATGGCACTTAGCTTAAAAGAGGAATGGGGAAAGATAACAGAGAGTTCATGAGCTACAATAGGTCCTTCACTGTTAGTGAACATGTCTTTTCCAGATGGTTTACCTTCTTCGTTGCTCCCACCAATGTACATGAGCAGCTTCCTCACAAGCTCCCCTGACACTTGGTCAAAGCTTCGTCCCTCAGAGGAGACAACAGCGTATTTGGCAGCATCATACCGCCGCACCTCAAAGCCAACTCCATCCTGGGGAAGAAAGGAGAATTCAGGGGGTGGTTAAGGCATCACACAGCTACACATTGTGGCATACACAAATGCAGAAACAAATAGCTTCTATGCACATACACACACCCACTCACACACACACTTATCACACACAAAGACAGTTCTTCTCTTCCTGGGGATGGCTACACGGGGGATGTTAGACTCAAATATGATTCACCTCTCTGACACACACTGATGTTGACAATCTGCTCCCAAGGATGTAAGCCTTGAACCGGCAGGGGTTAACACTTGAAGGAATTGTGTGTGTGTGTGTGTGTGTGTGTGTTACCAGTGTGGGCAGCCAAATAATGAGATGCAGATACACTGATTTAATTTAGTTTCGTTCTTCTGCTCTGCAGGGTTCAGTCAGCCTACAGAAAATAATGGGCAAGAGATGTGTTACATAACAGCGCACAGGCAAACACACACACACACACACACACACACACACACACACACACACACACACAAACTCTCTCCCCACTGCCAGACACACAGCATCAATATGATGCAACAGTTTTGAATTAAATACGATTAACTGGGGCTAATGTGGAGCACGGCCACTCAACTGCTGCTCATTCCACTAATGTTATTATACATGTGTGTATGGCTCTGTGTTTGTGTGGGATTCGTTTTTCTAACTGTGTTTACAATCTATCTCTAAGAAGCTGGTGTAAAATATAGAGTTTATTGTTTCACAGATTATGCTTTTTGTTTTGTCTTCAAAATGATGGAATGGAAATACAAAGCGGGTATTATCTCCACTGCATATGCTAACTCTTATGTGGGCTCAAATCTCAAAATATCATGCAAATGATGTTGTCTTGTATAGGAATTTCTTGGTTGTATGTTGTAAATTTTTCCATTGTTTTTATGTGTGTTATTTTCCACGTATCTTATTCAAAACCCAGTGCAGAGTTAACTCAATACAGAGGTCCTGTAATCCGACAAGATAACACTACGTTATCACGGAGCTCTAACTTGTGACAGGTGCCCCGGCTCCTGCATAGTAATTTCGAGGATCCTGCTCTGTGTGGCTTGTCAGCAGGACCACCATTAACATTGTGTACTGGTGACAAACAGAGAAAGCAGAGCCTGACTTCATGTTAAGCCGTGCAATTAATTTGTCCGTCATGTGTCTGTGGTTGTCTTTGCTTAGCTTATAAAGTGCTAATTAGTCGGTGAGGAGAGCGCACAGAAGGTATTATCAACACTTTGACTGTTACATTGTCATCTCATGTTCTGTTCTGTTCAAATAATCGTCTACATTCGTCTGCAAACGTCTAGCTGAACTCCACCTCTATTTTTCTGTTATTCTGGTGTGAATTTGTGTGTGCACAGGTACGCGTGTGTACGCTTTGTCAACTTGTCTGTATTTTGTGTCAGTTTTAATTAAGAGTGTAGGGTGTCAGAGTCAGCCGGGTGCTGCACAGATCAGGTGGCAAGCTCTGATTTCAATACGTGCTGCTTAAACCAGTCAGTCAGGCCCACAGATTTAATTTGATGGGCTTTGAGCTCTGCCTTTCAAGACTGTTTAATGACCACTTAGAGGGAGAGTGGTTACTCTAGTGACCTTTGACATCATGCTTTATGTTGGTCAGTAACTTTAAATCTTTTGATTTTACAAATCATTATCCACTTTGTCCACTTTCCAAATGTGAGTATTTAAGTTGGAAATCCTTAAAACACAGTTATATATACATTTATTGCTAGCTTAAACTGTCTTTTTGCTTTTGACAAAAGCTATTAGTATGCTGTGTCAGGACAGATATGCCTTCCAGTGTGTGAGTGTGTATGTGTGTGTGTGTGTGTAAATGTGACACTTTGGGTCATTTGATTCCTTCTCTGGTTAGTTGGGCCGTGTGCCTTTGTGTCCCTGTCAAAAGGTTGCTTGCTGTTCCAAGATAAACACACAAAGACAATTTAGAAACCCATGCCAACCACTTACATTATATAATATTACATTATATTACATTACATTTCATGCACATGTATAGTAGTGCACTGTGGGTCAACAGGGCATGAGAGTAGAACCTCGAAATGGCTGTCGCCTCAGTAAACAACTCCCATCACTGACTTCTACTTGACTCTATCCAAATTCAGGGGATGTAGCCTACATTTCATACAGGCAAACACAATAAATACAAAAGGTGGAGATGGGGGTAAAGATGGGGGTAAGGGTGGGGGTGGGGGCGGGGGCGGGGTGCTGACATGGAAAGGGCATGGCCTTCCTCTTTCCTCTGACGATGTCAGCTGTCGATGGTTAGTGTAGCAGTGTACGCACTGAGTCCATATCTGAGCTCATGGGTTAACCACAAACACGTCTAAACTGCATCCTCTCCAGGCCCTGTGGGTTCACACACACACACATCTATAATGTCATGATGGAAAACAGTGACCCACAGCAGGTTGAAACCTTTCTGACCTCTGTGTGTGTGTGTGTGTGTGTGTGTGTGTGTGTGTGTGTGTGTGTGTGTGTGCCTTCCTGCCTGGCTGATCGGCAGACCTCTGGCTGCTTCTCTTTGCCCCACCGCTGCGGATCAGCAGGCATCTTTATAGGTCACAAGCAATTAACTGCCGGCTGTCCGGTTACAGATGTTGTGATAAAACACTGCAAAGTCCGGGGCCACTTTAAACCCAATTTGCCATGACAAAAACTAGTTTGTGGTATATAGTGTAAGTGCTGGAAAACATATATTTATGCAAAGAGACGGAGGGACCGTGCACCTTTAGAGTCAAGCAGAATGACAGGAACCAGCTGCGGAGAGGACAGAATTGAAAAAGCCTAAAAGGTGTCAGAGTTGTTTCTGTTTCTGACAGGTGTCCGCGTGCTGCTTACCTTCGTCTCGCTGCTGAGGATTTTATATTCCGTCTCCTCGGTGTTTCCGAAGAGCGAGTTCTTGATCATGCCAAACATGTCGCTGCTTCGGCCAGGTCACCTCTCCTCTCTCCACTCCTTTGCTTCTGTTGTTTGTCCTCCCTTTCCTGTCTGTGTGCTTTTCCGTAGATAATTTTCTCTCTGACTGCACCTCTTGTCCAACTCGTAAAAAAACAAAACAGAAAAACCTTGCTGAACAACAGGTACGAGTATCAAGATACTCCGACGCGCAAATGAAATGCTCCCCCGGAGAAGAGCGCGCCTAGTTGCAGTGAGCGCAGACCTCTCAACAGATGCTTTTCCTTCCAGAGACAGAAGTTGCTCTCTCATTTGCAGAACCTATAGGAATGAACAAATCAGCCTTCACTCTGACGGGTGGAGTGTCCCCGCCCTCCTCCATTGACGCTCACCCATAGATCCCCATCTTTCACACAGAGACGTTTAAATCCACTTGAAGTGGGGGCATCAAGCTGGCATGTTCATGGCTTATTAACCCCAGATGAGTTCAGCTTGTGCTGACATTAAAAATATCACTTACATAACTCATTCCCGGGGATGAGATGCAGAATCATGGTCTACAGGGAGTCACCTCCTTCAAATCCCCCCCCCTCCACAAATAAAATGAAGTAACCTTCAGTGCCACTCAGCTTTTGTAAGGGTTTCTCTCTCATTCTGTTTGTCATGGCTGTCTGTTTCAGGATGCGTAAAACGGGGAGTCGAGAGGCACATTTTCATCCTGCTTTTTGTGCAATATAAATTTTGACACAAGCCGTTGGTGTGTCAGTATGCATTGGACTTTCTTTTCCAGGGCTCAGTGTGTGTGTGGGTGTGTGTGTTAGTTTGGAACAGCAGCGCATGAGTGCACGGTGTGTCACTGTGCGTTGCTTTGCTCCAGGGTTAGTCTATTTAAACTCCCACTGAAGGCAATGTTACTCACCACTGGAGAGTACGAGGAAACAGGAAGGGCAGATTTTTAATAAAAACGTGGGCTGGATAACATGGGCCAGAGAAGCTGATACTGGTACTGTTTGAAAGAGCTGTGGACGGAGGGAAAAAGGTTACAAGAGAGGGAAGAGACCGGATTCCATCCAAGCTGGTCCTATCCTGTAAATGTCCTACAAGGTGGACAAAACCACTGGGACGCCCTGTACTCTGTAATTCAGTTGATTCAAATGTGTGTGTGTAGCCTCTGTGAATGAGCTCAGGGATGATTTTTATAACTTTTCCATCAGTCGGAAAGACCCTGGATGCAATATTTGGTTAACAGTGTACAGTGCTGCTCATAACTTTAGGAACCCACGCTAAAGTTGACTAAAATGAGGAATAATAAAATCATCTTATCACAATGCCTTAATTAAAATAAACTAGGCAAAATCTATCCTTCAGGGCACCAATTTTCTTGGTGAATGAATAATGTTTGGCCTTTGGAATTAAAATAGCCCCCCCACATCATCACATACCCTTCACCATAACTAGAGATTGGCATGGGGTACTTTTCCTTTAGATCATATTATCATCTTATATTAGGCTAACTGAAATAATACCATGCCTATCTCTAGGTATGGTGAAGGGTATGTGATGATGTGGGGGGGGGGCTAATTTAATTCCAAAGGCCAAGCAAACTTTATCAGGATGCACAGGATTCTGGATCCATGAAATAACTGGCTTTTAAAATAAAAATTGGCCTATGGGATTTTAACATAGGGTTGTGAGTATACTTATGCCTCCTGTATTTTAAGGAAAAACATGTATTTATTAATGATACATTATTAATTCACATAGACAATTGGTGTCCTTAAAGGTCCCATGGTATGAAAATGTCACTTTATGAGTTTTTTTTAACATTAATATGAGTTCCCCCAGCCTGCCTATGGTCCCCCAGAGGCTAGAAATGGCGATGGGTGTAAACCAAGCCCTGGGTATCCTGCTCTGCCTCTGAGAAAATGACAATGGCACATACTAAGGAAAGCTCATTGTGGGACTGTTTCTAGTGGCTGTAATTCTGCACCAAGGCTGAATTTTGGGAA
>NC_048421.1:2946247-2981209 GCF_013103735.1 Etheostoma cragini | reverse complement strand
GGGGACCACTAAGGTCTATATAAAAGAGACTTCAGATACAGTATTAGTGGACCACTAAGGTCTATATAAAAGAGACTTTAGATACACTATTAGGGGACCACTAAGGCCTATATAAAAGAGACCATGTCAGTGGATTAGGCATTAAGATCAATTTCCAAAAGAGGATTTTTTTTGTCCTCTTTTTAGTCAACTTCATCATGGGATCTTAAACTATGAGCACAACTGTACACTACAAACTACAGTATCAACAATCCCTACACAGTTAAATCAAAGTCTAAGCAAAGGATGTTCAACGTGAGCATCATCATGCTGGTTTATGCTTTTTTTGCTCCAGTATAGTTTAGCATTAGAATGGATGTTTCTGTTTGTTATCCATGCCAATTTTGAAGACAACTGCCAGAAGGCAGTGTATGTCTCCGTGGACAAGTCTACTGGGACAAACTCTAAAGAATCCCACAAACAGCCGTTAGGATAAGACATTATTCATAAAGCCCATGTTACTTCATTTTTTTACATTCAACAAACAACATATGTTAATTATCCTCGAGGTTTCTTGTTGATCAACATCTGATTAGTAAGTCTGGTGAATATTCCCCTTTTCCTGTCTTTTTAGGTGCATGTAAATGCAGCATGAGATGGATTAAACTACCAGTTGGTTGACGCAGTGGCTTGTTTGTTATTGTGTTATAATGTGCGATGATCAAGTTCTTAAAAACTCAAAACGTGTAGCGGTGACTAATTTAATGGGACAGATGATTCAAAATGAAAATGGACTCACAGCACATTCGAAAGGTTGCTTTGGCCTCTTTATGGTTTGGAAAATTGAAAAAAACACAAACAAAAGCAGGTGTGGACAAGCTGTGGGGTACAGCAAAACAACAGATTTTTAATTTCTAGCATATATGTTCACAGTTGCTTCAAATACTCTCAGATCAGATTATCCTCATATTGAATATTGGTAGAATACAACAGGAATAAGTCGGGCTCCTTCAAAGCGGTCTGTGACGGCACAATCTCCAGTTAAACATGAATCACTTTGCAGGTTACTTTACAGGAGGTGAATTGTAAGAGACCGTACGAATCATCCAAAGAAAAGTCATTTCCAAAGACAGTCAAGGTTTTCTTCCAATATTGGACACTCCCGTCCCTCACTTCTCCCAGCCTTTACCTCCTGGCTGGGTGGGCAACCTGAGCCCCACCAGGCCAGCCACTTCCTCTCGGCTGCGTTCTCCCTTGCCATGGTAAAGTTTGTGCAGGGCCAGGTGGGTCCTGCTAGACGCCAGCAAACACAGGTATGTGTGTGAGTCATGGTGGGCCTCCTGGTTGGCACGGCAGTACATTTCTCCTGTAACCTGTGAGAAGGAGAATTTTTTTTAAGTGAAGATCAAATAACGAACCGAATCGTAACATAATTAGACAACATGCACAGTTTTGCGTGGTTTATTAAATCAGTCACAATAGAGAAAAATTAAATCAAGTTAACATTAATGGAAAAGAAGCCTTAAGGTCTAGCTGGTGGACTACATAGAGTGGAGAAGACTATATATAAAACATAAACTAATGTGCCTTTATGACAGGCTTTTCTGCCAGAATGTTTTTCCTTTATCACTCGTAACAGATACATGGACACAGTGAGCATTAGGTCCCTATAGAGTTCCACATATACATTACAATGCCTTAGGGTCTTTCCAGAGCAGGGCCAAACAGACCGACAAGTTGCTTCCAGCTATTTTTCTTCAGTGACTGCACACGCATTCAACCAGCCTGGTGAGCCGTGTTCTCCCGAGCATAAATAATACAAGCTTTAAGCCTATATGCTAAAAACACTGACCCTTTAATTGAATATGAAGCTCAAGAAACCGGCAGAATCCCAAGCCCTCACATGGACGTGATTGCAGATATGAAAAGTTATACATATTCATTAAAAAATATGTATAGTTAGGGTTCCCTTGACTGGAAAAGCGTAAAGATGATGAATTATTAAACAAACATAATTCTTATTACAGACAAGCTTTTTTTTTTAACATAGCTACAAGTATCTTATTTATACCCAAAGACCTCAAATCTATTTGTCCTTCCTTAACGACACATTTGTGAATGGTGCTCCTAAAAAGTTTATTTCACATTAACCCTGATGCCAATAAACGACGATGAGTTTTTTTTATTTATTTTTTTTATAAACACAACCAAATACTCTATCCTTTGGATCACGTTGCACTCTTGTGGGTGTAAGAACATGTTTAGATAGTGAATTAATTGTCAGACATAACCCCTGCGTCTCTCAACACAGCACTGTGCTACGGCTGCACTCAGGTGCTGTCGGAATAATTACATACATACTAGGAAAAAGTCACGTGAATGCCCACTGGTGCAGCAACATATACGGTATATTATTAATTTAAATATGTGCAGCAACAAGTCTTGGAAAAATAATCAAATAACTTATATTAAGCTTCAAACTGAAAACACATACAGCTACTGTTTACATGCTCTGGGCAGTAAAATACATCTTCTTTGTTTTATCCCACATTATTACGACTTAAATGAACACACCCAAGTAAGGAAAACGACTTCCCAACTCGGGAACTGGGTGAAAGGGGAACATCCGAGGAGCACTTGAATGCAGCTTTAGGCTCATTTGCTGCTAGTTAATGTTAGCATGTCCTTCTGCATCACAGTCACCTTGCGTCTAACTACTACTTGTAAACATTACAAAGTTGGTAACGACAACACTCCAGTTGCATGCTGGGTACTCTCTCTATTACCACGTTTTTAAACAGGCTGAAGGGCGAAAAGTATTTATACTTCACTAGCTAAACGTTATCATTGAAGAGATGTCAGGTCAGCTAACGCTAGCCATTCACTTCCCATGCAGTTTGTAATAGCAGCTAGTTGAGCTAAGTTAGCTACCGTTAGCTGAGACGCAGTTGGGGGTAAACTCGCCTTATTCTTACGAAACTGTTCCATAACATAGTTGTAGGCCGGTGACAGTTTGTACTTGGGTCCTTGCATGGTCCGTAATTCTTTCAGTATTCCTCGGCAGACTCGAAGGGGAGGTAACAGCGCTGCCATCTCTGAACGGTGTTGTGATGTGTGCGGCGCACGAAGCCAGGCATGCTCAATCCAACGCAGCACAGTCAATCAAACTACTGCAACTCGACCACAAGGCGGCATTATGTCCCACTAATAACAAGTTCACACATGTGATGCTTTCCTAACAAACATTTTCCTGCAACAGTTTAAGGTAACCTAGTTTAATGCAAAACCAACGCAGACTCAGCTTGCTAATCAGAATCAGCTTTGTGAACACACACAGGGATTTTTTTTCATAGTCTGTCGTACGTGCTACTCTTTTGTGTGTATTTTTTCACCCGGTGTTCATCAACTCCTCCCCCAGAGCTCTGATTTAACTCTGGGTTAGGGTCAGTGTAGTGTGTAAACGGCTCCTGGTTGTAGTCCTGCTGTAGGAGCCCAGGGTAGCATGCAGACATCCAATGAAAACGCTGCCAGAAGGAAACAACTGGCGTTTCCCATCTCCCTTGAACTAAAGCAGATGCCAGTGGCTGTACTGAGAGTCCGCTCACAGGGGCCAAAGTCTATGGTAAAGAACATGTAAGTGCATCATCTTCCCTGGATAAATACAGTGTAAAACATAATGTGAAAAGGATATTTATCACTGCATTTTTCCAGTAATTGCTCTTTATCCATTGGCTGATAATTGCATTTTCTAATTCAGGTTCAGGTTCACCTTTGGGAAAGCAGAGACTATTGAACGGGTCAGGGAACCATGTGGCGCTGCCTGCTTTGGTGGGTCAAGAGAGACGAAAACTGCAACAACTGGTTGCCCTCGTTCACAATCAAAGCCTCATTCACATGGATTCCACCTTCAACTTCATTGTAAGGTGATTTCTTAATGTGCTTATGCATGATTCACATACTGAACAGAATCTCCACTCAACCTTCCACCTGTCGTTGTAAATACAATTGGGCTTTGAGTTTGATCAAGTTAGGTAATTACTGTCTGATAAAGGGGTCAGCAGAGGAGACAGAAGGGACTGTAATTATATTTCTTTCAGGATCTGTCAGCATCTCTTTGTCTCCCTCTGTCTCTTTCCTACCTTTACTCTAAATAACAACTTTAACATAGATAGAACTAAACTATACATGCACTGACGTCTTAGCTGTGGGAATAAATTGAAAGCAACTTATTCCCAGGAAGACAATAAAACAAAAGAGTGGTTTACCTCGCTCTCCTTTGAGTTGATTACGCCTTGTGTACACAAGGTAGTGTTTTATCATTGTGGTCGTGTAATTGGTTATATATTTCTGTAAATATGGTCGTTTGGTCCATGGAAACAGTGTAAAATGTTCATATGGAGACAGAGCTAGTGTGGAGATCCACTGCAGTCTTTTGAAATCTTTTTTTAAAAGGAGCTTTTGACCACCTATCTTTGTCTGCTACAAGCCTTGATTTGGACACTTGAGAATGGTCATCTGTCACCATAGCAACACAGAGTTTAGCTCAGGGCAAAATGCAGAGAAAAGGATCAGTCTGTTTTCACAATGCCACAGAAGAACCAAAATGCTTTTTTAATGCTTTGTCTGATTGTTGCGCCTGAAGAGCGTATAGCGGCTCCGTCACACAGAGATGATGAACACTGTTGTCGGAGAGAGACAAAGCTTTACATTACACACATCAAAATGAACGCTGAAGTACTCTGTAAGTGGATTACAATAACATGAGGCTGTTGAAGTGACACTGCAGAATGAAGCAGTGAATTTAAGGGTTGGCAACTAACAATTATTTGTCATTGTCTACTCATTTGCCGATTAATCCTTTAGTTGTTTGTTTGTCTATAAAATGTCTAAAAGTGGTTATAAAGGTCGAATCAGTGTTTCCCAAGAGGACGTCCTCAAATGTCTTGTTCTGTCCACAACTCAAAGATGTTCAGTTAAAGGTCACGGAGGAGTAACGAAACCAGAACATATTCACATTTAAGAAGCTGGAATCAGAGAACTCTACTCTAAATTGGTTAACTGTTTATCAAAATGATAAAAAAAAAAAAGCAATTCATATAATAGTTGACAGCTAATCGATTCATTTTCGCGGCTCTAGAGAATTTTGTCCGAAGAGGTTAAAACTGGAGGTGTTACGCTGCATGCAGGTCACAGGTCATCAGACTGGTTGGTCCATGCCTTCCCAGTGTTTCCAGTCATTTGTGTGTATTGATGATTGACTGTAGGGGGAGCCAGTCTCTTATCAGTTTCACACACCGGTTTGATTCCTGGATATTTGTTGAAAGGCACCCCTCTCCCCCTCCTCTTCATCTCTCTCTCTCTCTCTCTCTCTCTCTCTTTCTCTCTCACACTCTTTCAATGAATACTAATGCAGCGAGTGGGCACACCTCCCTTCCTCCTATCTTTTTCACAGGGATGGGCGGGAGAGGGGAGACAGAGCAATTCCAGCTCAGTATCCTGCCTCATGAGGCAGGCAGTGCTTGACTAGCAGCAGCCCCCAATGCCTTTTTTTATTCTCCCACTGAGCAATATTGGTGAGACTGTGCATTGCTGCTGCAACAATGTCTAACCTGTGTGAGTGGCATGTGATATCAGACCAGAGTTGAGAGAGAGGAAAGGACATCTGTGCCTGCTTTTTGTCATCTGGATGGGAAGTCTTTTCTGGGAGGAGAGACAGAAGAAAGCAGAAGGCAGCCGGGGAAGGGGAAAAACTGGCATTAGCCAATCCCCCCTTCCACACATAGACTGGAGACAACGGAGACCACTGGAGTATTTGCTTTTATCTTTCGTTTTTTGTTCTTTTTTTTTCTCATCGCGCTGCTGGGAGGTGCTTTACCTTTTCATTTGCTTGCTCTCTCGGTCCTCTGTCTTCTCATCTATTTCGCCATTTACCTGGTCAACAATTTCTTCTATTTATGAGCCAAACAAGGAGGGAGAGAGAGAGAGGCAGAGAGACAGAAGAAAAGAGAAAGAGGAGGGGGATTTCTTTTTTTGGCCCCCTTATTCTCTTTTTGTCCCCTTCGTTCATTCTTCCTTCCCTCTCCATCGCTATCACTTGCAGCCCTTTCTATCCCTGTGCTACCCACGCTCCCTCCTCCCCTACCGCCTCCCTCCTTCTCCTCTTCCTCCTCTTCCTCCTCTCCACCACACCACTCCGCTCACTGTCCACCCGTAACTTTGGCTACTTTTTTGATTCCACCAGTGTTTTAATTTCCTTACTTCAAAAAACCCAACTCTTTTAATTGGCTTGCTTGTATTTTCTATTTACGCCTTTTTTCACTTTTGTACCTTTTCCTATCCCCCCTTCTCTTTTTTTTCCTCCTACCATCCTATGCATCTTTTTTGGGCGATTCTTAATTCTAACCGTAGGTAGGTCTATTTAGTGTTTAGTGTCTGTCTCAAAGTCTTTGTACCTTTTTTCTGTGTTTGCAACGTGTTTTGTGTGGGGTGCACACACACACACATACACACACACACACACACACACACACACTGGCCTACAACAGCTTTGGTTTATCCGTGGCTCTCAGCTGATTCTTGCCTCATGCCATGTCATCCTCACGTCACTCTCTCCTTGCATACTTTAATCAGTGTTTCCTTACTCTGTCTTTTCTTCTTTGCTCTCAAACCAAGGCCACAGTGATTTATCAAGCAAGCACCTTTCTCCAGTCGTCGTCACGGAACCACATTTTGACTGCCTCATTTTTATGTGTTTGCACAAAAAGTCTGTTCCTCCATTAAAACATCTGAATTCCCCCCTCTGTCACACACACACACACACACACACACACACACACACACTGTCCTCCTCACATGTCCTTTTTAATTTGGTGTCATGCACATTGAGAGATGTCCAGAATTCCACTATGGTCCTGTAGAGGAAATGCATATTGTTATTAAAGCCAGGTACGTTGACGTTTCCATGAATCATGTTTGGCAGGTGAAGGTGAAACTGAGCAAAAGGCCTAATTCACCAGCGACAGCGCACCGTTGATTCTAAAGCGCTTTGTTAAAGCCATCGCTCGTCCGTACTGTCGGGGTGTCATCTGTGTTTATACACTCCTCTACCTCCTTCTCTTCCCTGCCCTGTTTTCCTCTCTCTCTCTCTCTCTTGCTCTCTCTCCCTCTCTTTTTCTGAACTGACTCTCATTCTGGCAGGCAGACACACAAGCACTCAAAGAGAATGGACTAGAGAAAATACTGGCTCTATCATCCAGAGGATTTTTTTTCCCTTTTATTCCTCCACCATAATTTTCACTTCGCTTCAAGCTTTAATTTATTTTTATCACCCTTCCCCCCCCCGCATTTGTTTTTCTCTCTCACCATCACTTCTACCCTCTTACCCCCTCTGATTTGATCCACTTTTTAATTTATCTGTTGTTCCATTTTGTCTTGTTTTTATTTGCCGTCTCAACAAATGACATGTCGCCTACCACTTTCACGTCATTGATGTGATTGCGTCAGAGAAGAGTCGCTATTTATTTAGCATTTTGGTGACGCAATTTTGCAATTCGTCACCACGGCTAATTCCATTTATTGAAATACATATTTGCATTTCAGAAGAAAAATAAATTAGGAAGTTGAGTGCAAAGTAATTGGATCGTTTGGTGTGTGTGTGTGAGCAAAAGACAGGTACAGCAATAGACGGATGCATAGCAAAGTGAATCAAACCACATAACTCATTTCCTTGTCATCTCCTTTTTTTCTTAAAAAAAAAAAAAAATATATATATATATATATATATATATATATATATATATATATACAGTATATTTCCACTTTTTGTTTTTACTAAAGGGGATTTAACGCCTCTCCTCTTCATCACATGAAGATAATGGGAAGTGGGACTTTTGAGCAACCATCATCATGATAAAGGCACTCTGGATATAGCTGTTGTCCTGTGGAATTACCCCTTTAAATCCTGGATTTGATTCCAAATGAAAACAATTAACAATTATTAAAACTGTCCTTAATTCAGGACGCTTTTTACATTTTTTTTTTTTTCATTACTTCTTTTTTTTGTAATGGACTGAAGCTGATTTCAATATATTTTTTTTCAACTATTGAACATAATGGGATTTCACTAAGGCGGATTAAAGACTCAAGCACCATCGTTGTCTGTAAAATGATGTTATAGCTGCGATTCTTACAATTTCTCCAGCCTACAAAATCCATTAGATTTAATATTTCTTAATGATAAGGGTTAAATAGGTGAGTACGGTGATTTGAATTCACACATCCTATTGCTGTTGCATGTTTTGGGTGAATTGATGTAGATTTGTCTCTTAATATTGTCACTAATCGTGTGTGTGTGTGTGTGTGTGTGTGTGTGTGTGTGTGTGTGTGTGTGTGTGTGTGTGTGTGTGTGTGTGTGTGTGTGTGTGTGTGTGTGTGTGTGTGTGTGTGTGTGTGTGTGTGTGTGTGTGATTTAGGGAGTCTTTGGGGACACATTTTGGCCTAGAAGAATAGTTAATTGGGGATGGCTTGTCCAATTGGGAAACAAAAGCTTAAGTTTATGTAATGTCCTCAAAAGTGACCTGAGTGGACGTGTGTGCGTGCGAACGTGTGTGCAGGGGATAAAAGTCTAATTTGAGGAGAATCCTGTAGTACTACATTGTCTCTGCCTTCATCCCCAACAACCGCCCAAATCATCAGAGATCAGTGATTTCCCTCACACTTTATGATTTACCCTTTTCTAGTCCCCCCATGCTCATTTAATTCTCTTTATGTATGCAAAATTAAATAAAAACATGCCCACACTCAAAAACTTTATCCATTCTTGGTCTTGTACTTATTTGCCACTCTCCACCTGATGGAGCAGCCACTCCTGTCCATCAAATCACCTATTCAGTGCTGCTTCACACTCTTATTTAAATGTGTGTGTGTGTGTGTGTTTGCGCTAGCGCGAGAGGAATATATAGGCAGATCAATAAAGTAATCTACATTCAGAGACAGAGTGCATTGCCCTTTTCTCAATGCAATTATTTTTATCTGCTGTTATTTCAAAGAAACAAAGTGCTTCACAGCGGCATAATGACAGTAAATCTCCTATTAGAGTGTGTTAGAAGGAAATCTCAAGTCTGTCTGCAGCAAAATGCATTTCACACCCACTCTCTCTTTCTCTCTCTCTCTCTTTCACATCACACACATATCCAGACACTTTGTCCATCTATCCATTATTGGTGCATTGACTATTGACCCCTTTTCTCTGATTAACTTTCCCATCATTTGGCTGGTAGCAGTTTGGATTTGTGTGTGCGTGTGTGTGCCCACGCCACACAGTCAAGGTTACTGCTCGATACCTGTGAATTCCACCTGGGACCTGCTCTCCTAACCTGGGACCATTTCCCAGTCTGCTCAGTGCTCTCGGCACCCATGTGACCCCTGTAGCCTAGCTACAGATGAGCACTTAAGCCCAGGTAGTGTGTCAAAGCTGTCTCGGGTGAAAACTCTGCCTCTGACACATATCTGACTGACTCACCGCTGTCTTTTTTACTGTAACAATCACAAACACAATCAGGAACAGGTTAAACTTGATTTTTCGCTGTAATACAACGTAGACAAAATGGATGGTGAGCGTTATGTCTCACTTAGCTGGAAAACTAATTGATTCAGCTGATTTGACTATTTAAAGGAGGCTGATTTAAGTTGTAACTGATTGTTTTGTATAGCTGGGTGTAAAGTGAGCAATTGCTGTCCAAATGAACAGTTTGGAAGATGGATATGGATGAGCATTGCTTACGTGCAAATGTAGAGGCGATTTGTTGGCGGTCATGGCGGGACACAACACTTTTTTTGTCAAGTTCTGGATTGTGTTCGGGATCACGAACCTTTGGAAAGACGAATCCTGTTTAGTGCTATATTCCTGCTGAAAGTAACACCATAGTTAATGAACTAAAGTATAGGCCTTCCTTCATTCTAGATGAATAATGTTTATGTAAATACGGCCACCAAAATGTATTGAACAACAAATCCGTTGTGTTGGGTGCACATATTTCAAGCCTCCTCTCAATTTGTTAGTGTTTGAAAACTGCTTGATGCCAGAAGCTTACGTAAAAAAGGAGTCTGCCACAAGTCTCCAAACAGAGCTTAAGAGATTTTATAGGCACCGTGTTTGCAGTCGTCATTGATAAACAGGCCAGGAGAGGAGACGGCAGGGGCTAAGGAGATTCATAATCCTGCCCCCTCTTCCTACTGATTCTCTCGCTGTCTCTCCTTCTCCCCATGTGCTACCTAATGAGACGACAATACAACTCCTGCGTCTGGCTCTGAGCACTGCGTCTGCCTCAATGAAACCAGCAATAAAACTCCTATTAGATATCTTATCTTCAAGTTACTCTAGGAATTGCCGTGCTCCAAAGCGCCGCTCCACGTGCATCAGAAAACACAAAAAACGTTAATGCGATTTAAGCTTGTAAGAGCGAGGTAGGAGTTAAAACGTAACACCTCGGATTCACATCTGGGCGGCGCTGCGTGACGACCTCGTCCATCATCTTGTTAAATGAGCCAATCGGAGCTAGAGCTATCTATCTAAAGCTTGTAACTTTTTTGCAGTGCAAGTGTCTAAATCCTGTTCAACCGTGTCGAGGGCGAGCAGGGAGCATATGTGGGGTGGCTCAAAAAGTACGTCTCGACTTTTATTGGCAGCGTATTCAGTTCGAACGAGCGGAATATGGGTCATGATCTGATATAAAAAGGCTGTTCAATAATTCATCGGAGCTGATTAGGAAGACTTGACTCAATGCAGACACTGGCCATGAGAAGTGATGGCAGTACACAGAGTGCACAGAAAAAGCAACATTTAGGCCCCTTTGTGGGATTAGTCGAAGCTAAACCAGCTTCAGTGTATTTTTTTAGCAGTGTAGGCCTCCTTTGATGTTTTAATCTGCTGTACGTTTCCACCGTTTGTTTCATGAATCGACCGAAGGGGCTCATGTACACGCGAGCAGTCTGATTACAAGTTGCTGGGATTGTGTACATGTTGTGTGAGTTTGTGTGAGGGTCCATCAATCTATTAAATATGAAAAGTCCAATCTGTTACCCCGCAGAGACTGGTCCATTATTCATCGACATGTTTCAATTAATCATTAGTTTACCTAAAAGTATGGCCCACACTTTCCCCTTTTAATTTAGAGTAGACACTCATATGGAGTCACAGGGGGAGTATGTGCACAGTGTATGACTTTTGTATAATCTGGATTAATAGAAGCTATTAATTTGTCTTCTGATCTACTACATACTGTATTTGGGCGGTTGTCGGGGATGAAGGCAGAGACAATGTAGTACTACAGTACATTTGGAAGGGAATGTATTATTTATGGCCTGGATTCTTCTCAAATTACACTGTTTTATCCCCTGCACACATGCTTGCACGCACACACGTCTACTCAGGTCACTGTCGGGGACATTGCATAAACTACACTTGTGGATACTAACCTAACCCAATGCACTGTCCCAAAAAGATCAGCTTTTTCCCAAATTGGGGACACAGTTTTTTTTTTCAATTGGACAAGCCATCCCCAATTAACTAATCTTCTAAAATGTGCCCCCGAAGGTTGCCTAAATCACACACACACACACACACACACACACACACACACACGCACACACGCACACACGCACACGAGCACTCACACACACACATAGGAGTTGTGAGATGCTTTTAAGTACATTAAAGAGAGAGGCGCTTTGTTTTTATAGAGCAGAAATAGCCTTTGGATTGTAAACAATAGTACAAAGACCTGTATCCAGATTGAGTTATCCATTTTTTAATTTGCCTTATGTAGTCTTTATAAATTGTTAGGGGGGCAGTCCAGAGCAGTATACTGTGGTTTTATTAGAGTCCGGCTGACTGCGACCTGCTTCTAACCCTCTGTCCTCTCTGTTCCCTCTGTAATAACAGACTGGCGGACGTCAGACAAGCACGCGACGCCAGACATCTCTTCGGAGGAGTGAAGGGGAGAACAGAAGCGAAGCTGCTCCTGTGGAGTACAATTAACTCGAATTTGCTGCTTTACCCTCTTGACCTGTTGAGGATTTTACCTAAAACTGCTGTGAGTTCCCCAGCGCCAACTCCTTGTTTGCAATCAACACTGAAAGGATTAGGATGAGGAGCAGAGATAAATGCTCAGCAATGCAGCCTCAATTTTCTTTTTTATCTCACCTCTCTTTTAGTCATCTGTATTTGCTTATAAAAAACACACACCTTATGAGGTGCCCAGGTAGAAAGGTGTAATTCAAGTAATCATGGAGACTAAAACCCATTTATTTCATAAAGTGCTGCTGGTTAGAGCTAATAACCTGCCGGTGGATTAAAAATCTGAAAATTATAAATTTAGGGAGTGTTTTACAGGGTGTATTGTGTTGAGAGCTTTTTTTAATTATAATTTTTGTTCTCACATTTTCTGCATTTTAAAGCAACAGTTAACCTTCAAAATTCACAAAATCCAAATTTCCCCTCTTACCAGTTGTGCTATTCATGAATCTAGATTGTTTTGGTGTGAGTTGCCCAGTGTTGGAGATATCGGCTCGTGCTCGAGACAGCGCGAGATGTAGACATTGAAGGCGTCCTCAGGGGAGCTTGCACTATCCGTTAGCCACAGTTACAGCTCAGCCATGGACGACGAGGCTCACGTCCATGAGTACGCTCCTTTCTGTGCAGTTAGTTGCTGTGTGTAGTTTGGTAGAAAAAAAATAATTTTCAACATGAAACTGCTTTCAACCAGATTTGTAGATTATCTTGAGGAACTGGGTCATGATTTTTGGGAAAGAAACATTGCAGTTGAGTTCAAATGTATTTCTTCGGCTCCTTGAGGTCCACAAGCCGAAAGCCATCTGGATCCATCACACTGTAGAGAAGGCAGACATCTCCAACACACCAAAACATTCTAGATTCATAAATATTACTACAGATAAGAGGGAAATATGTCTGTATGTATTTTAATTTTGGGGTGAGCTTTCCCATTAATTGTTTAAGTTGACATTTTTCTCTTTTCAGCTCTTTTGATGAATAATTGCACAGTCAGAGAGCAGAATGTTATGCCAGGAACTCACAATTAGAATATTTTAAGATACAATAGCTACTAACAATCGATACACATACATGTTGTCTTCTCTCTTGGGTTGATTGTAGTTTAGCCTCCCTCAGTCTGAGGCTATGAGAGGGAGAGAGGAGTCCCAGGCCGCACCATCATGCTACTTCTGAGACGCTGGGATGAGACTCTGGCTGGCAAAACACAAGGTAGGACAATACTGATGCATTAGGCATCTCTACAGCTCGAGCTGTTGCCTAGTTTTCTCGCGTTGTGTCCCTGCAGAGAACCGCTGAAACATCCCGTCCCATCCTTGGCCTGAGTGTGTTTGTGCGTCTGCAGCTTCCCTAAGTGTGCGCCTTTCCTGAAGCTCAGTGATGAATGGTCTGAAACTTCTAAAGGCTGTTTTGCTTTGTATCTCACGCCAGGATTGCTTGAGGGTCAGGATAATGGTTCAAGGTGGAGCCTCCAGATGAATGGTTTAATCCTGGCTTTTTAGCACAGTGTGCACTTTGATCAGTGGCGTGCATCAGCGCGTGGACGTTCAACCCTGACCCAGTCCCTATCGACTATCGGCTTAATTTGCATGGCTCTGAAGGCATTGATCAGGCAATTAAAGGATTTGTTGAATGATGATTTTTTTTGTGGTCAGAAGTGTGTGACCATTTGGAAGTGTTAGTGTTCATGCTCTGTTGTACTGTACGAAGGAGGAAGAGAGAAGGTGCATTATGTGTGCTAAGATAAAAGAAGACATCGTTCTCTTTCTCTCCCAGGACCAAATTACACAGAGCAAATGTATTTGCCACAGGGGCCCATGAGAGGCCATTATCATATCAGCACATTCCATCGTTTTCTCACACATTCATCTCCTCACTCCTCGGTGCTGAGCACTCTTTCAATTCTTCTGCTGCAACCTTTCTTCCACTCGCTGCTTCTCCTTTTTCTTCCTTTCCCTCCCTTCCTCTGTTTTTGTCCCTTCCCGTGCACGGTTAATCAGCCGTGACTGAGTCTCGGTGCAGAGGAGCGATATTGAGAAACAAAATTTCTTATTTGTTTTTGGTTTTAATGACGGCGCTGGTTGTTGTGGTATGTAGGAGTGATGTACTGCGCACACACTGTGTGAGCACACTACAAACGCTGCCGTCACACAGTTACTCCCATTACTGCAAGCCTTAAGCCATCAGAAGAGCAACAGTGCAGCTTCGTTATAATGTGCCTCTGACTCGGCCTTCTGTTGTTAGCTGAAAGTCACACAGCTGCCTCGGCTTTGCTGACGCTGCACATTGCCTACTATTGCCTTACGTCATAAAAAATTAGCATATAGATGAATTAACAGCGGAGGTGAATCTCATAAGAAATCATACTTACAGTTACAGATTATTCAAGTCCAGCAATCTTGCTGCTCTTACATAAACTGTTACAAAAATGCACTGCTTGGAATAATGGTTAAAAGGAGGACCTATTAGAATAATAACGTCTCATGACTTTAAAAAAAAAAAACTTGTGCACCTAACATTAATGAGATTTTTGGCCCCTCATTACACCACCACCACTCAGTGGCATTAATTAAGTGCAGCACTCATTTTTCAGTCCAATCCAATTAACAACAGACTCCTATTTAGACTCTGGGAGCACACGTCATCGCTCATATCCAATGTACAAAACTGGTAGAATATTATATTGAGGCTACAATCTTTTGATGTGTGAAATACAGTATGAAATATATTTTTGGATCACCTTTCACCATTTCTGTGTTGAAGCGTAACAGTGAGATAAATGAGCACCTCTTGGGTATATAAATACCTCCTGAAGTGTTTTGTATTAAGTCTGTTGCCAGTATGTTTATGTCCTTATTTTGGGATGGTATTTATGACTGACATCATTCTTCTTTGCATGCCTTTTTTATTATTATTATTATTATTATTATTATTATTACTATTATACATTTTTTTACACAGAAAGGGTGTTGAAATAGGACGTTCTTTTTCTCCTCTTTTCCTTTTGACTGTGTTTTTATTTTCTAAATTTGAGCAAATTTAAGAGTCAGTAAGGAGTTAGGAGGCTTTTGATGAAGGAAGGAAGTCTTTTGGTAGTTGTGATGTGGAGTAGAGGATAGAAAAAGTGCAGCTTTGGGTTTTTCTCTGGAAGACAATGACTTCTGATCTTCCTGTCCTGCTGTCTATTCAGTTTTTATCACCATTTGCAGTTTGTGGCCATATCTCATTATTTCAATAACTCAGTCTTATTCAAAAAAACTTTTCAGGCACGGCAAAACTCGCCCCTGCAAGTTTCTCTTTGTAATGAATTAAAATCTCATTGTTGCACCTAGGCTTCGCTGATGTTCAATTATCTTGTAATTGAATAAACTTGTAAGATGCCGCAGCGGGGTGAATGTAAGTCTCTGCTGGGTTATTTATCTCGGAGTAATGCTATCATTTAATATTAATTGAATTTGGTTCGTAAGATCACGTGTTTTTGGCTTGACCTGAAAATACAGCTAAGATCTGTGTGGTGGCATGGCATTGATTGCGTGGCAAAAACAGCAGATCAATACAGCTTAACTCATCCTTGTCTCCAGCAGCGGAGCAGTAACATAAGTCATCTGGATAAGGGCCTGCAGATCCAGTCATTAGCTGAGGGTTGCACTTCCAACATTTGCTTTGGTGGCATCTGTTATTTTCTGGCACGTTCTCAGATGCTGCTGTGACGAGGTGTAAGGTGCTGTCAGTGTTTGTGCTCAAGTTGTTGGGCTGGGCAATATATCTACATCGAGACATAAGACTAGATTTAGGCTTTTGCTATATACTGATATGACACAAGTGTTGTCTTTTCCTGGTTTTACAGGCTGCATTACAGTAAGGTTACTTACCAGTCTGTTATTGCGGTCCTACTCTTTACCTTTACCCACTTAGTCGTTATGGCCAGGGTTGTCTGGGTTTGCCAGTGAAAACGTGCTCTGGTTTAAACCAGTCACAACCGTCTTGGGCGGTGCAGAGCGCCGTACGGAGCAACAGTGCCGCTGTAAAAGAAGGTACTTGTTTTGGTGGAACATGAATACGTTCAAAAGTTGTTTTAGTCTTGGAACAGAAAACTCTGATTGGACAGATAGTCTAGCTAGCTGTCTGGATTTACCCTGCAGAGATCTGAGCAGCAGGTAACCATAGTCCTCAGAAATCCACCGGAGTTTAAAATTCCAACACAGAGGAAGCCCAAGGCAATGGACATCCGGCCTAAATAAGTAAAATCCGGCAGAATTTCGGTCTGCAACGGAGCAGTACCAGAAGTTGAACATCGAGGAAATAGATTATATCCATGGTACTGATGATTATTTAGCAAAAATCTAATCTATAGCCCCAATTGTCAACCCTACAATATTGTTGCAAAATCGGCACTAAGATTTTTCTCCATATAGCCTAGCCCTTAGGTGAAACAATTTGTCAATCAACAGGAATTTAAAAGACAGCTGTTCTACAAAAAGAAAGAAAGAAAATTCATTTTTAAGTAATTTACCATGGAAAAATGTCAACATATGTTGGTTCCAGCCTCTCAATTATGAGGCTTTGATGCCCTCTTTAAGATTTATATAATTATAAAGTGAATTTAGGCTGGTCCTTTAACAGAACAATCTGAAGATGTCACCTTGGCTTATAGTCTGGAAGATGGCCATGTTTTAGCTATAGACTTAACCAGCGGTTTCAAATCAAGACAACTACGCCCACCTTCTTAAAAGGATGATGCCGTCAGAGCTGTGGGCTGAGACTTGACCTGTTATTTTTTTTAAAGCCCTTATTTGTTTTGTCCAATTGACCGCATCATAAAAAAAGTAGGCTGAATTAGCTATTGGCCGTTCTTCTTTGCAATGTATCCATGGACAACTTTTAGAGTGTGATTTATCAATCAAGAATATATTTGCTAGTTGCAGGCTAATGTGTATCTTTGTCTGTCTGTAATACTATGTATTTAATTTTAATGTTTATACTTGTGTGCATGCATTTCACTGTTTTCCCTGTTTATATATCTTGACTTGACTAAAAACTAGGACAGGTATGTGAGCAGCTGTCAGAAAGAGTAGCTCTGCGCTCGGCTTCAACTGACTTGTTGTTTTCTTGCCTCAACTAGAAGTTGTGTTGTTGAAGCGGGTGAAGGATTTGTTTCTGTGGTTCTGTTTGTGTGTTTCTGTGTGTGTATGTGTGTGTGTACGCCACAGGTCAGCATCTTTACTCAGCCACGATCGACAGGAAACTCTTATCATCATACCTAGAGGACTTACAATGCGAGTGAGAGTCAGAGGGTTTTGCTTTGTAGTTGAGAGAAAAGGACGATTGGAGCGAGATGATAAACCAAGCAGATTCTTTATTTGTATACTTTAGCTGGCAGTACATTTGAAATGCCAGCGGGACAGTGAAATCCATAGTATACTGGGGCTCACAACAAAACAATCACTTTGTTTCCCTCTACAGACTGACTGTAGGTTTTACATAACTCTATACAACCTACAGCAACCTGGTGTTGTCGTCTTTGATTTAAGGGCAACTCCTCTGATTTATATTTAATTTGGAATAATAACACCTGTGTCATAGTATGTGATTAATGTTATACTTACAGAATTTGATCAATGTCTTGTTTTGCAGAAGCTTCTAAGTAATGCTGTTTAAACTTATTTCGCTCCATAAGCTTTGTTTTTGTGAAAGCTGTGCTGGACAATCAATCAGTCTATACCAGAAAAGGGATTACTCGCCAGGAGTTTAGCAGAACAACTCCCAATAGGGAGCTAATGCCTCTTGGAGGGACCTCATCAGCATACTGTCAAAATCTGTGATTTGTGGCAACCATGCTGCAGAAAGAGAGGTAAAAAGGTGGGATGGAGAAGGGGAAGAATAGGTTGCATGTGCCAATCTGTCTTGTATAAAACAGGAAGATGCTGTAACACTTCTTACTACAGACAAAAGGAAGAAAGGGAAGAGATTGTGATGTGACCTATTGTTTTTTAAGATATTTTTGGGCATTTTAGGCCTTTATTTGTATAGGAAAGCTGAAGACATGAAGAGGGAACGACATGCAGCAAAGGGCCGCAGGTCGGAGTCAAACCCGCCACGTCGAGGAGTACACCTCTATATATGGGCGCGCGCTCTACAAGGTGAGCTACCCAGGCGCCTTGATGTGAGCTATACAAACATAACAGGTTTGTTAATGTCTGCGTGATTACACTCCATGCATCTGGAGACAATGCAGCTCTCCTGCAACAGCTTAAGCTCGTCAGTGTATTCAGTCGATTATTCCTGTTTGCATCTCGTATTGATTTCTGAAAGCTAGAAGCAGAGTTGGAGAGGTATTGACAAAAAAATAAATAAAATAAAAAAAGCTGTAAGTGCTCCGACTGTTCAATCGTGAAAACTCCCGAAAAACATTGACAAGAGATTTTGTACTCATGGATTAACATGGACTAGATTTCCACACACTGGCATTTGTGTCACTGATAAAAAATGCTGGGAAAGAAATATAGATTAGTCTAGTGGCCCAAGTGTGGCATTGCGTCAGTTATTTTTCATAATATCTCAGTCATTGCCAGTGGGATTTTGATAAAACTTGGGGCAAAGATGCAGCCTAATTAACTGCAACACCCACAATACATCGGAAAAAAGGCTAGTTACATTTGATAAAAAGAAAAACACAAGGTGTGACAATTGTTAATATGTTCCACATCTGGTTATGCGACTCTATGATTGGGTTATGGGAACAACATGTGTATTGTTTCCTTGTTTAGTTGATTTGTCAATCTTTATGCAGATATTTCAGACTAATATTCATGAGACACAATTATTCCTTCTGCACTCCTGTCAGAATCTTGAATATAGATGTTTTCTGTTCGAGGTACAGCAGAAGAGAGCCGAAACATCTTCGCTTTCTAACCTTTGAAGGCGCTTAACACTTTGGACTCTTGTTTTATGCAGCGCTGTCAGAGGTGTGCTCTTTGTGGTAGTGTACACAAACAGAATAACAAGGGGATCAGTGCATGGCTTGTTTCTAATACAGTTTGTATTTGTTGTGTGTGTGTGTGTGCGTGTGCGTGCGTGCGGGTCAGGGTGTAAATAACATCAGCACTTGAGGAGGACTGGCTGTTAAATTAAGCCTCAGCCCAAGAATGTGCCACCTCGAAAGATAAGACAATTAAAGCACACTCACACAGCCAGACCCTGATGGCACCCTCATTAAGGATGTGTGTGTGTGTGTGTCTGTCTGTGTGTGTGTGTGAGAGAGAGAGAGATTGGAAGTAAGTACTTGTAAATTCTCTTATTGAATACTGATGAGTAATGACTTGGCTCCCCAATAAGTTGAATTGACCAAACCAAGAAGTGTTTTTTACAACTGAATCCACACAAGCAAAAACATAAAGATTGTATTCCCTCATTGGGCAGAAAGATAACAAACATAGCAGACCTGGGAGAGACATGGCAAATTTTGCAAAATCACGATGTGCACATCGGCTCGCAGGGTCACCGAGATGCTCCATTAAACATACAGTTAACTGTATAATACGAGTCAGTGGAGAGTACAGAGGCAATCAGCCTTAAAATGTCCCTGGTGAGTAGGTCTATAGGACGTCTACAGTCCATATTAATTCTCAGAACTGAGCACTCAACGGTAGAGTCAAGCTGTCTTGGCTCATAAGGCCCTCACGTGTTGTAACTGTAAATCCTTCAAAGGACATATCTAGCTGTACAGCTAGTGTTATATGGCGCAGGTTTGGTCTTATTCATTGCTTGTAATTACGAAGGCGATTATTGACAGGTTCCATCCTAAAAACCATGGTATGTTTTAAGGAAGATACAAAGGCAAGGCAATAAATATGTTTGGCTTTCATAGGCTAAAACACATGCAACACCCGCCTTCACATTCTTAGAGACTGTCCTCCCCAGAAAAAGGCCTACATAAGTTGTTTGTTCAATCATCAATTTACGATTTATATTTACGTTTATAAAGGCGGCACCCTCTAGTTGTCGTAGTAGTTATGGCGGGAGCAAAGCCTAAAGTAAGTTGACAAAGAATAAGATTGCAAACTGTCCGTGTTAGGAGGTAGGGTAGAGTGGTCGATCAGTCAGACAAACCCAGGACTTTGACCCAGGAGACCGGACTGCGTGTCCAGTTTGAAAATAAAAGTAAATGGAGAGATCAGTCAGAGCTACATCACGTTCTGCGTCACGTGTCTAACAGGAAGTGAAGTAGCATTGGATTTTAACCCGAAACACAATCTTTTTCTAAACTTAACTAAGTCGATTTGTGCCTAAACCTAACCAAACTGCGATTGTATTTTCTGCCATCCGTAGGGGTGCAGATTTCTGAAACATCCTGTGGGGCGTGTCAGAGGGTAGGAATAACTGACCAATGTATATCATCTTATGGTTTGGAGGACTTATTGCATTCTTAATGTATAGAAATGTGCCTTTTTTTTTCATGTGAAATTCTCCGCAGTTAGTTGCCTCTTGAAACAGTCTTCATCGTGTACAGTATGTGCATAAGATAGCGCCACAGTCTCAAATTTGAGTCGGTGTTCAAATATGGGAAAATGGCACTTCTCTCCTAGTAAAGGGCAAGCTCTGTTTTGACATCAGGATGATAATAAATTACATTTTAAGTCCACTGCAATTATATTATCTGTCACGATAAAATTGCCCCCTGACATTATCTGTAACTGCTGCCGAAGTGTCTGATATCTATTATGAAGCAGGGAAACCCTCGGGGGAACATAAGATACTGTCTCTTATGTTGCACAGTGCAGGGTTAGCGCTCATCTACGCAACACATTCTCCAGTCTGTCTGTGTGTGGAAGTCTTTCTATAAGTGTGTATCCTTTGTGATGAATTTGCTGGGTTAATTGAAGAGGCAGTATGGATTTGCTTGAATGGTTAACGTTGAGAAACAGTGTCTGCATGTTCATTACTTAACACGGAGCCTTGTGTACCTTAAACATGAATGGATTATTTCAAAGTATGTGCATCATTCAAATTGATGCAACCTTTCCTTACACGCTTGTGTGTATGTTGGCGAGAGTTCGAGGTGGGTCAGTGCGCATGTCAGTGTGTGTGTTTGTGTGAGTGTGTGTTTGTGTTTGTGAGTGTGTGTGTGTACTCACTGTAGTTTCTGTCGTGATTACGAGTGAGCCAGACCTTAAAAAAATCAATCATCGAGAGTGACGAAGAAAAGGAGAGCACAGAACGAAGCAAAAACAGATACACACACACGCACACACACACACACACACACACACTAAAACACAGAGTGAAGTTCTAGAACACCGCAGTGAGCCAATGAAAATAAACGCAGGCATTTGGAAAGTCGAGACACACTGTGCTTTTCTGTTTTCACTTCATTGCAGAATGAGCTCCTACTTTCCACTTATCTCCCTCATGTAATCACTCTTTTTCTGTTTCTTTTCCCTGTTCTATTTCATTCTCTGCATCATCTTTCTCATCTAATGCTCTCTCTGCTACTTTCCCTCTATTCTGTCATGCTCTCTCTGCATTTATCTTCCCCCTCTCTCCCTCTTTTACACACAGTTTTTTTTTTTAAATTAAAATCTCTCTGTATCAAGGGATTTGTTATGGTGGTGATTTAAATGGAGAGGCTGACATAAACTTAACATTACTGTCAGACCAAAGCAAATTCCATCAGCCTTGCTTAAATTTGCAGCGCTGGCTATTTTCCAAAATACTCTTTATTCCAGAGCCAATATGTGTACCCCTACCTATCGATCATTTTGTTTTCCCTGATATTCCCCTATGATATTTATTTTTTACTTCCAGTGTATCATGTCAGAGGCATGCTTCATATAGTAAAGCTGCAGAATGGGCCGATACTGGATTTTTTAAGGTTGATATTGATATGTGAGAACAGGGGTGTTGTAGTGAGGGGAATAGGACTAAGCACTCAGAAAGTATGTTTTTATCTATAATATGAAAAAATGTCATTGTACAGAGGGCTTCAACTAATGATTATTATCATTGTCAATTAATCTGTTGATTATTTTCTTGATTAATTGATTGTTTGGTCTTTAAAATGTCAGAAAATAGTGAAAAATTTCAATCAGTGTTTCCCAAAAACCCAAAATGACACCCTTTTAAATGTCTTGTTGTCACAGAGGAGTAAATAAATTAGAAAACAATCACATTTAAGAAGCTGGAATCTGAGATGTTTGTTGATGTAATTGATTAATCTTTCCAGCTATAATTGTAAGCCTTATAAGTAAACTATTAAAGTTGACTAAAGTTTGACAGCCTCTCAATGGCCCTCACCCCGTTGAAAGGTTCACATGGTTCAGTCCACTCCAGTCGTAGTGTGGCTCCAGATGAGCTACAACATACTTTTGACATTTCAATATTAGAATTTCCTTGTACTTGTTAGCCAACTTGTAAGCTAATACTAAAATCAATCTATAATATCGGCCGTGTATCGCTCCAGCTCGAGCGTAGACACACTCACACTGTGATATATGCCCACAGTGCCAGCCACCTTGCTGTGAGAAACGAGACACTTCTTCCTCATGATTGTTAGCCTCCCCGTCCCTTCTCTCCCCGAGCCGCCTCCTCCACGGTGAACTCACTCTCTCTGGTGGATGGGAGCCTGCGGTCGGGTCTTCATAAATCAAGATGCTACCACCGGCGCTATAAGGCTACTTTTTAATTAAAACTGTGAATCAGTCTGCCCTGATTATGAATTGTACTCTGCTGCCACTGAATAAAATATACAGGGCTCACTCCCCCCCCCCCCTTCTCTTTCTTGTTGCTCGCTGCTCAATTTCCCCCCCGAAATTGAGAATGTCCACAACATGCCTTGGCCATGCACCGCGACCGAAGGCAGACATTGTGATAGTTGAGGAGCTTAGCAGTTGCATAAATTTAATAACTCAACATGGAGGGTTTGGCGCCACTGGGGTCAACACCATTATATCACACACAACAGCCGGGAGGACCGAAACACACCACTGAAGCTACTAGGCCAGTGGGCCCTGTTTAACAACGAGTGAAATATGTTGTTGTTGTGTGGATGATCCTATCAGAGCGAGAGAAGAGGGAGCTGTCAGTTATGTGATGGTATCAAGAGAAAGCTTTTGTCCACTGGTCACATTGGATGAGCGGTTAATGCATCTGAGATAAACAATAGTAACGGCTCCGTTTTTTTATTTTTTTATTCATGAAGACAGAGGGTACGTCCCGGGTCCTTAAATTGCATCCATGTTTCCTTCACTTGCTACACTTCCTGGTGTCTTAGTCTGTCTCACTGAGGAAGCATGGGAGAGCTGCGAGGAAATCATGGGAGGAGAGATAAAGCGAGAGTGTTTTTTTTAAGGTGTGAGATGTCTTTTCCCCTGAAGTGTCACGTGAATTTGTCAGCTGTATGGGCGGAGTTAGCCACGACTTTCAGCTGCACGGATTCCCGGAAGGCTGCTCTTGTGCTTCCTCGCTTATAGCTACTTAGAGAGCCCTCCTCCATCCTAGCTCCTTGGGGCAGGAATAAAAGCTTTGAGATGGCCTTAACAAAGGCGGACTAGAACAACTTCAGGTTTAAGCGAGGAGCGATGAGATATCAAATAAGAGACTTGAAGAGAGCAGCTCAGGCAGGAGAGGGAGCAGCTCCACTTTTCACTGTCAAAGGGCAAGACCAGCGCTATACTGTCAAATGAAACAAATATACCCAAATCTATGAATATATTTATATGCAAAGCAGTGAGTCTTAAAAGCTCCCCTTAAGAGTACCACCAGGTTGAAGCTTAACAGCATGTCTCCTTCAAGGGGCCCTATTGCTAATTTATGACCTCTGCATGTCTTGCAAGTACAACTGACACCGTCCTGGAGAGATACAGGGATGAGCCAGGCCTCAACGGAGCCGAAATTAGCCCAATGAAGCGTGGCAATGGCACTGGAACGGCGCTGTCGTGCTGCCACCTCTGCTTCGCTTTACATTATATCAGCAGTCGAGAGCAGGGAGGAAGGACTAACTGCAATTCAATCTTACAGCTTTGCACAAACAAACTCATGAATGATAATGGGTTGCTAATTGAAGGTACTGGAGCGGTTCCCTCCGCTGACTGCGGCGCTGCAAATGGAGTCCTCCGGGTAGTCATGGCGACAGGCGCAGCGATGCTCTGGAGGTCTCCTGACCTGAGCGGGAGTCAGATCATCTTTTACACATGCTCCCCGTAGTCGGTGCCACTGTTTGGTTATATATAAGCAGCCATGAATATTTATAATTAAAGTGCAGTTGGTGCGTCACTGAACTGTTTGAAAAGTTTGTTCAAGTGCAGGGTTGTATTTATATGTTAGCATTTCAGACGATAACATTTGGTATGCATGTGATTGATTGCAAGTTGGTTGAGGTGTTTAATGTGTAAAAATTACATTTAATTTGCTTTATTTCAGACAGTATTAAAAAGAGAAAACAGCTACTAACAATAAAAAAAAAATCTAAAGTTGTGCATTTTAGATATGACTCTATGGTAGAACTGCTGTGTTTCAGAATTTCTCTGTCTTTATGTCTCATTGATTAGTACAAAACTATATCTCTACCTATTAGCACCCTAAAGTCATGTGCGGTGGCAGGAGACTGGCACAGTGGGAATTAAGATGCGTGTCCTTAAAGCAGACAGGCCCTTACTGAGTGTCTGACCGGTAGAGGTGTCCTTGAGCAAGACATTGAGTTTCTAACAGCTGCAAGGTTGTCACTGTATCTGACCACTTGCGCTGACCTTGTTTTGGACGGAAGCAAAAGCAAAAGAACTCCTTTTAACAGATGCTTTAAAAAACTACTTTTATCCTTGGGTTGGTGTGTTATCAGCTCAAAGATAACATACAATCTGGCAAGGCATTTTATCACTGATATGACCACAGTGGACATCCGGTCACACTCGGATTAGAAAAGCCGTTTTAGCTTTGGGGAGACCAGCAGTGTTGTAGTCAAGACCACCTAAAGCGGGACTTAAAGTCTTCACCAAAACCAGAGTGTACCAAGATCAAGACCAAGATCAGACAACAGTGCGAGGCCAACACTTCATGTCATGATAAAATTTGGTAAATGCCAACCAAAGGCACTCCTTAAACTGATCGGAAATATCCACCTTCCCACAAAACCCCCCCCCCCCGCAGAAAACAAAATAAGATTCTTCTTTATTTACTTATATTATTAAGTGTACCGTGAGCAATGCCTCGATTAAATAGTCAAAAAGCATTTTTAATCTTGACCGGTCTTGAAATAAAATCCTGAGTTTCCGAGATGATACCAAGTGGTCTTGAGATTGCTCTCGAGACCAGTTTTACGCTGGTGCCACCCACTATGCTTAGGTGTTCACCTGGGGCAGTGTGTTGTGTCTGCTTCTCTTCCTGCTGGATGTCTGCTGGCGAGCTGGCCAGTCTGACTAACTGCCTCTTTGCTTATCTCATTGGCTGCTGGCAAACCTGACTGTCGGCCCACGTCTGTATGTACATGTAGTGCTGCTGCTGTTCTTCTGAGGCGCGCATCATTTTCTTCTGGCTACGCGTTGGGTGGGATTAAATCCGGGGGACATCCGTTGGAGAGAGACTCGTAGATATCATTATCCCTGTGGGGAGTCTCATCATCATCCCGCAGCGGAGAGGCGCTCGGCACGCCAGCCTTGGGAAGACCGCGAGAGAGACAGCCGTGACAGCCTTTGCGCCTGTAGAAAATAGAGCTAAAGATAAATGTGCAGCTTCTTTTCTGTGTATGCATTATGGGCTACTAGTAAGGAAAATGGCAGAGTTAGTGAAATCCATCCTCCGGCAGCTTCAAATCATAGCAGGTCCCGTGCAAGAATACCTGGAATTAATTGAAATGTGTAAAATTAGCAACAGAATTAATAGCTGAAAATGAAAGTCATCAGTCAACATTCAGCCTCGGGGAAGAGGGAGGAGGTGTCTCTCCTACAGTGTGTTTGTAGAGGTGGTATGATTTAGTGAGGCCTGTAAGAGATTAACATGTTCTAATTACATGTGGTGCTCTAAATATCACAGAATTTACAGAATTGTGCGTAGGCAATTATAGCCAAATAATCAAGCTAAGGCCAATTATTAGAAGATCAACATTTTACCTGAATTGCAGTGTGTGTAAAAAAATAACGCTGTTGTGTAAGAGTTCCTGGTAATGTTTTTAGTTTTTCTGAACACACACATTGTCCTCATTGTCCTCTCCCTTTGGCAGGGTTAGTGATGTGTGTACAGGCAGACACAGTACACTAGCGGATTAGGCCATGTTCTTGCTTAAGCATATTTCAGGGCTTGGGTTTTGATGTATTGAAGCGTACCCATGAAATGTTGATTTTACACTCATAGAGGCAGATTGTGAGCACGCGGCCACACTGTATTCCAGTATCCTCTTTTAAAAAAACGATCCAGCACCGCATCCACTCGAGATTATTTCCCCTCACAATGGAGTGGTGCAGATACCTTGCTGAACAACCTTGTTGTTTCTCACTACTACACACACATTAACACACTCGGCCACACAAAGAAAAAAAAACAACCACACCACACCTACTAATCCAAAAAGGCAGAATCCTGAGGCCAAAAATAACAGCTTGGAATGAGATGGATAGAGGAGGACAGATTATTGTGGCTCTAATCTGTGAAAAGCTGACAATAAAACACATTTAAATTGATTACAGTGCTGTTATTGGCATAAGGGTCACTCAATGTGCCATACTCATCCTATCCCCCGGTTTACCTTTCGACAGACAATGCAGTGTGCCGCATAACTCTATACGTATAAAAACTCCCGTAAAGGTCTTTCACAATGACACATGGACTGAAGCACTAATGCTGATGCAAGGCAGATGAGGAAGAGAGAGAAGGCAGGTAGATAAAATGAGGCGGAAGGGAAGTAGGAGAACAGAAAGACAAAGTGAGCATGGAAGAGGAAAAAGAAAAGAGGGGAGCGAGGGATTTCAGAGCTGAAGTCACAAATCATGGAGAAGATTAAGCGTCTTTTCTGCGAGGCGGAGTAGGTGTAAATAGAAACGTGTCCCTGGGAGAGATCCTGCAGACCAAGTGCTTATCTCCCTGAGTGTTGTCAAAACACATTTGTCAATCTGAAGTGTGCAACTGTCTTTGTGTCTAGAAGAGACTTGATGTGCAATAATAAACAGGTGATTGTAGATGGAAAGGGATTTGCAACAAACGTGCATCCCTGCAAAGACACACAATCCGGAGAAACGCACACCACCACCTGAGACTAGACAAACTGTTTTCACTCTAGTACGACCCCAGGCTTGATGGCAGTGTGTGGACGAGCAAGTTGATCGTGCATTATCCTTCGTCTCTGACTCCCTCGGCTGCAGGACCAGCACATCATCAAACAGCTGCAGGCGCTTTTACCCATTCAACAGCTGCCACATCTCAGGAAACGCCTGATGGATGAGAAAATGCTTCACGTTGTCACTGTGTCTGCCCAGTAAATTAGCCAAGTGAGTCCGGGGCTCTGGCGATGCCTTATTCTTCCCCTTTCTGCTCTGATGTGTCCTATGGGAGCTCCGCTCCTGCCAGGAACAGCTGCTGGGAGCTTGGGCAGCAGGTCTGCATTGTGGTTATACAGTTGGGTGCAATATTTGACTCCAAACGTGTTGTTTGGATAATGGGACATCCAGTGTTGCCATGCAACCTCCAGCTTAGTTGTACAGCTGTCAGTCCAGGGCCCATCCATAAGAAAAGACGCCTCATTCTGTCTTGTAATTGAAGAAAACAGCATGATTTGTCTAAGGGCTTACCTTACATTGCATTCAATATCTACAGACTGTTAGCACTTGGGCTTCATGCCAACGAGTGTGGAACAAATCATATTAAGTCTCAACTAATCAATTTCTTTTAAGTTTTCAGAAATTATGATGCATTTAATAGTGGTTTTATAAATACACCCACTTGCCTTTTGGTCTCTTGGCATCTTCCTACATGCCACACTTTAGGACAAGTATAGCTTTATTACCTTTGATTAAAAACATGTTTACCTACTGCATGCTCACAAGACCCAAATGGAGTCTGCATATTTTGTTTTACAGTTTTCAGCAGTGATCCAGGGTGAAAATCTGCCGACTTTTTCTACTTGGGGTGGAGATGTGTTATTGTTTTGGGTTTGAATTCCGGAAAAGTCCGTAAAAAATAGATCAGTATTTACTCTATGTGATCGTCAAGGCCAACGGAAATCTCTTTGGCCTTGATGATCACATAGAGTAATTACTGATGGCTTTTTTTAATCAATATATTTTTTAATCATATTCATCAATCTTAATATTTTGATGAACACAGGTATGCCCAATAAGAATGGAAGTCGAGTAGTTGTTGTTTAGCTCAATTCAGTTAATTAACTTCATCTCAGACCGTGGGACCATATTGAAAGAAAAACATCCAAACATCCCAATAACACATAACACACAGTATATCACATATTGGAGATGTCACATCTCTGAAGCGTGCAGGTTTTCATAGTATAGAAATATATCATTAACTGACATTTGGGCACATTAAAGCTGGTTAAAATGTAACTATAATCATAAAATGAAAATCCTCATTAAGGCTGCAACTAACAATTAGTTTTAATTGGCGAATAATATATGTATGGTATTTTTTAAGTTAATCGTTTAGTTGTTTTGTCTATAAAATGTCAGAACATGATGAAAAAGCTGATTAGTGTTACCCAAAGCCCAAGATGACATCCTCAAATGTCTTGTTTTGTCCACAACTCATAGATATTCAGTTTACTGTCACAGAGAAGAGGAGAAACTCGAAAATGTTCTTATTTAACAAGATGGAATCAGAGAATTTGATCGATTATCAGAAGCGTTGGAGATTAGTGGAATAGCTGACAACTAATCAGTTAATTGATTAATCTCTAATCCTCGTGGCATCATTTTAAGAAGCAAATGCAAATCCCTGCCTTCCATTCTTTTTTTCATAACCCTTGTATTATCTGTAGGAAAAAAAACATTCAAATTGATACAACTACTCTACATGTATGTGCATAAAGATACAAAAATAATTTAAAATCAATCATTTGTTCCAGATGATGCCTCAAGCGTGTTTCTTTCTCCTGCCAGATCACATTGGAAAATAAAGTATAGACTTGTGGACAGTATTGATGAGTGTTTCGTGCCGGACTCTCTCACCGGAGCTGCAGCAGCTGGAGAGGAAGGCACACAAACAGTCTGAGTTTCACTTGTCATATCAACGGCATCTTGTCCAGGCCAAAGATGACTTAGGGTAACGTGGAGCGGCTCTGTCCGCGGGTGGTCAGTGACTGCATTGGGAGTTCAGTTAGCTCAGCCAGGACTCTTCCTGTTCATCACGGATGCTGCAGGCCCAGAGCAGAGGCACAGACAAGCAGGGGAGCCACAGAGCTGCAAGAGACTGGAGCTGACAACACTGTACACCAGGTTACACACACTCTGAACTTATAAATAAAGTAGGATATGTGTGCAGAGGCGTAATCATAGACCTTATATGTACAGAGGTGAGTATGTCCTCCCCCCCCCCCCCCCCCCCCCCCCCGCTGCTTTCCTTCTGCCATGATTATTCCATATATAACAAGCATCTGTATGTCTAATTATCCATAGCTCCCAGTTCACATATTCATTTTCTGAATATCAATTACAGGAATTATCTTCTGGAAATGTCTGCTTCCGTTTATTTTGCATTCCAACAACAGCCAATTTTCAAACTACAAAAAGACAAATAACCTGAGATTTTTTTTTTTTGAAGAGAATCTTGAAGGCAACAAGTGTTTTAATTTAGGCCTTGGGAAGTTTGTTTCCTTCCTCAGACCCACCATGGTGCTACAGTGTGTGTGTGTGTGTGTGTGTGTGTGTGCGTGTGTATGTGTGTGTGTGTGTGTGTGTGTGTGTGCGCGTGTGTGTGTGTGTGTGTGTGTGCGATCAGCCCCGACATCCCGCTGCTGTGTGGTCAAAGATGTTGTCCAGGTAACGTTTTCTTTGATCACCTGTCAGCAGTTGCTCTGGGACAGGCCGAGGTGTCACCTGCTGGTTTAGACTGGAAACCCAAAGAATCGGGCAAACTGGTGCCAGACAACTCATGACGCAATGAGCCATACCAACTCTTGGTTTCCCATTTTGCTGCTTCTGATACGTGGACCTCTCGTCATGACATTCTCATTTTAACTAAAAGGAGAAATGAAGCCATTACAGCACGCATGACTTAGAGGCTAAGATAATGTACTTGCACCATAGACTGTTTGAAGTCATCCAGAGAGATATAAAGAGATTGTCTTTTCATGCCATCTTCTGCTGTCCTCCTAAATATCAAACCAGGCAATAAATGTGAAAAATTGCCAGTAGCCTTTTGTCCTCCAGTTTTCATGCAAATAACACCATCGAGAAACCTGACACTTACCACATAATGAGAAGAGGGCGCTGAGAGAGTGCGAGCGCAGGAGAGAGATAAGTGGGAGAATTGAGAGGAAGCATTGTTCGTCGAAACAAAATGATAAAACAGAGAGAGAAAGTGATAAATAGCGTTAAAATAAAAGAGAGGGATTCTGGGAGGAAGAGAGCAATGGACGCTTCAACGTTACCTCTTTCTGAAAATAGACACCATTATGCCAGTAGATTGGTCCTGGAGCCTTGGTGAGCATGTGATAGCAAAGCTTGGCTGGTCTGCTTTGGTGAGGGGGCGTGTGAGTGGCTGCTTCAGAACATAATGTACTGTACATACACAGGTCCAAACACATAAACACTCACTCACTCACTCGCCACAGCAGGCTACACAGACAGACTGCATGAATATTTATCAGAGCAGTTTGTAATGAGTTCACAAATTAGCCCGGCATTTCTGTTATATTCTCACGTATTGAAGGTTTGGCAGCAATTCCAGCATCCAGCTGATTTCTCCTATCATCAATGACCTGCGCCCCCTGGGCAGCAGGGGCTCACTTCTCAAAATGATTCCATAGACTGAAAAATGTTTTTAATATTGTCAGGTGCCGTCCGCTGTTGAATCAATTTCAAATCAAAGACATGGGCTCGCTAAAGACTAGCGCCAAGGTTTCATTTTTCTGCTGGCTTTCATTCGAACATAAAAAACATAAATGTCACTTCTAAAAATGCATTAGGGAGAGCAAGCCACTGCTAGCGTTGTTCACAACCTTTCAAACCAAATTCATCAACTACACACACACACACACACACACACACACACACACACACACACGCCACAAGCGCACAGACCATTCTCAGCAGTAATGTGTCCTGTCCTGTAAGAATTTATTACTGTGAGAGCAATATGTTGTGATTGAAACGCAGTGCTGTTTCGTCATGCATATTACACAACTTGAACAATACGGTGCCTGTTTGTTCACCTGTGTTAGGTGTCTGACTGACTGGAAAGCAATTTTCCTGATTTGAATGCCCAGTGTCTGTTCCCTACAGGACATGACCTGCCCTCTAATAGTTGGTCTGCATTTGACACACGCAAAGATCCGCTGTGGACTACCTGCTAGTTATAATTGTGTGATTTATAGCTGACAATTGAAGAAAAAACTGAGAGGGGAGCCAATTACGGAGCTGTAATTTCTGCGTCATGCTTCATATCCCCTGCTCTGTCAACTTTCCACTTCAGCAATATGAGCCATGTTGGCCTTGACGTTCATTAAGGACTATTAGCCCGTTTATTGTCCAGTGGGCCCAAATTGTCCATTTGGGCCCACTTAGTACCTGGTTTTTGTTGGGTTGGGGTGTTAACTACCTGAAACTGTACGGTATGTTCTTACCTTATTGGCTGATGCCTTGTTGCATCTGTATAGTAACCCAAGCGGTCATAACCGAGGCAGTAGGAGTACAAAAAGAAACACATTCCTCTTAATCCTGCTGTATTAGTATGTTTGTAAGAATGTTTTCTGCATTTCAATGTTAACATGGCTTTATATCCTTTAAGAGAAAACACAGAGAAATGTGTTTATTATGTTTTGTGTTTATCATACAAAAGGCAACAAAATGAAAGGTTGCAACCAACAGTGTTTTTATAAATCTACTTTTTCAATTAACTGTTTAATTGTTTTGGTGTATTCAATTTCTAACAAAAACAAAGGAAAAACTAATTCCTATCACAATTTCCCTTAAAGGTCACATATCGTAAAAAGGGAGGGGGGGTCATTTTGATTATTAAGCAGGTCAAGGTGCTATATAGACACAATGAAAGTATCAAAACTCTCAATCCACAGAGAAATGCACACAGTCCGTATTCAGAAACTGTGCCTTTAAATTAGTCGTCAGGACTTCAGTACGGTTGGGATCTCACAACTATATTATATATAAGTAGAGGGTGCCGCTACAGTGCCATTATAGTCAATCCTTGGCTGCAGTAAAGGTGCAGAGATGCAAAGGGTGAAGATGAATGCTGAAGAGCCCGGAACCACTGACCAATCAGAGCAGAGTGGGCTTTTTCGGTAGATGAGCTTAAAGAGACCGTCGCTAAAACAAAGCCTTACAGACAAAGTGTGAATGCATGTATATTCATACAGACAGTACAAGAAAAATAATGTGTGTTTAGAACATTAAAGCATGTAAGCATTTTCAAGTAGAAACCCAAAATACAAGAATTAACTTTAAAATTAGCATCATTCGGGACCTTTAAAAACTCTGAAAACACATCAGCTTCTTAAAATGAGTGACTGAGTCACATGAAGCCTAAAACAGGATTTTATGGCAGACTTGTTGGACAACAACACTCCTATTTCATTCCTTCAACCTGCTTCTTAAAAAGGTCGGCGTAGCGATGTTTGCGCATATTCAAAAACCTGTTGATATCCAAGTCTTTGATGCTGTTCTAAAGTAGCTGTCTTTTCCCTTCTTTTCGAGTCTCAAGCCTTGCAAAACTGTTGGCTGGTTGGTTTGTGCACAGAAACCATAGCAACGATTGCGCTGTATACATGTCCAAACAATGCCTTTAAAACCCTAATAATACTGGAATATCCCACATGCTGTGAACGGAAAATGCTGGATTTGGAAAAAGGCCTTATTCGGAATATTCAACAGGAATATGCTGTTGTTTGAATTGTTTGAAATTCCGAATATCTGCGAATTCGGAATAATAATGTAACATAATAAATGAAGTATGTTGTTGCTTTTGTAAACCCAACTGGTTCTTCTTTTCCTAAACTCGACTGTAGCTTCTCACAATTACATGTTGTTCTCGCGATAACAAGGCGGCAATAACACGCCACGTGGCGTGTATGTTTACGTCCGCTGTATACAGCGTAGTCATACATGCGGATAGCTCAAACTGCATTCAAATAACACGCCACTTGGCTTAAGAAAGTCGGCGTGTAGGTTTACACAAAGGTATGTTACCACTAGCAAGTATTTGAATGTTAAATTCTTAATAAATGTTTTTTTGAATTGAAATGCTTTACAAGAATTTGAAACCTTTTGAGGGGCTTTAAAAGACTTGTTTGTCTGACCAACAGTATAAACCCCAAAGATACTCAGTTTACTATCATAGAAGAGTAAGAAGAGCAGAACATATTTAGATTTGAAATGCTAGGAGTTACTTTCTTATTAGTATTTTGATAACACATTAAGGTCTTGTATGTTGTCAAATAAATCCAAATTACATGAGTTTGTGAGGCTATGAGATCAACAAACTCCTTTAAATGTTTCTTCTACTTTTTAATTAAATTTATACACACACTATTAAACAAATGCACACACTTTTTTTAATTTTTAAATATGTTTTTGCGTGTGCATTCAGAAAACCTTTCCCCATTAAAAAAAAAAAAAAAATTGTTTTGGGAAAGCATGAAAGTGTGTATGTGGGGGATTGGACCTCGGGGGTCTCGGGCTGGTAGAGGCTATCTGCGGCCCGTCCATGTGTAACTGATATTGCTGCTTTGTGCACTGGTGTGGCTAATAGAGCCAATGGTGGGTGAGACGCGTGGTCGGGAAATGGACTCATTTAGTGTCATAACCTCGCTCGTGTAATCTACAGTTTTGTACACGCCTTTTGTGTTTCTTTATGAGACATGCTCTGACTCACTATGGGACTTTTTAATGGCCTCAGCTCTCCGAATGATCATTGGAGTTACACAGTGCGTTGGCTAATATAATCTGTACCCCGCGGGTGTGTGCGTGGCTGCAGGCAACTGTGTGTTACAGGGAGAGATAGGGAGAGGGAGATGGCGAGTTTGGTGCAAGTGCATATGCATGAAAGAGTGTTTTTGTTTGTGTGTGTGTGTGTGTGTGTGTGTGTGGGGGGGGGGGGGTAGAATTCAAATTTGGCAGATCATCGGAGATCAGTGATTTCCCTCAAACTTCAAGATTTACCCTTTTCTAGTTTTCCCCCCCCATGAGCATTTAATTCTCTTTATTTGAAAAACACATGCCTGCACTCAAAAAAATGTCTCATGTTGAAATGAATCTCGATGCTCCATCCTTGGTTTTGTACTTATTAGTCATTCTCCACCTGATGGAGCATGTTGATGGTGTGTGTGTGTGTGTGTGTGGGTGTGTGTGTGTTTGTAAGATCATCAGAGGTCTTTATGTTAATCTGTGCCTGAGAGGACTCAGTGTGTATTTCTCTCTCACACTCTACACTCTCTTTAAGAATACACAGCAGAGCGACTACATCAATTCATTTACATGATCAATGCTCAAGTGAAAAATGTGTGTGTACTGTATGTCGGTGTGTGTATCTCTGTGTCCATCAACTGTTTCTGTATGGTTGTGAATGTAGGCCTATTTTAATTGTTGCCATGGAAACAGAGTGCTGCCAGAGAAGTCCAGATTCAAAGAGGTCATTTCTCTGTCTCACTCTGTGACTTTCTCTCTCCTACTCTTCTCTTCCATCCCTCTTTCTCATCTTTCTGGCGTTTCACCAAGGTCCTCCTTGGTTTACTTACTCTGTCTCTCTCT
>NC_048421.1:2932707-2946237 GCF_013103735.1 Etheostoma cragini | reverse complement strand
CCCATCCTCCCTTCTCTGTCTCCTCATGCCTCTTATCACCCTCCCTCGTTCTTTCCCTCCCACCTCTCCATCCTGCCTGGAGAGTGGTGTGCAATTGACTATTAACACAGGGGCCTGTAATTAGAGCTGAAGATCCTCCAGCAATTAGTTTTCCCTAAAGAAGTTGTTCTGTCATCTCTGCATACATCCCTTTATCCCTCTCTCAATCTCCTTCTTGCTTTTTCTGCCCCTCTGTCATTTCCTGTCTTATTAGCTGTCAGCTTCACCGAGCGGTTATTGTTTTAGTCTTTTTGTTCTTCTTTGTTTCTTCCATCTGCCTTGTTAAAGGCAGTCATGTTTGAGATATACACACAATGCACCACTCAGAACAACTTTATGAGCAACTACACCCCCAACGTCCTGGATGTCTCTGCCCACATACATCTATGTATCTATTCCCACCAACTGTACACCTACACAGACTATATGCTGATAAACTCAACAGGACTTATGCCCTCCCACACACTTGGATGTAAACATACAGAGCACACACACACACACACATCTCTCAGATAAGCATCTTATCCATGTCCGTCCTTCGTCTCCAGCTGTGTTGTTGCTATCCCACCTTGCTGCCGTCATCTTTTTCCTCCTCTACTGGATCTTGCCCATTTCCCCTCTCCCTCCTTCACCAGCCCACTTGGCCCTTCTTCTCCTCTGCATCCCCATTAATGAAAAGCTCTATAAATAAGCAGAGAGTGAAAGAGATAGAGAGATGTGGTCAAGTAGAACATGGGAGGGAGGTGGAAGGATGGAGGAATGGACGGCAAACGGCTGTGTGAGTGCTAAACTAGGCCAATAGGGGTGAGGGAGGAGGGCGGGGATCATATCAAAGGCTTGCGAGTTGCTCCAAGCGCCTCTGCCGTCAATCACTTTATCAATTTCGGAGTCAGTCAGTCCGCTACATCTCGGGTTTGTGTGTCACTCATCCTGCCCCAGACAGTTTGTCAGACAGTCGGAGTTGCCATCTTTTCCTACATCTGCCCTTTCTTTCGTTTGCATTCCTGATACAACATGCTTCCTTTTTCCGTCCTGCCTTCCTTCCTACCTTTTTCGCTCCTCTTCCTGTCCTCCTCTGTCAAGAAGCCATGTATCTCATCTGGAGGGAGAGTTTATATCCTCCATAATATATACTGTAATGCTGCTTTAGAACCACCAACATGAATTATTTATCTGTGTGAGATTATACGTAAACTATACGCCACAGCACCATGTACCCGTGTGTGTTTGTGTGTGTGTGTGTGTGTGTGTGTGTGTGTGTGTGTGTGTGTGTGTTTGTGTGTGTGTGTGTGTGTGTTTATGAACTATTTATGCATGTCAAGTGTGACCTCTTCACCTATCCCTCTTTTTGTCGTTAAAGCCTCCTTTTCCCCAAGGTTTTCCCCTCCTTCATTCTCTGCCCCATCTCTGTGACTGACGTTGATTTGCATGGATTCATAAGACGCATGTAGCCTCTCGGCAAATCACTTTATTCAATCAGTGTTGCATGGTGCTATGTTAACCTCTATCTCCTTCTCTCCCCCCCCTTTTATTTTCTCTCTTGTTATGTTGCTTTATCAAATCTCTGCTCACCCCTCCGTTACTCTCTATCTCTCCATCTCTCCAGGTATTACCCTCCCACTACTCCACCATGCCTGTCTGCGTTTGCCGCAGCCTCTCCTCACCTCGGGGCCATGCTGGGGCCTCCTCCTCCGCCCCCTCGGTCGCCCAGGAGCAGGAGAGGCGAGTCCGACCACTACATCCACCCCCGCCTCCGTCGCTTCAGCGCCACACCAGCGCCTCCCACTGCCTCTCGCTTCTTCTCCTGCTGCTCTGCCTTCTCCACCTGCCCCCGGCCTGCCACTCACGGAGAGAGAAAGGCGGGGGAGGTGGTGGGGGAGGAGGCGGGGGTGGTGGCGGCGGCGGCCACTACATCCCCATCCCCCAACCCCCTCCCCACCACATGGCTCTGCCCAACATCCTGCGCGGCCTCAGCATTGCCGTTGTCCTGGTGGGCAACTCCAGCGAGGTGGCGCTAGCCGGGGCGCGGGAGAAGGACGACTTCCTGCACATGGCGCCCAACGTGGAAGTGCTGACCATGAATGAGACGGACCCTAAAAGCATCATCAAGAGCATCTGTGACCTAATGACGGATCACTGGCTGCAGGGCGTGGTGTTTGGGGACGACACTGACCAGGAGGCCATTGCCCAAATCCTGGACTTCATCTCAGCCCAGACCCACATCCCCATCCTCGGAGTCCGCGGGGGCTCCTCCATGATCATGGCCGCCAAGGTAGGACACTCAAAAAGTCTTTCTTCAGTAAAACTGCACTTATTTTAAAATCGTGATGGTAATGTAAAACAAAAAAAAGGTTTTATTATAAGAACATTATTCCCATTTACAGTAATTGTGCGTAGGTGGTTTAAATATAAAGAGCTCACCTTGGAAACAGTGAATGGAACGTGACCTTAACACTGATAAATGTAGTGTGCAGTACCTGTGACTACTGCCACTGCTTAACATGTTTATTTAGATGGTTGTTACAAGTTATTATGCCAATGGACACCTAATAAAACTCCATTTAAAAATTTGTATTTACATTACTGGAAGTTCAACGGACCTACTTGTTAAATTGCCGCTGTAGTTTAAGATGTAATGTCGTTTGGTTCTTGCGACGCCAATGTGTGAACTCACATCTCTGCAGAGTTTTGTTTCCATTGGCCGCCCTTTGCTGTCAATGTGGTACGTCTGTCGCTCACTGTGTGAACCCGTCACGGACAGATCACGTCACCATGCTGAGTTTCTGTCATCAAAGAAAAAGATATTTTTGAAAGACTTTAGCTTAATCTACTGCTGTTTATTTTTCTAAATGGTATCATTGTTTTGGCATGCCCTCTTGTGATTTCTTTCATTTATAATTTTCTCCTTTTGTTTAATCTGAAATTAGTGAAGTTTAACAGGGCTAATTACTTACTTGTTAGATTCAGCAGGGCTCTACTTTGTGCTGAGCGTTACAGGTTTAGATAGACTTGCATGTGTTTGAAAGCGAGTGCTTTGGACATGCCCTGCGCAACTTGAACCTACTGCATTATTCTCTTAATATCAAGTTTACCCAAAACAGTGACGCCATTGTGACTGATTTGGCTGCAACGGAGGATTTCTCATCTCATCCTCTCCAGAATAAACTGGGTGCGGACAGGCAGGGTAATCTGGGGTGTCTGACTTGAAAGATAAACTGCCAACAGTGCTGATGCCAAGGACAGGATCAGCTGGAGATTTCACCAGAATAGAGAGCTAGATCTCTGCCTATTTACTAGGCCTTGCCTAATGGGATAAAGCAATCTGCTGCTGCTTTATCCGTTCTCGCCTGGGATCTGGGCTTGGACCTTATTCCACAAAATCAGCTCATTCATTTGATACTTTGTGCATAAAAACAGCTGTATTAAATACCAAGGAAAAGCCTTTCAAGCAGGGAAAGGGAAACCTTTATTAAAATACTGTTATTGGCTTTGGCTGTCGGGATCTTCGGTGGCGCTGTTTGATCTGGGGGCCACGTAGAGCCTCAGTCTTGTCTCAGCCGTCCTCGTCTCCCGCTGTCCTCCAGTATGTCTGCTGACCCTGTGGTGTCAACAGGTCTTTGTACAAGCAGAGACACGAGTCGTAGTGACACGCCGAGGCCAGCGGCCACCACTGTAGCTCTTCTCTCTGTTCGTTCTCATTAGAGCACTAAAGAGAGAAATGGCAGGGAACCGTCTACTCCCATTTAAAACGCCACTCTTCCAAGCTCACATGCAAAACACTGCTACACCGTCCACAAATCTTTTCACAGCATAATGCACCAAGCTCCTCTGCTTTCTTTAATATCCGCCCCTGCCGGGGCCACAACCATCATTAATCCTTAACCCCACTAACCGTATGCCTTAAAAACATATACATCTTTTAGAGCACTCCCTCCTGGGGGCATTACATGTGATTATGTATGTCTGTGTCTTATTACAGGGAACGATGCAGGGTCGTGGGAGGAGGAGATAAACTCACAAAAAAGCAGTGGATGGATAGTTAAGGAATGCGTGTGTATGTGCAACGACAGTATCATTCATTAAGCACATGTGCCCTAAGTGCACCAGGCAGCAGGAAAGAGCAGTGTTTTGTGGCAGGAGTTTAAATGGATTTTCCCGACCACAAGCCAGAGTCTGCTTCTCCTGAGAGCTTCCTCCTGGCTGCACCGGGGCCCGGGAGAGCGAGGACGAGGCCGCTCTAAGGCTCAGTCTCCAAACGGATTTGTGTCTGTCTAATGGGCTGAGACAATGGAGTGGTGAAAATACGATAGAGAAGGATCAGAGAGAGAGAGGGAGAGAGATGGAGAAAGTAAAAAGAAATTAAGATAGTGAGGATGAGATCGGGTGGGGATGAAATTCTACGTTGAGTAAAAGCCTGTCTGGGAGTAGAAGGGTTTGAGAGTTTTTGCCAGATCGGGTGGGGTTCGGATGGGGCTGCCGGTAGAGGTGATGGACAGATAGGTGTAGAGGACAAGGGCCGAGTTAACAGCAGAAGAGGAGACAGTCTGACACCGTTCAGACTGGGAGGAGGGGAGGGAGGAAGAAATGTCTCTGAAAGTGAGCGGTGCATTCAGTATGAGATAAAGAGAAGTGAGGACAGAAAGAAAGTGTAAGGGAAAAAGACTTCTCTTGCGTATGGGCAGCCGAGATTGAAAAGAAAAGATAGAGAGAAATTGAGGAAGATAGAAAGAAAGTTTGAGTTATGGAGCTTAAGAAAGAATTGGGCTGTGAGTATGTGTTTTTTCTTTTTTCTTTTTGTTATTGTGAGTGAGCGTCTGAATAAAAGGGACTGATAAAGATTGGGAAATAGGGATTGCAATATGAGGTGTTTATCTTACGGCCCCGCTCCATCACACACACAACACAAATAAACACACAAATGTGCGCAGCGTCAAAACTGAAGGCCAAGCATTGCCATTGCAGTTGCCGAGACAATCCTTCCTTTTCATTATACATCCAAGGAAGGATGATAACAGGGAGCTACACAGACGGCGGAGAATACAACATTTAGATTTTTGTTAATGCAGCTGAATAGGAAAAGAATTTGGAGGAACGGTACAAGATTATTCCATAAAGTTTACCCTCTGAAGCGGACTTCTGCTGTGCTGTGTGAAGAGTCAGGCTGAGTCAGGATCACAATGACATTTTTCTGCTCACATAATGCATCTGCAAGGAGAGTTACCTGGTATTTGTGGTAATGAAACACAGAGCCAAGCAAAGCATTATGGGCCAGTAAGACTTACACACACACACACAACCTTATGATTTTCTTGTTCTTTTTGTATAGTAATATTTATTTTAGTTTACTCAATGAATTCTATATGTATTTCTTTATTGTATTATTCTTGATGCTTTGGCAATATTGTTTTCCTGACATTCATGCCAACAAAGCATTTTTGAAATTGAATTTCATACAGTCCGCCATCCAGTCCAGCATCACACCCAAGACTTTAAGGTTTATTGCAACATATCATGTCTATTAATCAGCCTTACGACTCACTGAGTCTTCTGACGTCTGTAACAAGAACAAAACTGGATTGTTTCAAAGCTATTCCTCTGTGGGATGGAGCCAAACTGCAGCAGCAGCTCAGCAACTAAAGAAGTGGGACTAGAGAAACACAGTGGTTCCATCTGTACGTACAGCTTGCCGGTGGGAAGTGGCTCTGTGCTGTCTGTAGTTACTGCGAGCGCAGAGAAAAAGTGAACTCGTGCATGAGATTGAAAGTAAGAGAATTAAATGAATGAAGGGATGGGAAGAGGAAACCAAGCCGCTCCGGTCTGAAGAAGGAATGGAGAAAAAGGCAGAGGAGGAAGGGAGAGAGATGGATGGAGGCAAAGGGCACTCACATCTATATCAATGAATAAGATCAGTGAGGGAGGGTTGTGCTGTAAGTAAGAGGATGATTGCACTCAGTGGACGCATGGCTGTAAGAGAGAGAGAGAGAGACGGAGAGAGGGTGAAAAAGACAGAGTGACACAGAGCGTGTGCTTGCAGGGAGGGCAGCAGCAGGTGTATCGCCATCTATCCAACGTCGGCAATGTTACATGAAAAAGAGAAGCTGCCTCTTTGCTCAGGAAATGGGGAGGAGAAAAAGATGGATAGAGTGCAGCTGTAGCCACATCTGTGAAAGACAAGACAAGATAAAGGAGGAGGAGGAGATGGAGAAGGGAGAGGGAAAGCATCAGTTTGAGGGTGTGTGTGTGCGTGTGTGTGTGTGTGTGTCCTTGTGCATCTGTGTGTGTGTGTGTGTGTTTTGTTACCTAGCCAACATGGCTGTAGTTGCCAGTCTTTTGTCTGTAGTGGTTTCCAGCACCACCCTGGGTGCTGTCCCTCTACAGTGTGTGTTGGACCGCAGTAATCAGTGGGATCTAAAGCTCTGGCTAATGCTCACATTATCAAGACATGGTAAGCCATTTTCCTCAGCGTGTCTAGAAGGTATGGCTTTGTAGTGGTACAAATAGCTGTAGTTGTCGCCGATCACCCCAGGGCCACTACATAATACACAGCGTGCTAATCTATGGGCGGAGGCTGCTGGTGCTGGAGATTCGGGGAGCGATAGCATCCACTTGTGCACAGGATTTAAATGTATGATCGTCAGCAATTAATGAAAAAATGGAAAGCAGCCAACCCTGAAGACCTGAGGGAACATTTGCTATAACTTGCATTGCACAAATGTAAACCTAATGCAGGCAGACGCATAAAAACATTACAGGCATGCTCACGCCCACACATGTGTGTTTTTGTAAATATATGGTAAGACATATGTTACAAGGGCAATTCATGGATGAATATTAAATAGATAAGGGAAGAAAAGCTTATCCACAGTGAAATCGTCCTCATCGCATACACACATGCATCGCAAGCGCTCCCACACACAAACACATCTGTTTCCTGCCGTCTTTTTGTGTAACTAGCAGCCGTCTCCAGGAACCCGAACAGCAGGAAGTGATCAATTAACTTTTGCCCAAATAATTCAGGCTTTTCATCGTTTCCAACATGTGGTCGTTTGCCCATGGGTGTTGACGGCTTTTGTAAGAGGAAGAAAATGAGCGTGTATGTGTGTCTGTGTGTGTGTGTGTGTGGGGCTCGATGATGGTGTAGAATTGGTGTCCAGGGATAATTGATGTGGAGGATGTGTGTTAAACCATTTAATAACGGCACAGGGGTAAATTCAATGCCATGTCCAGGCATACCTCATTTTCCACAGAAACATGTTCCCGTTTAATTTTTAGTCACAAAGAAATTGACTCGTTTAGGCGTCATTTCCTGTTTCCTATGTCTTCTTGAGAGTTTTAGTCCATTGGGTTGGGCAAAAATGTGCCTGCGTTTATATACCCAATTAATGTCCTACAATAGCACCTATTGTTGTAGTAATCACTGAGGTCCTGTACTCTAATGTAATGGGCTGTTGGGCTTGGCAGCACCGCGTCCTTGCTAAAACATAGACGCAATTAGGAGCATTTGTAAACGATAAGAGAATTAAAAGGCGAGTGTTCTCTTCGTCCTGTCTGTCTCTCTGTGTTCCTGTCTCTGTCTCATCTTGTCCCCCTAATTGTTCAGCTCATTCTTGGATTTTGTTGTGTCCAGTAAAGCACAGTAAAACCCTTGTGACAGCTTTCTGATCTATCCTTTTATCCCGGATATGTTCTCTCTCCTTTTATTTGTTGCTCCCTTTGTCCAGTTTTTTCTCTGTTAGTGGTTTTCCTGTCTGTGTGTCTCTCTCATATGGCGGTTTTCAATTGTAAAAAACACAAAAAAACATCACCTCGCCATTTTCTACTTCCAAAAATTCAAACAAATAAAAATGTAAATTGTGTTATTGGCTCACTAATTCCCTCCACAAACACCAAACATAAAGCCTGGCATATACGGTATACAGTTTTTTCTGTCAGCCGAACCCATGTCTATGTAAAAGGGAGAGTTGGTATGGCGGGACAACCCGCACGCACACTAGACCTCAATGCTGTAGTGTCACCTGTCACGTTCCTTTTGCTTCCAGAAGGCCGGCATGCTCTCCAAACTCACACCCTAGGGCAGGATTGTGCCGGCGTAACTGCGTGTCTTCTTTACGGCGATATTGCGGCAGCGGTAGAGCAGCAACTTCCGGGTTCTCTGAGGTAAAATGTCAAAGAGTCAAGGAGTCTGGTGGCTTTGAAGAGACCAGAGATGGATACACCGGATCAGTTCTCTGACGTAAAGCGCTGACCTCAAGATATAGCGGTGAAAATATTGTAAATATAGTGTACGCTTAAAGTGATTTTGATTTTTGTAGGTGTTCCAACCTCCATCTAATACTCTGACTATGGATATGTACTCCTTACAACGCCGCTTCAAGATATCCAAACTATCCATTTGAGGTCAACGAATGTTGTTTTGGTAAAGAAGGCAGTCAGTGCACTTTAAACGGCATGTGCCTTGCCACATGTATTTCATTGCTTTGTGGTCATGTCTAAAGTTCTACCATGTAACATTTTTTGTGGGAGAAATACCTTGGTGACCTTGTTTCAAGTCATTCTAGCGTGGTAAAGAAAGCCTGCAAGAAGACTGATTTGTGCCAGTTCTTATTAATATTCAACAAGCTAAGCTGCTTGACTCTGATTGGCTAACAGTGTGTGATGACAGCCTGGCCGTCATCCTTTGCCGTGGCGAGCTCATGAATAGTAATGAGCTCAGGCAGCATGACGTCAGAGCGACCAGCTTTTTTAATTGCCCTGATTTCTCCGCTTATTTCTTTTCAGTAGCTAGAGCTGACAGAGGAGGTAGCGGTTCATTTCACATTCAAAACATAACATAAACACATATGGACCTAACATATTTCAAAAAATGCAAGTAAAAACGTTTTTGTGTGGCAGGGCTGCTTTTAAGGATTTTAAAAAGACTTCCAGTTCAGACATTTATAGAAAGACATTCAGAACCTAAACTGGTGCGGCTTGGCTTGGTAATGCCTGATTTCCTATGATGGAAATATCCCACTACTACTGTCTTCCTACCTTGTCAATGCCCTGGTTTAGAAAATGTGACAACCCACTGTGTGTGTTCCCCTTCTATAGAGAGACAGAGGGTGGGGGGGGTTGTGAAACAAATTACATAGAGCCCTAAATTTATGTGTCCTATTTTCCAACCCCGTTGGTCTCAATTTACTTGGGCCATTTAGAATATGGCCATTTTTAAACTCACTCCATAACTTTCTTTCTATACTGCACCCTCCCTGAACTGCCTCACATTCACTCTCTCCATCTCAGATTCTGTCTCTCTCCTCTGCTCTATTGCTTACATTGTAATCCGATTGCTCCCAAACACTGGATCAATGCAGACCGTTTAAAAAGGGTATGTGTGCTAAAAGAGGACTTGTGAAATAGTCTGAAATGAGACGAGATATTTGTGATTTAAAAACGTGACATGATGGACAAAAAGTGCCCGTACTCTATTTTTCTATTTTTTTCACCCCCCTCCAACCTGGCTTCATCCTCTATCCACCTGGCCTGTCCACCTTACACTTGCAGACCCATGTCTTCAATGCTCTCTTTCATTTGCGCTGTCTATCCACACTTCTTCCTCTCCCTTTATGAATGTGGCTCGCTGCTGAGGTCTGGTTCATCCTGTGGCGGCTAACAGCAGGCACACAGACAGATTTACACCAGATGTCCAGGTGTGAATCCAGCCCTCCTCCTCACCTTTTCCTTCTTACCCTCTCCCCCACCTACCCCCTCCTATCCCTCTCTGTGTTTCTCCCTATGCTTAGGCTACTACGTTTCCATTTTTAAAACGGTGTTCTTTTTTATTAAACAAAAAGAATCTGTGTCCACACAGCTGCAGGACTAATCTCCGTCCATATTAACTAGTCTGACAACACATATCAAATGACCATTCTTATACACTGGGCATGCGCTTGCAGTTGTAAACAAGAAGCAGATTATCTGATGTTACTATGCGGTTAAAACTCGTAGACGTAAAAGTTGACCACACAGAAAATAATTTGGAGAAAGAAGAACAATGGCAAAAAGTGAGAGCAGGGATTTATTAGCTTGGAGCGACGACAAGGTGGAACTCTTACTGTAAGGCATGTAAGCTACCTAACTGATACTGACGTTAGGGCTGGGTACCTTTCGCATTTATATTGGTACCGGTACCTGAAATCCGGTTCCGGAAGCGTTTTCAATACTTTCCTTCTGTAATTTCTCTCTATTCTATTTACTTAGTACATTATGTTATTTATTTAGAATATTTTATACTGTAAAGAAATTAAACAGAAACAAAAATAAACCCGTGCCTTTCTCCTCCCAAACCTGTCCCTACAACCTAATAAATTGACTAATTATTCATTTCTCACTGTAACTGTTATTCTTGTATTTGTAAATTATTCTTTTTTAGCCTGTTTTATGTTTATCATGAGCGTTTTTAACTGCTCTTTAATGTTTGATGTAAAGCACTTTAAATTGCCTTGTTTCTGAAAGGTGTCAGTCACAGTCAGTCACCAGGGCTTGTGTGTGTGTGTTTGTGTGTTTGTGTCTGTGTGTGTGTGTGTGTGTGTCGGAGCTCCGCTCTCTGTCAATATGCAGAGAAGACAGTTAAGCTTGCGCTTACGCGCTCTCAGGTGCCAAAACTTGTTACCGTTTGATTTAAAGTGAATCGGACCTCGGTAATACGACCTAATTTGGTTGTTGCCCAAAAAAGTACCGAGCTCAGTAGCCAACCCTAACTGACGTGCCGTTTCCAAAGCCCAGACTACAAAGCAACGGTGTAGTTTTCAAACTTAAACGGGGTCAGCAGTGTTTTCCACTTGTCTCCGTTTTAGGGGCCAGAAAATGCCGGGGTAATGTGCATGGCATAAACATAGCAAAATAAAGAAAACACAGCAGTGTGGACGTACTGTAGCCTCAGCAGCAGGTAGAATAGAACACAATTTGTCAAGAGTGAACACTTGTGCTCATGCAACTCCCTCTAACACCCATCCATGTATCCTCACCCCTTTTCCCCCCCGCTTTCTCACTCCCACACCTCTCCTTTTTTCCAACAGCTTTGTGTCCTCTTTTCCTTCATTCTCACTCTGTGTCCCACTGGTACGGGACCAGCCACACCTTCCACTACATCCAAACCCTCCACTCTCGTCTCCTGTCTCCCTCTGGACGCGCCCTTACAACCAAACAGCCTCATCTTCCCTCCCTCCATTCCTCTCTCCTCCCTCCCCCTCTTACTTCATTGCAACTTGCACCGGCCTCTCTTCCTTCTAGACACATAGCCCAGCCCTCTGTTTCCCACTTCTTACTACACCACCATCACCAAGGCCTACAAGACAACTCCTTCCCCTTATCTTCCTTTTTTCTCCAACAAGCTTCCTACCCTCTTATCCCCTCGTGAAGCTTACACCAGCCGTTCGCCGGGACCCTTATTAGCCTTATCTCCACCTGCCCCCGCCCGTATTCAGAGGTGGAGAGGGAATGGACCTCTATCTATTCATGGGCTGAGATGATTCAGTGCTTTTAAAGCATGCCGTATAAACAGAGAGGAGATAAGGATGGGAAAAAGGACAAATTCTAGTTAATTACCTCCCCACATCCCAAGGCATGGTGCCTCACCCTTCCTAACACCAACGCCCACCTCTTTAACCTTTAACACAACCATTTCCCCTCCAACCGTTTACATCTGTCCAGTTATGAACCTCTGTCTCTCTGGTGAAGTGTGGTGAGACAGTCCAGTAAACAAACCAATGTAGTCCTTGTGATACCCAGTGCAATCATAAAGCATATAATGAAATCATACATGAACAAGTCACTGTAGATCAGACTGTCATTCAAAGGGGGCGCGAGTAGTATTTTAACATCCAAATATCAGTGCGCCCTTCACTTAGCTTCAGTAGTTTACTCGCTGTAAATATCCAAGCCTCTGCTTTGGGTTTTATGGTTTGTGCTACTGGGTCAGACATGACTTAATGTTATGGCTCAAACCAGAAGGAGGGTGCTGTTTTTCCAATGTAATTGTTTTTAAGAGGGAAAGGGCACATTTCTTCACATTTTCTCCACAAGAGAAGATTGAGATAGACATAATGTGTCTTGATCATGCCTCTCATTTGGTTAATTACACCATCTTATCACAGTAATTCATTTGTGATCTATTGATTTTAAAATGTCATTGCACATTTCATGAAACACTTCTAAATGCCAGCGATATAAGTATCTGATTAAAAGGCTCCAGTCTTTTCATTGAAGTGGAACACAATTATTATTATTATTATTATTATTATTATTATTATTATTATTATTATTATTATTATTATTATTATAATTGTTATTATTATTATTATTATTAATATAATACATTTATTTAAAACTGTAGAATTATTTGTACTTGCATATTCCCCACTATTAAACTGTGCATCAGTTTCTGGCCTTTTCTCATCATAAGGTTCATGACAATGTGACAGTATCCTAGAACAAAGTCCCACTGCTTCGGATTATGGCTCTGAGGGGAGATACCTGTATACTCAGTAAGAGTATTTTAAGATAAGATTTGAAAAAGGAGGCTAACTCTATGTGAGTCAGCCGCTTGTCTGGGTCATATCCATGGGTGAGTTCCATCGCTGCCTTGTTAGCCGGTTCCTGAATGGGCGTATGTACGCAGTGTCATGAAGCAATTTGATCACCAGACCTGATATCATGCAATCCTATGTTTTTTTTTTTTGCTCACATGCACTAGGGGGGAGCAAGACGACCACCATTCAACTTCTGGAAAAAGTCATAGAACCATTCCAATGTCCCCAAAGATAAAAAAAACTGCATAGTTCCCCTTTCATGCAAGCAGGTTCACATATAAAATAATGATAACTCTTTACACAGGTTAAAGGTCAATAAGTGATTTTTGTTTGTGAGTTTTTTAGTTTTTAATTACAGCACTTTGTAAACCAAATATAAATATATCACCAAGATCTGATTTCACTGAAAGTTGATGAAATATGGAATGATCGCCCATTACCTCTGCAAAAACATTTTTTTTTTATTTCAAGTATACTGTATTTACATTTTATATATACAGTAAATATACATACATTTTTCTTTTTTCCCCCCCATAAGTTCCCTAAGTTCATTTCTCCTTCAGATCCTTTTTCTAATGACATCCTTTATTCTTTTGCCCTTGCTTTGTCCATGCTCGGCCTCACCCACGGCCTCCTGCGTCTGGTGCAACTGTTACCAACCTTGTACTGTGTCAACGGCAAAGACGGGAGCAAAGGAAGGGAAGGAAATTAGTATACCAGAAGGGAGGGAGCGAGAGAAAAAGAGTGATTGAAAAGAAGAAGAAAAGAAGAGAGAGTGAGAGAGAAGGAGGCAGGGATGTGGAAGAGGAAAGGCGTGAGCGGAGACCACAATGTGGGCGCTCAATTACTCACCAGTGATGTGCCAAGCCGGCCCTTTTCACAGCCACATGCTGTGTGACACACACACACACACACACACACA
>NC_048421.1:2919543-2932590 GCF_013103735.1 Etheostoma cragini | reverse complement strand
CACACACACACACACACACACACACACACACACACACACACACACACACACACACACACCCACACACGCTTACCCTGGGTTTGCATGGGCAGCCCAAGCTGCATCGTCTCAACCCACATATGATGCCGTTTTGAAGACGATTTGATGTCGTTTTTTATACTTTTCTATCAGTTCCTATCTGGCCTATCACAAACTATTTGGTACGTTTTTTACTCCAGTCACACACCTTACTGCTTAGAAAATTGTGTTAAGCTCAAATAACGTTATCACGCTACCAAGCAGCTAGTTGTCATTGCCACAATGCTAACGTTACTACAATGCTACTAATGAAACAAATGTATATTAAAAACTCGCCAGGAATACTAACTGCCGTGGCAACGCTCTGCCAAGCTAGCTGTTAGCATCCATGCAACGTTAGTCATACAGAGACGTATCATAAAGTTAGCTATGGGAAAACCCCCTTCTTTAAATTTGTACGGAATTTTACATATAGCATTTGTGTGTACACGGGAGAATATATTGGAGACACGCTCGCAAGTCTGTACTCTCATTGGCTACCGCTCGGCTTTGGTGAGAGCGGTGAACGTTCTGGCACTTTTGCCGCCGTTGATGGAGTTTTTTTAGCAGATTCTCATCTAAAAATACAGATGTCCCTGTAAATGTAACCGTAATCGTACATGGGAGCTTGGGCTTAAATGTGGATTTTCATGTTTTCCAATTTACGCTTTATAATGAAAACACAGAAGCAAACTTACTTTCCCTGTGGTCTTTTGTGTGTCATTTGTTTTAGAATTGCATTATTTTAAAATAGCATCCTTTGTATTTCCCTTTTTTTGTTAGAAATGATAATGCCACTTTTGTTTTTGTCTCTTTTTTTGTTTTAATCTCATTGCAGCTCACAGATGAGATTATTCGAAAGTGTTCCCAGGAATATTCTATTTGCTTTCTTTTAAGAATCCAGAGCCTCGCATTTATAGATTCATCGCCACAAAAACATTCCTGGGCTTGCATTAAAAAAAGAGAAGGAAAACAAGAAACGCAGAAAAGATCTTTTTGCTTAACCCCATTCTGTCTCGTTGTATCTCTCCGTTTTTTTTCATCTCAACTGCTCTGGCACTCTCCTCTCCCTCACTTTCTCACGTCATGTGAGTTGAGGCTAGGCGAGCTCCTCTGATGAATGTAAATGTTGCTCCTCCCTTGTTCTCCTAAATTACAAAAAACACCACCTCCTCTTTAGTCTCCACTCCCTCTGTCTGTCTACATTTACCCACAACTCTGCAGTTTGTCCTCGCACATCAACCGGCGGGCAATCTGCCCAGCATTCAGCATCCCTACAAACACACTGAGAGATACAGTACAGAGACGCATGAGTCAGACTTGTATACAATGGTGCGAGACGAATAACACACCTCCAGCATGTATGAGGTTATACTCTGTGTGGATACTTTCAGTACAGTATGAGGCCTGAGACTGCCAACGTGGCCTGAATACACTTGGCTCATTATCCCCACCCTTGGATTGGTGACCATCACATACAGGCAGGATTTCATATTTATGTAGTTGAATATATTACGTACATATTTTTGTGGATTTTACATTTTTGGCAGGACAGAAATTGCAAATGCGATTTACTGCACTACAGCACTTTTGGGGACAGGATTTTTCGGAGATGTTAACATTGGGGTGAGAATCTCTTGGCAACTTTCCATTCGATTCAGAGGCCTACAATTCGATTCTAAACCGATTATTAATGCATCTCGATGCAACATATTTTATGTACATTTAAATGCGTGATTTAAAAAAATATACAGGTAAATCTGAGTTTCTTAGATTTTGACACACACTCAGGTTTTAATGCAATGTCTACTGAGGTTTTTATTGTGTAGTCATTCCATGCTTAAACTTGCTAGTGAAAGTCACCTTCTCTCTCAGTGATCTTCCATGTCAGAGGCTGAGTCATGTTTAAAGGTGGTGAATTGGCTTCTTAGAATGGAGGTGGTTAGAAGTGATGTGATAAAGCAGATGAACAGCCTATGGGACCTATTGTAACGGCGTGAAGGGCATGGCGCAGGTGCGTTTAGGGCGTCTCCAAATCCACTTTTGCTAGTTTGATTGCGGATAAAAGGGTCAGTGCGCCAGGCGCATGGTTCAAAAGGGTTGTCCTTAGTGCTTAATTCAAAGGTGTGTTTCGGGCGTAACATGCAATAAACCAATCAGAGTGTCATCTCCCATTCCCTTTAAAAGCCAGGCGCATGTATACCTCGGCGCATTGCTATTGTAATGGCGGATTGGCACCATAATGTTTTAAATCTTTTGCGTGCGTGTGTGTGTGTGTGTGTGTGTGCGTGTGTGTGTGTGTGTGTGTGTGTGTGTGTGTTTGTGTGTGGGGGTGTGTGTGGGTGGGTGGGTGTGTAACGAGCATGCTGTGCACTATTGACTTAAGAGTTGCCCCAAGATAGCAATACGACAAGAATTTACCTGAACACACAAGACGGGAAATTAACAACTGTGTTGGTCTTAAATATTAAAGACACTTGTATCTGGTTTTGCGCCGCGCTGTGCTGTGCTGTGTGCATCTAAGAATCGATTTTTTTTGTCACACCCTAGTTAATATGTTGTTCCGGCTCATAGACGTGGCATTAAAAGGACATTTAGTTTATGTGCTGACAGATCAGTGAAGTCACACTGAAGATGAGACAATTAAAAAAAGACAAACTTGTCCCGTGGTTTCGTTTTTTTTTTAAAAATGGAAGTAGTTCTGCCACTAATTTTCTTTGTTTCCCTCCACTAACGGAAGACCACAGTGCTCCTTTCCTTAAACTAGTTTAACGGCACAACTAGCACACAGAGAATGGAGCTTGATACACACTGACATAAACATGCATGACTTGACAACTTCCAGTAATGTTTTCAGTGTTGTAAAACCATCTCCGAAACAAAAGAAGCACATTTCATTGTCCGTCAGCCCACAACACCGCTTTTAGGAGTTTGATGACATAGGCAGCATGGTGTTTGCCTGGTTGTTTCCACAGCATGGCACGGCATGGCTCTACTCAACTCACCTCTACTTTTGGTTTTCAATGAGCAAAAGTTGTGGATAGTACCTAGTCCTTTTATTTTAACCTCCTTGTTCGAGGTTCCAAACAAGCTGGGCCAACATTAGAAGGTGGACACTGCAGACCACTGATTGGTCAGAGAGAACCATCACTTATGTGACACAGGACATCTTGTACAAACCTAACACTTTTGATTAGCCAAGCTACCTTCAATAGCGACAAAAATTGTATAATTCAATCGATGCAGATTGCCAACTTTCTTCTGTTTGGTTGCAGAAGAAAGAATCTAGCGAGTGTTGTAAAATTTCTACCTAATTATGGCGCTAGATTAAAAGTCAGAGCACCCTAAAAGGTATTATAATTCATCCAATAGTTAATGAGACATTTTACTAAAAACCAAGAATGCAAATCTCATAGATGAAAAGTTAGAGGGTCACAAAAGTCATTAGGACTTATCGTCTGGGAACAAAGAATGTATGTACAATATTCCATCTGTTCGGTAGATGTTGATTTCACAGGATACTTGTGATACCTTTGACCTGCTGATGGAACTAAATGATCACTAAAGTCATTAGGATATATTCTCTTGACACCTCTGGACACCCTGAATCTATGTACCAAATTTCATGGCAGTACATTAAATATTTGTCGACATATTTCACTTTGGACCAAAGTGGTGGACCGACCAACGGAACGACCTTGCTGTCCCCCTTGCATGTCACAAGCATGGCTTAAAAAAATCATGGAAGTTCAATTAATTTCAATCTAACACACTATTAGTCGTTGGGATGGCAGAATACTTTAAAATCCTCATTAAACAGCTTCATAAAGTTAATCATCATTGTCATTATCATGCCTCTGAGCATTTTCATCCCATTATCTTCATCACCGTTACCATGTTCTGTATTATCATCATTATTATTATTACTATATGTTATCAATAAAACAACCCCCACTGGGCATTTATTTATTTGCATTAGTTCCAGTATTTGTTCTCTGTCACATCAGACACGTTGTCTGGTAGACTGGAGCTTTGGCTGGCCTGTTCTCACTCAAAGACTGATTTGCATTTGCAAAGTCAAACAGGCTTAATAGACTTTTATTGGCATGAGGCGGCAGGGCGCTGAGGGGGATTTTTAGACAATGCAATATGCTAATAAACAGAACGCTGTGTACCAGGACAACAACTAGCACAACAACAACAACATAGCATACACATGCAAGCAGCCAATCCACCAGCCTGCATTAATAATTTGCCTTTTTTAAATATATTTGTGACACATTAAACAAGATTCTACAGGTAAACGTAAATATGGCCTGTAACTCCTTAAACCTGTAACTCCACTAACCAAAGATTCTCTATGACTTAAGTGCATTAAGTGGTGGCAATATTAAGAAACAGTTCCCTTCCTACTTTATATTTACCTGACAGAGAACATGGCAGATTCAGAATTTAATCATAAAATATTCCAATTAAGATGTGGAGTAATCAGACAGTTGCGTCATGGACAACCACCAGAAACGGAGCGAGTAGCTGACAGAGACAATCTTACATTTAGCTTGTGTGTATGTGTATGTGTATATGTGTGTGTGTGTGTGTGTGTGTGTGTGTGTGTGTGTGTGTGTGTGTGGCCAGCAAAGTCATAGCTGGTACCCCCCCTCCCCTGCTGCTTTAAAGCGTTCTGCGTGTGGCGTCTGCCTGTGACGTGCAGGTTACCTTCCCCCCAAATAGAGAGACACACACACACACGCACATATGTAAAAGAGAGCCCTACTGAGGCCACGTCTACACCAATACAGACATGCAGGTGCACACAGGCAAAATAAGAGGCACAATGCAGACATCTACTAATACAGACAACTACACAAACTGGCACACACACATTAAAACATACATGGACACTCTCACACACACACACACACACACACACACACACACACACACACACACACACACACACAATCACTTATTTTGTTCATCTTACAAAAGCTTTTAACACCCACGGGCAAACATACATGCAGAGGCATCCCACTTTATTAGATCGATTTTCATTGCTAACAGATATTTGACACAGCTTTTATTTAGCATTACAAAAAATAGCGAACATTAGTTGATGTTGAGTGGTTGAGTTTATCTGGGTTGCCAGATCTCGCAAGACTTTGTTCCTTAGAAGGATGTTCTGGAAATATGTGGCTTGTGAAAAATGGTCCAAGAGTGAATCTGTCATAATCTGTGTTCACGGTCAGTACTCCCGTTGAAATCAATACACACAGAAGCTGCGGCCAGTCTCTTTAACAGGCGTGTCAGTGGAGAAACCCACGGGACACAGATACAGGAAATTACTCTGAGTTAGGGCGTCTCGTCTCTGACCTAATGAACACATTCATGACATTGTAAAATTCGTGGTTAGCATTTTAGCATAGTTTCATAGTTTACATAGACACAGCTGATACTGTCGCAGCACAGTATTTGAATAGTTTCTCCAAGGTTGTTTTGTCTGATAAGAATGTGGAAGTAACAGAGCAGACCTGGGTTGTATTCTCCCCTTTGTTCTGGATAAGGGCCAGTTGATGGTAGCACCTACCTACAGCGTGTTGGGCATCACTTTGGATCACGTAGATTCTGCATCACACTGTAGCTGAACCTTTATCTCAGCAAGTGATGCCAGCAACAAAGATAAGTTTTCCAAAAAAAAGAGAACCAAATTTGTATCTGCTTGTACGATTAGATCTTGCGCTGTGTTCAGCCTGATCTATGTGGCCACACACAACAAAATACTGAATATATACTGTGTAGCGTGGACTACAGAAAATATACATCCAGCAAGATTAGCAATATACACATAAAGTAAGTCAAAGGAAGAGTCACATTTTGCCCTCAGAAAAGTTTCAGTTGTTCTTGCACTGCTGCAGTCCAACTCCTGAATTTTGTGTAGTGGATAAATGAGACTGTATTTCTTAGTAATGAAGAAAGTGGAAATCTACATTGGTCTCAGGAGACCATAGAATGTGTCTGATTGGTTCTTTTGTTCATGAAACCACTCATGTGTCAGGTCCCTGAAATTTGGCAATATCATGAAATTAGTTCATTGCACCTTGTTGTACTGTCCAACAGCCATCTAGCCATATATACCTTGACGGTTATGTGACCATGGGGAGAAATCATTGGACCAAATGACTCTCTCAAGAGAGCCACCACGAAGTTCCACGGCCGGCAGTAAAGCCAGAGCCTTGTTTTCACGAGTCAAGGTACAAATGTATTGCTCAACACTGCAGTGTAGGAATTATATTAAATCCTTCTGAACCTCACGATTCCCGTTCAGTAGGTTGTGGAGGTCAGGGTGGTGAGGCATTCACTCAACCTTTATTCATCCTTGAGAGATCATTGAGGGGCGAGCCTCATTTTCACTGTCATCGAGTCAGAATATAAAGACTACAGAACAACAACACAAAGTAAGGCAAGGCAATTTTATTTATATAGCACATTTCAGCACAAGGCAACTCAAAGTGCTTTACATAAAAACATCAAACATTTAAAAAGCAAAGAGCAAAAATTAAAACATTTATGAATACAGATTTAATACAAAATAAATTACTAAAATTACGATATCCAAAATCTAAGACAACATATAGTCTCATATCACAATATCGATATAATATTGATATATTGCCCAGCTCTAGCTTACAGCTTACAACTGCTATAGTGTGGAGAGCAAGACTTTTAAAAACTGTTTTTACTTCCTCTGCTGTTATCACAGCTGTGGAGCCATTTGTGTCCCCGTCCCCAAGTTAATAAGCTTTCATCTTTTGGCCAGCAAATCTAACGGCCACAGGCCGGTGGTAGTCTGTTACTGTCCATTAATTAACCTCCATTTGAGTAAATATCTTGTGGTCCCAGTGTAGTTTGAATTTCAAACTTTGCATCAAGGTACCACTGCTCTCAGTTCTGAGGCTATTTTTACAGCTGTAATTTGGAACGTTGTTAGAGACACCGTGTTGCTTTGAAACTTGTAAATGACAGTGTTGACTGTCGGATGTCTTTTTAAGCTCGCACAGCTAATTAGAATGCACATCCTACCGATTCCCCTTCATTTTGATGCAATTCTCTTGTGTAGTTGGAGTTGCTTTTCCGTTTGTCATGAAGTCGTTTCAAAGGCCTTTTTTTTTAATGTGGCCACTGTCATGTTCACCCTCCACATACTGTTATGTACTTTAAATGCTAATGGACACCTCAGCAGCATTTGAAAATCACAATCTTGATATGGGCTTCTACGTAACTGCCATGTTTTCGAGTTAAACGGAAAACTAAAAAGTTGTGGTAGAATTTGATCCAAGGTCTTTAGGGGGACACGCAAGGCTTCAGGGGGGCTGGCTTAACCAATAGGCTTTCTCTGGGCAAGAGCATTACCCCACTCCACCCCCCCTGTTACACCCTGCAGGAGTTTCTGTTATCAAGAAGACCATTCAGCCATGTCTGTTTTAGCACCACACTATTTTCAACATAATCCCAAACATCAACATTTCTCCCGTGTCTTCTTGCTGACTAACGTGGAAAACGTCGACAGCGTCGATAGAATTGTTTGTGCTGTTGATGGATGGAGTCACGAAACATGCAGTTCACACAGACAGACACCTCTAACCCCCACCTCACCCCTTACCACACCTGAGTGACAGCTCTCTATGTATAAACCTAGCTTTGTGTACACACAGGGTTCCACATGACCCAATTCTATATGTGAATAGTCTGTTCCTGCACGGAGAGGAACAGCATATCCCGTGCCCCGGAGCAACGCCCAGGGATAGGAATGTGCTGCTTCCGATTCCGCCATCATGATGCTCAGTGTCGGAGGCCTGATAGCGTTAGACCCTCTGCTGAGGACCCTTATAGTATCAGTAAGTCGCTATGTCTTCTGGCACATTCTTACAAGTAATTCACACAGTAGCGAGTGTAACTCAACCGCTTTTCCATCGCAAGGTTGGAGGGGACCTTGATTAAATGTAAATGTAATAGCCTGGCATGATTAACAGTGTGAGGATTTCATTTTAAGAACGCTTTAGGGACATATATTAACCCCTGATGGGCTTTGTGTTCATTACCATTACTTCAAAAGCTCTTTTTTCCTGTCCCATTTTGGAGTAAAACCGTTTTTTAAATGTGTTATAGTTTGAACCCTTTTGGCGATTAGGAACAAAACAAATCACAGTTTTATTTTGAGATGAATTTTCAGTGATGTGCAGCAGGTTATGAACAAGTTCTGGTTGGCTTTTCGGCCCTGCAGTGGAAACTAGGTTATCGTCCCTGATGCCCCGGAGCAGAGCAGAGAGTGAGCAACATGCCTGCTGCCTATAGTAATATCAACATGCTGTCTAGTATCAGGACTTAGAGAGCGTAATCGTGCACAGTGCACATTTTACCAGTAACATACAGTCGATTCTTTAACTTGTTCAAGTTCTCTGAGCAAAAGAGAGAGCATCTGCGGTCATCTACCGTGCCTCACATTAGACGAGATAGTAATATGACTTCCTGACTGGAATTTGTTATGAATTAATAACATGAGCACCTCTTGTCTGCCCTTTCGTTCTGCCAAACCTATCAAGATGCTGTTGAGCATGACTGAGTGGTGGTGCGGTATGCCTTCTGTGGAACAAACTATCTGCATGTCTTCTGAATACTGAAGAAAAACATTTTCTGCCCGAGTCTTATTCACCCACTCAGCCTCTCGCTGTCAAACAGGAATATCATCAGAAGGGACTGGTAATTTCTGCCGTCTTGGTGTTGCTGCATTGACCTTCACGCTGCTGCATACGCTGGCGATTTACCAATTTAATTCCCTTCTGTTTCTTGTGGTTTGTTTTTTCTGTGTTCCTTTTGATAAGAGAACTGAGGCCCTTAAATGCAAATGTGTGTATACGGTCAGCAATACAAAACGGGTATATCAAAGCATACGCATCCTTTCAGCTCGCTGGAGGAATATGGGCGCAGCTTCTCGGAGCCTCGGGGCCCCGTGGCATGATGGGGCCTCGAAGTCTCGGCTCAAAGCTCGGCATGATTTTATTTGAAGTTATATAAGAGCCGCGGCAGGATTGATCGCAGGTGTGAGACAGATTGGTGTATGTCTGTGTTAGTTTGAGTTCCTGTGTGGGCAGTGGGGAAGTGGCAGCAGGACATATGTTGAGTTGAATGGGGGGGAATAGAGCGCTGTGTGGGTGTCTGTGTGTTTGTGTGTGGCTTTCTCGAGTACTTGTTTGTGTTTGTTAGTTTAGCAGGACGTATAAATGCATGTAGGTGAGCGTGTGTGTGTGTGTGTGTGTGTGTCTGTGTCTGTGTCTGTGCGTGCACTCTATACCGGCAGTGAGCGTCGTTCTCTTTTTGTTCGCCACTAATGGCATCCTTAGCAGGGCTGTTACGATGGAAACCACGTTGCCACGGAAACGCAGCCTGTCTCTGTGAATTAGAAGTATTTCACTCCCTCTCTTAGCCTCTCTCAGCCTCTCTCTCCCTCTCTCACTTATTCTCTTCCACCCCCCACCCCCCCTGTCACCGTCGCTGTCCTCTTTCCCCGTTCGTCTCTCCTTCTGTCTCTTCATCTCTGTTTCTCTTCTCCACCTGTCTCCCCCTAAAACTGTCGGGGCAGCAGCTGACTCCTGGAGAAAGGTATGCATGAACGTGAAAAGAGCGAGGGACAGACTGACAAGGGAAAGAGGGAGAGTGAGAGTGAAAAGAGGGGTGGAAGTGGATTTTTTTTGGTGAGGCAAAAACTCTCTGAGCGTGAAGGAAAGGTGGGTGGAGGGACAAAAAGAGGGATGTGATGGAGGGGTTTGGGGATGGGAAAGAGGAGAATTTAAGTGGGGCAAATGTTTGTGTAACGGAACACAAAGCAGTAACGCAAAGAGAGGCCAAAAGTATGTGGACATGTCATCCCAAAGCCACGGACTTTAACAGGTGAAAACATCAGTAGTTGTTTCTTTGCTCCAATATAATGTATTACAATGTGTTACATACAAACATGGAGGGTATTATCCCACCACCACGTGCCAACAACATGCCATACTGTGTGTATTCAAACTGAAAATATAATTCATTCACATAGTTTAACTAATTAACATCTTTTCTCTTTTACACTGCACTGTTGCTTTTATTCTTGGAGGCTATTTCATACCTGTCTTATTCCATTTTAGCTGTTTTTACACACTCTTTAATGGTTGTTTTTAATTGTTTTTAACTGCTCTTTAATGGTTTGTGTAAAGCATTTTGAATTGCGCTTGTTGCTAAAATATGCTATACAAATAAAGCTGCCTTGCCTTTACGTACCAGCACATATGGGTCCAGTGAAAAGAGAATTTCTGCCCTTTGCATTGCTAGGCAACAACAAGCGAATCAGGAAGGGCTTTGATAGGCTGAGCCAGGAGTTTTAAAATTAGGATGGAAAGGGAAATTTGACTGATTGCTTTAAAATCTTGAACTTTCTTAACCCCTAACAATGTTGCGCGGCTTTCTGCTAAATTATACTATGAAAATGGCCTTTTCAGCGTTGATAAGGTTAACTACATATCTGCACAAAAACTCTCCCGACCAATTTGGTGCCCTAGGAAAGATTTCGGCTGGTGCCCCGCGCACTACTGTCAATTCCACCACCAATCATTGTTTTCACACACTCACACAGAAACTGCACAGCCTCTGTCTTTGAGGTCGTTTCTATTTTCGAAGCATAACCAAACACTCCTGACGAAGGTCCAGAAGGACCGAAACATTAGTGACATCAAGAAATTGTGATGCTGAACAAGAGCAGGGCTGTTTTCCCAAGACTTATTTTAGAAAAGAACACAAAAAAGGTATTAAAGAAGAACTGACATCAAATAAATTACAAAGAAAATATCAAGAAGGTATTGTACTAAATACAGATACAAAAACTATATTGTAGAAACGTTCAATCTACACAATGTTACTGGATCCAATTTCCACAAGGATGGTACCGTGTAAACAGACTCTGTTCTTACCACTTTTTTCTTTGCTTTTTTTTTTACAATTTTTAGCGGTGATCCAGAATGAAAATTTGCGCAATTTAGCCAACAGTTTTTCCCTTCTTTTTTTATTTGTGGTGGAGATGTGTTCTGCAGAAAATTCTGCGGACTTCTGCATGTGCAGATTTAGGCTACATTTACACTGCTGTGTTTTTCTTTTAAAACAAATATATTTTGCTACGTTTTACACCTCGCATTCACACCGCTCTGGCGTTTCAGAGCCACAAAATCTGCAACATTTGACCCCGTTTTGCTTTGTAATCTCCGGGGTTGTCTCACCATCTCAACACCGACACCGACCCCAATGTTTCACCGCCTGATTCGGTCATAACGTGTCGTTCTCTGAGACTAATATACTTATTTTGCTATGGCAACTTCCACCAATGGGCGGAGAATACATGCTGCATCCTGTTTTCACCGACATGCGCATGCCAAATATACTAGAAGGTTCATGACATGTGCGGATTGGGCGTGTTTGTTTAAAAGGTGATTGGTTCTTCTTCTGGAGCTAAAAACAATTGCGTGCATGGAAATGCATGCTTGTGCATCATCAAGCAAACAAAACTGAGACCCACGTGTAAAAACACTGCTCCGCGGTGCAGCTAGTGGTAAACTCCACAGGATACCTTTAAGATTTCCCTTAGTTGGAATAAATGGCCCAAGCCATGACAAACCAGCCCATATAGTGTATAATGTCATGCTCAAGTTAAAAGAAGACAGACTTTTAGAGAGCGTGGATAAAATATTCAAACGAAAAAAGGCTCGATTAGAACAGAGTGTGGAGATAGAGACGGAATTAAAGGAGACCGAGCGTTTGAGTCCTGTTCCACATATGGAAGGAATTTAAAATAGGGTGAGAAAACAGAGAGAAAAAGGAGGAGGGGGGACGAGAGAGAGAGAAAGATTGATTATGTTCTTCTAAGTGCTTTTGGCATTATTGGACCTGTACTGTCGTCCCAAACCAGGCAATTTACATTGCAGGGAGAGTGATTGAGATGGGGGCGGGGGGGGAGGATGGCGAAGCAGGCTGAGAGAGAGATAGCGGGAAAGAGTGAGAGAAGGAGATGAAAGCAGGGCGGGAGGGCAAGGGGGCGAAGGGCTGGGCTGGCAGGGAGACAGAGAGGGAGAATGAGGGTCTGGAGGGAGGACGTGGAGATGGATAGAATAACTGGGTTCAAAAGTAGGACAGAGGGAGAGATGGCAAAAGACAAAAGGAAAAGCGTGCGAGAGGGAAAGAGCATTCAGGGTTGAGAAGACTCGCCAAATAGAGAAAATCAACACGCTAAACTCTTCTTTTTAAATTCCAGCTGGGTGCTGTGCATAATAATCCATTTGGAGGATAATAACTTTAGAAATTCCACTTTAAATATTCATGCTAAATGCTGAATCGTCAGGACAAAAATCAATTTGGAGTATAATAATAGTCCAATCAAGAACAGGAGGAAAAGATAACACAGGGGAGTGAGAGACAGAGCGTAACTTGAAAGAGAACGGACAGATTGGGTTTTGATAAAGTTCAGATAAAAAAGGGGAACGGTGTTGGCCGTAACACCAGCAGAGACGGAGAGAAGACGTTTTAAGGACACACAGGTAAAGAAGGTTGAGCGTGGGAAAGGGGGGAAAGTGTGTGTCTGTGTGTGTGTGTGTCTGCGTGCGTGCTGAGCATAACAACGTACAGAGAGGATAGAGGCTGATAGAAAGTGAGGGATGCGAGTGACGCATGTGCAGGACAAGTGCAGATAGGAGGAAGGGAGACGGATGTGAAGCGACAAAGCTGGAGGAACAAAATGTGTGATGACAGAGGAAAAAGAAAAGTCATGCAAACTTAATCAAGGTTTGGAGCGTTTTGTCGTCTCGCCTTCTTTCACTCCCAGGTCCCCCTGGCATCTGACTTTTTCTTTTTCTTCCCTCTTCACCCTGCCACCCTTCTTGTCCCTCCGTCCTTCTACCTTCCTTCTACCTGCCTCCT
>NC_048421.1:2879076-2919533 GCF_013103735.1 Etheostoma cragini | reverse complement strand
CCCCCCCATCCCTATTGAATGCACACAAGCCAGACAAACAAAGCAAACAGTAAGTCATGTTCCACGCTGAGCGCATTACTCTGAGGAGGACAGCGTGAAGGCCTGATGGAAACCAAATGCCAATGATGAAGCACCTGCCTCTTTCCATCTAATGAGAATCCCGGTGAGATAATGATTTAATATCGCAGAGCGGAAAGAGGCAGAGGTGGAGCCTGGATGCTTTAAAAAACTTTACTTTAAAATTCTACAGTCAAAGTACTTGTGTGGTAAAATGGCTATGAGTGTATGTTAAGCATTATTATAGGCTAATATGATATTATTAGTTAATACTAATGCATCAATGTGTAAGTATATATTACTGTCGTAGCTGTTCACGGTGGAGCTTAACTGCGTTTGTATGTATTTTTATATACAGTTGAGTAGTTTAGCCTCCAGTGCCAGGCTGAAGTCTGCATCCCCTGTGTGACATTAAGCATTTGTCAGTCCTCCTGTGCTGTGTATGTCCATCACGTCCTGGCTGGTTAGTTTCAGCTTAAAGCCATAAATAGATGTGCAGTTCTTTGGTCAGTGCAGCTGCACTTTGGACACAGGCATTTTGGCCTCTTTGAAGCTCCGTGAGTTGTCTCATCAACTCGTATATCAAAGTGCACATTTCCAGACCTCTTTTATTGCTCACCAATGCTGCTAATTGGCATTGAATGTAATGGAACCTAACTTTGTAGCAGTGTTTGTAAAGTATGATTATTTTAATCTTGTGTTTTCTCTGTAACCCCTTTTAAAGCTTTAGTGGGTAACTTTTGGGTGTTAATGAACGGCTGTTACATTCAAGCCATTGCCAAATGAGTTGATACAAAACTAATTAAGACTGAGATTGTGGCGTCTGGTGACTTCCCGCGCAGAAGCTCAAGTAAAGATAATGACCTCTTCTGAAGAGTCCATCAGGTTTTTTAATCATCTGTATCCTCCTTTGCTACTAGCAACTGTGTGAAGTAGGGGTGGGGGGGTGCGCGATCACGGAAGGCTTGTATCATGTGGACTCGCCAACAGTTTTGTTATCATTACTTAGAATTCATCGGGGGGGGGGCGACAGAATCTACGCACTATAGCTTTAAATGTCCTTCTTTTTACAGAACTTGAGAAAAATCATGGAAGATTGCTTTTGAAAAAGTAGCAATTTTTCATTTACTTTAATACTAATAGGAAAAAAACATATTTTTCTTCCATAACTTCTTAGTAATTATTTTGTGATCATTGCATACATTTGGCATAAAAGGACAAGGATGTATGACATGGAATCATTTGCTACTTAAGGCATTAACTAACTTATTTAATGGCCTGCATTAGCATTCTACAACTATTCAACTGTTTAATAAAACATTGAATATAGTGCAACAGTTGGCAGTTATGGATTTTGCAAGTTGGTTCCAATTATGTCCTTAGCAGACTGTATGCAGTATCTATATGTGCATGTACATTAATGTATACATATAGTGTTTGTGCATGTACTTTAATGTCACCTCCCTCACCTGCTCGGTAAATACTGTTACTTCACTCGCTCTCAGCCCGTGAGTGTGCAATACATTATGGCTGCTTTCATACCCTTGAAGTACTTTCTGAGGCGAGGCAACTCATCGCGCAAATACACTATCATGCAAAGCACAGCGGCTTACAGTGCAGCACTGTGACTCCATTACCTGCTGTGGGATTTGTCAGGTGAATGCAGCCCGCCTGCCTTTCTCTATCGAATCCATGTTGGCGACGGCGCTGCTTTGTGTTTACAGTTCACATGTGTCTCACCTTCATTTCCATTATATCTGTTATCACGGTAGCTTTAGGTCAAAAACAAGGTGCCACATATCTCTTTTTCTATGTGTAATAGCTTTATACTTTCTTAAACAAACCTAGTGGCTAAGTTGCTAAAGTGTGCGTGTGTGTTAATGTGTTTCTGTGTTTCTTGGCCCGAGGAAGATCTTGTAGATGGAAACGTTGCCTTGAAAAGAGAAATGAGAGAGAGAGAAAACTATTCATTTGCAGACAAACAGTGTGCCAACCTCTTAGTGCGGTGCTGTGGAAGAGTTTTTTTTGTCTCGCACCTGAGTATCTTTTGCCTGGATGTGCGCAACCCTGGTCCCTCTTCTGTGTTTGTTAATGCACCTCAGTGATACCATGTTTTGGCAGATATTTTTAGCACGTTTTCAAAATTAATACGTTTTAAGAATTCAGATTCTTTTGATGGTGGAAGATTCAGAGGAGAGACGTGATGAAGCAAACTGAGAAGGATGAGAACAGTAATAATACCAAGGTGAGAGGGCATGGCAAAACACAAATAGTGTAGCGTAGATGTAGATTGGAAAACATTTGAAATTCTATTTTGGGTATCTTCCTTCCTCTCTTCTCACTCTCTGACAGGAAGGCTGGATGATACTGCAGAGTCTGTATGTCCAATAAATACTTGCCATTACGTGCACATGCTTTGCTTTTCCAAGAAGTGTATTAGTGTGTGAGACACATACATGTAAGTGTGTGTGTGTGTGTGTGTGTGTGTGTGTGTGTGTGTGTGAGTCACCACCAGTTTCCAGATGCAGGATTCAACTTCTGTTCAGTGACACAGCGTGCAGGGAGGCGAGGAGAAAGTGGATGTGACTGCCAAAACCTGGCTTTCAGACCACAGCTGGTGTGTGTGTGTTTGTGTGTGTGTGTGTGTGTGTATGTGTGTCTGTCTGTGTGTCTGCATGCATGTATGAATGCGACTGAATGTACACAGGTGCACCTAATGTGCACGTACACTTGCTTTCAGATGTGCATCTTTGAGTTTGCCGCAGCACTGAACCCATACATGTGCATTCGTGCACCCATGCATCCGTGCATGCGCACAGAGGCGCAGTGAGGGCGAGGGAGGATAGCTCGCACCTCCACAGTGTGAATCCTGTGGCTGCTGTTGCAACCAACTGTCAAGCGGAGAGGGAGGAGACACGGAAGGGGGATGGGAGCCGGCTGACAAGATGTGAATTCATAACCAGTGCTTATGGATGTAGAAAACCATACATCAGAAGTGTTTATGCGTGTGAAATCACAGCCAAGGGGTTAATCGGCCAGTAAAGGATTTATAGGCGGCTTCTATTTGTTATAAACCCAGCTGTGAATCAGTGGCTGGAAAGAGGTGCTCGGATTGATTCTCTTTAACCATCATTATTCAGGATGATCAAACCAAACTCATCAAAAATGTTGGATTCAATACCCAGGACCTGTGGGTGATATCCTCACCCCTGGTGCTTTATGGGTCACTGCAGGCCTGGGTTCACACGTCACCAGGAGGTCTTTAGAAAACACTGCTTTCCTTCACAGACTTCCAACAGTTTTTGTTTGTAAAATGCAAATATTTCTTAGCTGTAAACTCTGTGTAGCTTGATATTTATATCAAGGTGAACCAGGCAGAAAGTCAGGTTATAAGGGTTGAGTTTGGCACAAACAACATTTATTTTTATCATTTGGTTTACACTTTCAAGCTTTAGCTGGCTTCTAAAAATACATTTGACCACATCTGTCTTTATTGAAGATGGTGCAGAGACGACAGGAAATTAGGGACAGAGAGATGCTACAAAAGTACATACAAAATACAATCCAATATAAATGGATGAAGGAAGTTTCCAATAACTCAATAAAGGGGTGGATTGGTGAATATATCTTGGCTTTAAGTGGAGCAGTTCCTTAAATGACAACTGCTTATGAATCTTAAAGTAACTAACCATCAAAAAGCTGTCTTAAAACTCTAGTTTCTGTGTAACAGTACCAAATAACATAGTTCCCTTCTTGAGGCTTTCAAGGAAAGCATTAGGAAATTGCTAGTCTCTCAATGCCAGACCTTCCTCCACAGCGCCGCGGAGGAGGGTCCGGCTGTGGAATTTCCGTCGGCATCGAAGCAATCACGAAAGTGGAATGTCGTTGATATAGATTAGGAAACTGTGGACCTGTGTGATGCCAAAGTTAAGTACAAACGTATCAGCATGTGGTAGGGGTTCGACGTAGAGCTCATTTCAACTACGTGATACCCTGTTGGGTAGCTGCAGCTGTAACAAGGCAAGGCAAAATGGGAATTGAAAAGTGACGGGTGACATTTATCAAATAAATGTAGTGGAGTAGAACTTACAAAATGCCCCTCTGAAATGTAGTGGAATAAATAAGCATTTCATGGAAAGTGTAAGTAAAGTACACACTGTCTGAGCTAGTAGAAAATCCCCCAATTAAGAAAATAATCTTCTCTCCACTATGCTTATTATTCAGGGGGGAAAAAGTATGGATCTGAGCAGTTTGTCGGCCAGGCTTTCCTGTGCCCTGCTGTCCCCATCCCCTTTCTCTTCACCCTCAGTTCAAAGGTGAGCTTTATTGACGTGACAGACGGGCGTTGTTGCCAAAGCCGTAGGCCCTGTTTTAATTTTCAAACATGTTCCACTTCCCTCTCATTCATGTTCTGAAGTGCCTCTGCAGGTATGATGTTCTTACAGTATGTGGCGATCCCCTTACTATTGACCCAGCACACGCTAAACCTTTTCTCTCTGTTCTCCTTATTGTCTCGGCTCGCTCCTTCCTTTCATTTCATCAGGTTCTTTGTAAACGCCGTGTCCAGCAGTGTGAAATCTGTTAATCGATCGTGACTGATTGTGTGCCGTTGTTCGCTGAGAGAGAGAGAGAAAAGCCAGGGGTATGAAGAAAGAGAGAGATGTAGTTCACGTGAGTGAGAGTGTGCACATGCAAAAGCGAGGGTGAGAGGAGTGGTAAAACAGAAGCAGAGGAAGAGATAAAAGAAAGAGGGAGCACGTGGATGAGGACAGGAAGAGAATAATGGATTGTGTGCGTGTGTGTGTGTGTGTGTGTGTGTGTGTGTGTGTGTGTTTGTGTGTGTGTGTGTGTGCAGGGGTGGCAGGGTGAATGAAATAGTCCTACTTGCCAGGTAGAAGGTGCTGGTTGCTGGTTTAACGGCTTGATGACTCTAATGGGCCATTGTGTGCCATTTAGATATTGTTGTGGTTAAAAGGCTTTGGCAGCCACAGAGGACGCCTGTCACTGCAGCACGCAGAGGGAGAGGGAAGATGGGCCACAAGTGTGTTCTAGAGTGTGTGTTTGTGAGAGAGAGAGGAACAAAGAGACAAAGGTGGCAAACGTCGGAAGAAGAAAGTACAGTTACATCATTCACTTGAGATTGAGTTTATTTATTTAAAAGGGACAGTGCGTATTAATGAACATTTATGTAAATATATAAGATTGAAGCATTTGGCTAAATCTAACATCTCTAGTCCCTTTAGCAGTTTTTATTGTGACTTTATTGCGTTCTCTCTTTAGTGTATCTTCAGGTGGTATAACAGTTCACTTAAATATACCACAAATGTGCTGATGGACTGTATTGCATCATGCTGTGCCCACTCCACAGAATGTTTCTCTTAACCGTTCTCTCCAAATCCCTCTTTCCCCACCACCCTCTGAAGGGCTGAGACTTAAAAGAAGAACAAAAACATACAAAATTCAAGAGGCAAAACAGAAAACAGATACATGTATCTTCCAGTCTCTGCAGATTCACAAACATACAGACTTAATATGCAAACAGTTGTGCAGGCACCAAAGCACTTACTGTATGGTTATCACATACTGTATGGAACACGCTTGCACACATGCTTTATACTGACATCTAACAGTGTCTGCAGAAGCAACCCCTTTTTGCATGTGTGCATGCATGCATTGGCCTGCACAACATAAAGCCATGTACAAAACATGCATCTGCAGTGTCTACATGTGTACTACATATATTATATAATACAATGTGAAAAGGTAAAAGAAAAGTCCACTATTGGATATCTACTGCAAAAACTTTATTGCTATTTAGCAAGGACCCGGCCCTATCGCGTCATTATGGAACTCATGCAACTTCTAGGAAAGGCCCCCCTTTAATAGCATTCACATACCACTATTGGCCAGGCGTCCATGCTAACACAAAGTCACATAACCGGATTTGTTCAGGTCCTATCCCCTGACCATTCGGCTAGGGTAAGGGTTAGGGTTAACCTAACCACTCGAGGTCAATGCCTAACCCCAACGGACTGGGTCAGATGGCGGGCCTTTCCTAGAAGTTACGTGGGGTCCATAATAACACAACAATACCAAGTAGCCCATTATCTGGGCTCTGTGAGCGACCCAAAAATGCAAAAAGACATGAGCCAAATATAGACTGAGTGACCATAACCAGGTTGTTGAGAGTAGTGAACACAGAGGCTCAGAGAAAAAACCCAACTGTGTCAGTTCTGACAAGGAAGAGGCACTGCCTGCTACACTGCAGCATGGAGAAAGACAAAAGAACAAAGTCTTCATTTTTAAAGAAAATCAAACTCAAGATTATTCAACACACTCAACACACAACATTTACTTGGATAAATAGATCGAAGAAGCAAAACATGTCAGAGCACGTCACTTTTCGCCTGAAGAAAAACCAGCAGAACAACCCGTTACCATTCCACTGTTAAACTACATCTCATCGTTTTATCATAATAGTGTGGTATTTTCATAGAGTTTGATATTTGTTTTCCAGCAGAGGAGCAAATGTGTACCTGTTACCTGCGCAGCCAAAACAAACTCTTCAAAATAAAAGCCTTGCCTCGTTTCGCCAGTGGAAAGCTTTTAATGTGAAACAGCAGCAGTAGCAGCAATAGTGTGGTTTGAGTATGATATCAGTGACTAAGATCACATGCGGCATGACATCCTGGGAATTTGTCTTATGTTGTGAAGCAAAAATTTGAGTCCTGTTGTTGTGTGTTTCCAACTAGTCTTGCATTGTCAGACCTTCTGGCTAGTCCACACAGCATTCCGGACTGGGAGAAAATCCTGCTCTGGTTTATTGGCATTTCTTCAAAGCAATCACAATCTTCAGGGGCTGCATTTAGCACCGAGCAATCCCGGAAGTGGAACTTCATGGACATGGACTAGTTTCAAACCGACTCATTTCAAAACAAGAGGCCTATTATCTAATATGTGCACTTGGTGGTTATATACGGGATGTCTTGCTTAAAGGCTAAAGCTGCAAAAGTCATCGCAAAAGTCTGCAGCAGATGTAGTTCAGTAACGATGAAAAATACTATCTAAAGAGAACAGAATGTAAATACATTGAATGGCTATTGCTGAAAATAAAATGCAGAACACGAATAGCATCAAAAATGTGTTTTTTTGTGATTTTACTTTAATAATGATCATGCCAATAGAACTAATTTGATGACAGACAGAGATGGAAGGACGCTGAGGAAGTGAATAAATCACAGGATTATGATTGAAACCGTCTGAAATATTCACCAGTCCAGCGGGCAGGATTTGACTCCAACTGCCCTAAAGCTGAACAACCTCTCACATCTCTGGTACATGCAACTCGGGCTCACCGCTGTCTTGTCTTTTTTTAAAGCTTCACTGGCTGCACTTTTTTTTCAAGGATGACAAACACACATCGGTGTACACAAACATGCGTGCGTGCACACCCGCACACACACGCACACACATACACAGACACACACCTAGATAACCGCAAGTTCTAAAAAAGAAAAGATGTGATGGTGACATACTGAGGGAGTGTCTCTACACGTTAGCATCTTAAGAGACTGGGAAAAAGGAGAGAGGGTGGCGTGTGGAGGAGAAAAGGGTTTTAAGTGCTTGCGCAGGGCTTTAGGCAGCAAAAACAGGGTTAGTTAATCAGGGAGGGAAGACTGGAACGAGTGAGGTAGGAGACGAAGAGCATACAGATAGGCTTATTGTCTTAGCCCGTCTTCTAACATGTTCCGTTGTGGAGACCACCTCCTTGCCACTGTCGTGCCAATAAAGCAGATTTGAATTTGAATTTTCCTCACATTGTATGAAAGGAGTCCTCACTGGGGGAGCCTAACAATTGAGGGATGGGGTAGTAGACCGAGACGGGGTGGTCTGTTTGAATCAGAGATGAGAGATGGGACACATATAAGGTTTGCTTTCACTCCTACCTCGTTTGGTCCATTTAAAACAAACCCTAGAGCCTTTGGTCTGATAGTTTGTTTTGTTTGGGGCCGTGGGAAAGCTTATCCAAAGTCTGGTGCAAACCAAATGCACAAACTCTGGTCCGCTTAAATTGGAGGGTCTCAGTTTGCTTCCATGTGAACTAGAGTTCGGTTCACTGCAGATGAGAACCCACTAAGACCCAAACACTAGAAACGTACCAAAAACAGAGCATTTACTAACCTGCAATTTCAAACTTGCACACAATTTACAGACTTATACAGTGGTGTAGTCTACGTGTTACTCAGGTATACGCAAGTAAACACACTAAGAAACTCCAGGATCTACATGTACCCACTTAAAAATGTGCAATGACACATGACAACATACTTTATATTATAATTTTGATGTATTTTGAATCTTTGTTTTTTTTCTTCAAATTGGCTAAATAAAGGTATATCCATCGTAAATTGATGCATAAAAGTGTGCCGGAATGCAGGAAATGTTTCCCCCCAAAAGGCCCATTCTGACCCATATAGGCCCATACACACTGTACACTGTAAAGTATACCCACTACATTACAATACATTAAATACTTTAGACTTCACCACTGCTTATATATGATTAAAGGAATGATAACTTTCAGATCCAGAGGCTGTTCTGGCCATACGTCGCTGGTCGTCTGCGTGACATCAACCCAAAATGCTATGAATTTGGTGGTGTTCCATTCTTTTTGAGAACAGAAGTGTCGACCAGATTCGGATATTTTTTCAAATAAACAAACGAACGTATCCACCGTGTGACGTGTGTTTATGGTGTTTGGTGCATTTGACTAAGTGCAGTGTGAAAGGCCCCCCCCCCGAACCACACCTTGTCCCCCAAACTATAGGTGTGAAAGCGCCCCAAACCTTTCCCAGCTTTCTCTTTAGCACTTGCCTCCTAGTAATTTCTTTCTTTCAGTCTATTCATTCCAGTCATACAGAACATTTCTTCTATTTGTCATCGAGCCGCCGCGTCGTCGACCTCTGCACCCCATGCTTCATGAGGGGTCGGAGAACGAGGACTCGGGGCGTATTCCGCAGTCGCACTTGGATGAGAGTGCCGGCTAAACACCTTAAATGTAAATGTAAAACGCAGGGGATCGGGGGAGAGAGAGGGCGGTGGAGATAAAAGAGGAGTGAGATAGAGAGGGTAGTCTTTGCCTAGGGAAGGGAATGGGAGTGTAGAGCTACGGAGGGTGTGGAGGAGGAGGGGGAACGGAGATAGAAAGGGTGGTCTCGCCGCTGACAGTGACTGAGGGCGAGCCTTTATCGTGTTGCCAGGAAAAGAACACAGAAGCACATATCAACTGTACTCTCACTCTATTTCCCTTTGCTCTCTACTCGGCTCTCGCACTCTCCTCCTCCTCCTCGCTCTGTCTCTTTTCTCTGATATTGGATGGTTTCTTGTTTCACTCTCCTTTATAGGCTGAAAACAGTTTCTCAAGCGTAAATGTTGATTTCGGCCCTCGCTTTGTTGCGTGTACCAATGCATCGTCGATGAACTGTAAAATAGGGGGGAGGGGGGATGATAACGTATGTGTTTTTTGAGGGTACTTCAGTTTTCATGGTGTGAAGTGTCGAGAAACAGCCCCAGCATGATGATGGCTCTGGGCCTACAACTGACAGCACAGCCCAGGTGCACCCTGGGATGCTGATGATATGTGAAGAGAAGGAAGGAGGGAGGAAGAATATAACAGAAGGAAAGAGAAGAGAGACATTTAGCCGTGGAGGATGGAAAAAGTTACAGAGGTTGTCAAAAGTATGGAAAAGGAGGAAGGAGGAAAGAATGCTAGCGGGAGGGAAGACGGGAGAGAGAGGGATAATAGGTGGAGAGATGGAGAGCCGAGACTTGAGGGCAAGTCATAGTGGATGATTGAAATCAGTAGATATGACAGGAGTAGACGAGATGGCAGAGGACAGACGGAGAGAGTGGAGAGGGAATAAATGGATTAATAACATCCCTCATCTGGACCTTATTGCCCCCCTCCCCCCCTCAATAATGTATTGTAAATAAATAAATGTCCTTCCTTAAATACAGGGGGCAGAAGTATACACACGGCTATGTTAAATTCCCATAGAGGCAGGCACATTTCTATTTTTAAAGGCCAGTTATATCATGGATCCAGGATACTATGCATCGTGATGAAGTTCCCTTGGTCCTCCCCCCCCACATCATCACATACCCTTCACCAGACATAGAGATAGACACGGTTTGATTTCAGTTAGCCTAATAGCTGGTTTTATTTGCATTGAGCGATGATCTTATGGGAGGTTCCCCATGCCTATCCCTATGTATAGTTAATGGTATGTGATGATGTGAGGCTATTTTTACTCCAAAGGCCAAGGGAACTTCATCAGGATGCAGTTTTTTGTTTTTTTTTGATCGGCCAATATAAATGCCGATACCGATATCGGGAATTGCCTAATATGGGCCGATAATATTGGCGCGCCGATATATTGAAGTATATAACTGCTCATAAATTTGAATCAGGTTCTGTCATAAGAGTTCAAATTAGCTCTGTCATCTTTATTGAATTACCAATGCAAAGGGATAGTGATTTTAGTGCAGTGGTCTTTGAAGGGGGTGTTGGAAAGCGGTGAGTTAGATGTGTAGAACTCAAGAGACTTTACACTGACCTTCATCAGCCAGCTCACAACTCTATATGTTATCTAACAGGTTACCTGAACGTATCCTACATAAGCAATGTTTGATGTACTGAGAGACAGAGCGTTCATTGGGCTAGGTCACTCGCCACGCTTCTGCGGAGCTTGTAAATTGATGCAGAAATCTTTGATATAGTAAACATAATCAATAATAATATAATCAAGAACAGTGTCAAGCAGCGTTCTTATCAACACATCATCGCAGCATTGCTGTTCGGACACCACAATGTCCTCACCCAGCCATTCTTCTTCCACAGACAAATACACAGATGTAAAAGCAAGACGATGTCCATATATTTTGTAGACTGAGGCTTCCCTCCAGCCACCTTATTTAGTCTCCTTGGCCTAACTTTACCAGACACACTCACAGACACACACTCAGAGAAAGAACTATTACCATTCCACAAGGACCAGGGGACAAACGCAGCAGCAGCAGGAAAGCATCAGACTGCTGAGGCCCCTGGGTGAGTCGTCTGCTAAACTTAGAGCAGAAATGGGCCAGTGAGAAACGATCTGTGCATTTGTGTGTGTGTGTGTGTTAAGTGGCATTAAAATCTGACTGCGTCAAAATATGAATCAAAACAGCCCCTCTGTCTTTTTAATTTCCTTCCAGTTTCTTTTTGGACTTTTTGCATTTGTGTCTCTCTTCAGTCTTTAAACCCCTGGAAGGGTGCAGAGGCTGTGACTGGGTGGCTACATTGCAATCTAAATCATGTTGAGCAAAATGAGTCAAATATACTAATGAAGACCTGTGTTTTCTTTAATTAAGGTTCAGAAAGTACTTAAAATAAGGTCACTGTTAATTAGGCGAGGGTCTGACAAATGTGCACGCTAATTAAGCTTGTATGTGTTTGATTAAAGATAAGTCGGCTTCCATGATAAGAAATGTGATGATGAGGCACGAGAAGAGCGAAGAAGAGGGAAAAATGAGATACGGGGAATGAGGGGAGGTTCAATTGAGGTAGAGAGTGTGTGTGTGTGTGTGTGTGTGTGTGTGTGAGAGAGAGAGTGTGTGAGTGGGAGAGGGACAGAGAGCAATGACGGTGAGCAAAGGGAGGGCTTGTCATCAATATGTAATTTCAATGCACGTGGCTTCATTTGAAACAAGTGTGTGTGTGTGAGAGAGAGAGAGAGAGAGAGAGAGAGAGAGAGAGAGAGAGAGAGAATGCCTGTGGCTGTGCTGAGTTTATATCTTCTGCCCACTGTCTTTTAAATTCACTATATTCAAGTGAAGGCCATCTGTCCCCCCCCCCCCCCTTCCTGCCTCACCTCCCACTCCAGCTCTCTCTTTTTTCATCCCTCCATTGCTTTTTCTCTCAGTCTTGCTCTCCCTCTCTGTCTCTCTCTCTCTGTGTGTCTCTATCTCGCTAGCTTCTCTTTCCATCAGGCATTGCAGCAGCAGTCAATAGCGCCCCCCCCCCTCCCCCGCTCAAGTTCAAAGGAGCCTTTATAGACAGGATAGAAATATGCATTGCCAAAAGCCTCCCAGCAACAGACATCACCATCATCTCTCTCTGCCTTGCTCTACCTTTCTATCTCAGTCTTTGTCTCTCTTCCACTCACACTGTTCTCGCCCCGTCACCTATACGGTGTATACTGTACATGTAGCGGCTTGTTAAAAAGGCCTTGGAATCAATAGTGTTGCTAGGGGAAGGACATTCCAGTAGTTTTTTTACTGGGCTAAGTACGATGAATTCGACAGTATCTATGGTAGCTTTTGTATGTTAAATCAGTATTTCAGGACAGATAGTCACATAGCATGTAAGGTGTAATCCACCCTGATCCAAGCGGTTATCTTAAAATAACACATGGCACAGAAGTTCAGGATTTTCCTCTTTATTTCTAATTGGGTATTATCCCTTCTTTGTTTTATTTAACTTTACAGTTTCAAAGACTTGTTCCTGATCTGAAACAAACATCACTAAACCCAACATCTGTTTATCAGGGTTATAGTAGGCTAACACATTAACGAAATAAGCATTGAAAAATATTGTCAGTAAACTAAAAAAAAATAAAACCTTGAAGACAAACTAGACCTAAACTGAAACCATACTGCCATGTTAAAAAACTGAATACCTTAAAATTTTATTATTTTGATAAACTGAAACTAAATTAAAGCTAGCAAACACACCCTGAAAACTAATAAACTACTCATTTTGTTAAGCACTTTGGATACCTGCTGGTAGTTGTAAAGTGCTTTATAAATTCAATTATGACAGATTGATAAACTAAATGAAATTGAAAAGTCGAAACTAAAACAAAACCTACTGCAAAATTCTAAACTATAATTACCTTAGTGAGAATTGTTATATATATTTTTTTGAAATCCACATATACACAGTCTTACCGTAAATGAATAGACCTAATGATAATTTGCAAGGGTGCCCCCTATTACTTAAAGATTCAATTCAATCAGTCGATGTGCACTCAGACAACTGAGGTTCTTCAAGTAGTCTTTTTGTTTTGTTTTATGAATCCATTTGCACAGTGAGTGCTGCTCTCCATTACACGCATCTCTGGAACCGGACCCAGGTGAGACGGAGGTAGCTGCCCGAAGGAAGAGAGGCTTTTTGACCATGTTAAAAACAATAGATAAACAAGAAAATGTATATTTGAGCACACCTCAGAAAAAACAACTAATACTACGTACACAGCAAACAAATCTTTCAGAATGTGTGTAAATTATTCAAATAAGGATTCCCTAGTTAAAAAAGGAGTAGGAAGAAGTTAAAGGTCCAAGGACATGGTGCATGGATGCTTTTAAATAGACCTTAGTGGCCCCTAATACGGTATCTGAAGTCTCTTTGCTAAAATTCAGCCTTGGTGCAGAATCACAGCCAATAGAGCTAGTCCCGGAGGGGGCAAGCTGGAGGCTGGGGTTGTGGCCTTAACCAATTGCCACTTAGATTGTTTGAAAGCCATGATGTCTCTCTCTCATGAGTGGGCCAAATTCTGTGGGCGGGCAAAACAGAGAAAGGGGAGGTAATCTTGCTCCTTATGATGTCATAAGGGGCAAGATTCAAGATCGGCCCATCTGAGCTTTCATTTTCTCAAAGGCAGACCAGGAAACCCAGGGCTCGGTTTACTCCTATCCCCATTTCTTGCCACTGGGGGACCATAGGCAGGCTGGGGGAATTCATGTTAATGTTAATAAAAAACTCATGAAGTGAAATTTTTCATTTCATTTTTTCAAAAAAACTTTTTTATTTAATTATATGTATTATATACATGCACATACTTGCATATAAATACACATGGCCATGTTTCATCTTTCAGTTAAATCAAACCAAATAATAACCACAAGAACAATACAGTCAGATGTTGCACATTTCTGATCTGTCGCTAGCGTAGTTAGTGAACTGAACGTGCTGCAGAACGCTGTTCAAAAATCTGATAGTTCAATGAAGTGCTGCTCCATAGTCTGTAAAAAGGAAAATAAATGTGTGATGTTTATATAATAACACTGAGGATCTTTAGTATGCATGCATCTACAAAACACATTCAATCCAAGGGATAACATGTAAAAGATAGAACCCTTAGAACTCAAGATGTTACAAAACCAAGACAGACAAATAAAGGTGAACAGTATTACCTTAAAATTCCGATTACATCAGTACAAATTTACCCCGTAATACTGATGTGAATATCAATATCAGAGGGCTTGAATACAACAGTAACAACATCTAACTGACATGAACAGTACATTACCTGAAATTAATATTCTCCGGTGTTATTGTATAGTTTGATGTAAACCACTGGGCCTTTAGACACTGTGTCAGCTGTCAAGTTGTCCTGGAAACACATGGTTTGTGCAGCTTAAACTTTAGTGCTTCCTGTGGTAACATTTGAACTCGGTACACTATGTACAGAACAGAGCGAATATTAGTGCAAATGTGTGTATGTGTGCACCTGAACTATCAAAGCGTGTTACCATGTACCCTTATATATTTGCTTTTTGTGATCAGTGTACAATACTCTTAGCAGTTTAGCAGTGTGAGTCGGGCTGTTTCATCGTGCTGTTAAGTGTGTGCGTGTGTGTGTGTGTGTGTGTGTGTGTGTGTGTGTGTGTCCAAAAGCAGCACCCTAGTATTAGTCTGTGATTGCAGTTGTGATTTGTCATTTGGTGTTTTGTGTTGTGTGTTTGAGTGGGCCCTTTCTATTAGAGGGTGGCTTTTGAATGCAGCTGTGTGTGGGTGTGTGCGTGCAGGTGTGTGCGTACACTTGCGTGCATGTCTGAGTCTGTGTTTAAAACCATTCGAGTGTGTGTGTGTGTGTGTGTGTGTGTGTGTGTGTGTGTGTGTGTGTGTGAATAATACAAAGCAAGATTGGAAGTGGGTCTATTTCTTTTGCAGTCACTGATGTGTCCCTGTGTGTGTAATTGAAATACCTGAGTTATTGACTATCTCTCCCCTTCAAGTCAAATAACTGCTCTAGGAGTAGGCAACTCTGGCAGACCAAGGCCTGTCAACCATGGAATATGCATACACACACACACACACACACACACACACACACACACACACACACACACACACACACACACACACAAACAGGCACATATGTAAAAGAGAGCCCTACTGAGGCCACGTCTACACAAATACAGACATGCAGGTGCACACAGTCAAAATAAGAAGCACAATACAGACATCTACTACACAAACTGGCACACACACATGGAAACATACATAGATATGACATGTCTCTATCCACCTCACATACTGTAATTGTTTGAATTACATTTTGTAATTTGTATTCTTCACTTTTTTCTGTTTAAGTAACAGTCCTTTACAAGTTTCGTTGGGCTGCTCTTGCGTGCGTTGTGCTGTTGCACCAGCGGGCGGCAGATAGCATGGACATGGTGTGTGTTCCGGGAAAGACGGGTGAACGGTTAAAGACTCTTTTCTTCGTTCATCTGAATTTTACTTTGGTAAATGGTATTCCACATGCTGTGCATGTTATTGTTTATGTTATGCTAACACCATTTCTAAATTTTCTCATCAATGTTGTTTTATTAGTTTTTAACGGTGGATTTGGAGCGAGGACGTCTATTAACCAGTAGCAAGAAAACCACTTGTGTCTGCCTGTGCTTAGAGGGAATTACACACACACACACACAAACACACACACACTAACACACACACACACACACACACACACACACTACCCGTCGAGGAGGGCACGTGTCACATCTCTCTCTCTGACAGCATCAGTCCACTGTGGTTGAACAACTCAGGCTTAGCCTCCTCCTGCATAAATGGCTGGCTGACTGCCTGACACACACACACACACACACACTCACCCACTCACCCACACCTCCGTTTCCCTGCTCCTTCACCGGCTCCTGGCTTCCTGCCCCCTTCACTGCTCACTCGCTCCGGATCACAGCCGTCTGCCGGCCTGCCCTCTTCCTCTCCATTCATCCCATTGTCACCACATTGTCCTCTGCCTCTGTCCCTCTGGAGGCTTCATATCTCAGCTGCATCCTCGCCACTTTTGTACATCTCTATCTTTTATTCTTGCGTGCTTACTTCCGTTTTCTCTCCCTTTTAGTTATCTCTGTTTTTCTCTTTACTCTTATCGGTTTCCTCCTCTACGGGTTTCATCTGTTGACGGATCTCTCCATCTCTCTTTCCCCTTTCTCCTCTGGCCATTCATTGTGCTGTATTGTGCGGCGTAGTGTATTGTTGTCTGTTTACAGTAGCCAGCGCTGACGTCAGCCATGGATCCACAGAGAAGACAGTGACCGGAGTGTCCGAAGCTTATTCAAAGCCTTGCTGGCTGGCTTCCTGTGTCTGGCTGACTGACTCGCTGGCCCTTTGGGAATTTAATTCTTACTAATCGATCACCTTGTGCCAACAGAAGGCGATAATGTTGCCAGGCCTTAATTATTGTTGCTATAAATGAAAAGAGGTGTTTTGCAGCACTTCATTTGACCCAAGGTTTCTCATCATTCAACGTGCTCTCCCACTAGGGATTTTTTCCTACCATATCGCTCACCCTCATTCTTTCACTTCTTCTGTCTTGCTCTTCTTTTTGCATGTACTTTTCTTAAAGGCTAATGAAAATTCTGCATACCTCTGGTACTCTGAATGACTGTGTTGGACAGTGCATTAATACGGCTCTTAAGAAGAGAGAGATAGAAAGAGGAAGCCAGAGGACATGGGTGGAAAACAGGGTGCTGTACAGAGGATAAAGGGTAGAACTGGAGTGCAGGAATCTGGAAATTCAATTATAACTGTGCCCTGGCAGTAATTCCACTGGTATGAATGGGACGGCAGAGCGAGAGAAGAAATAGATAGAGATGGATGAAGGGTAAGAGAAAAAGAAGGGCAGAGAAGAAATCGAAAGTTGAGAAACAAATGGATTACAGTTAGCAGAGAGAAACATGAGTACAACATCGGCCTGTGCATCATTATTTCATGATTTTGAAACCTTTGATGTTGACTGAAGCACAGAGAGAGTCCTAAGGAGCTAGGGAGATTTCAACCCCCTGCCTTCCTAGTCCACATTGCCAGACCTATCTCCACAGCGCTGGAGTAAGGTCTGACCCCTCCACACACACACTCCACGATAGGAGAATATAAGAAGCTTAGCGCTTTTGCCTTTAAAAAAAAAACAATCAATTATTAAACCAATCACAATTGTCTTGGGTGGTTCTAAGCTCCGGCATGGGATTTGTTTTGGTGGAACATTTGCACCACGCAAAAAAAAAAAAACGCCACATATAATAAAAAATGAAGTTGACTGGTCACACAGAACACTTATGTGAGCTTCGTACACACAGCAATCCCACCAATTGGTCATAAAACGTCCCAGTTAGAGAGGAAATGCCGTAAACATGTTCTTCTTTACGATCATTCCCTGAAAGAATCAAACAGACCTGGACCTGTTGCACAATCCAGATTTACATTTTCAGTGTGTGGCTTGCTGGCATCGAAGGTTGCTGTTGTGTCCCAGTACAAAGTGGTTTTAAAAGAACTGTTGTCAATCTGGACTACTGTACAACTGACTTTACCCACATTCAGTGCCCAATCGTAACACACAACAAAATCCCTTTCATTCATTTTAATTTGCCCACATTAGAAGCACAAATATCAAAGAACATGAACTTTGTGCGTTGTGCTTACAGGAGTTGGGCTCACAGACATGTCGCCGAGCTGCAGAGTCTCGTCTAGACTAGCATTTCTCACCTCCTCCTCTTCTTCTGTCCAGCTCAATATTCCATTTCAACACTGGTTGCAAAGGCTCGAATATCAGTCTGTGAGCGAGGCTGAAGTGTCTGTCTCTGACTGCCCTGCCGGTTGGATTGTTGTACCTTCTGTATCTCTCATATTTAGTTTCAGCCTCTCCAAGGGAAGGGCTACTACTAATGTAGTTAGTCAATTTTTTTCTGTACAGCGTGTCCAGAGTGTTCGTGTGTGTGTGTGTGTGTGTCTGTGTGTGTGCGTGTGCTATTTCTAGTACAATCAGTGACATTAATATCTAGCACCTCACCGGTTATATTGGGATTGCATTGTCTCAACAAGGTAATAAAACAAATTGGTGAAAATGATCAACGAGATTAAGGACATCGGCTTCGAGTCCCCAGAATTTGCTCCAGCTGGCCCCTTGCACAAACTCATTAAAGGAGTCATAAAGGCAACTAATGAAAATCATGACCGGTATCATTACAAGCCCGCTGGTGTCCTCTCGCCTTTCTCCTCCGTGAGCGAGAGAATAAAGGCAGCTAAATTAATGTTCCCACCAATAATGTTACAAAACCACCGCCGTCCTTCAAGTAGTATCTGTTTTCCTCTGTGTGTAAAGCCAACTAAATTAAAGTGGAGGCCAGCGTTGTTACGTAACCACTTACACTGTGTGTCTTTGTTCCTCTGTGCGTCCGTCTCTCTTGTCACTTCCAGGATGACGACTCCATGTTCTTTCAGTTCGGCCCCTCCATCGAGCAGCAGGCTTCGGTCATGCTAAATATCATGGAGGAGTACGACTGGTACATCTTCTCCATCGTCACCACGTACTACCCGGGTTACCAGGACTTTGTCACCAAGGTAACCGCACTCAGCTGAAACAACACGCACAAATTGCTGCTTTTGGTTGTTGTTGATTGGGACGATTTTCTGCTTATGTGTGTTTTGTTTTTACTTTTTATTTTATGATTTGTATGATTTTTATCAGCACACTGGTCCTTCTTTGAGTGCTCTAGAAATACTATACTCACTTACTAACCAATGATCAGAACATAAAAGGCAAAACACGCACAACAACAGAAGTTAGCTTCCCTGATCACTTTAATGTCACAAAGGAAATATTGCGTCTCTGTTCTGGGAAATGTACTGTATAAATAAATAGAATATTTTAGATTAGCCATGTTTAAGCATTCAGTGCTTGGTATGAGCTTCACCTATGAACCGTTGTTATGATCCATATTTTGAGGATTTTCCTCCTTGTCAATCCTCATAGGACAATGCAAGAGTTACTATGGAACTATGTCAAATTACCAGAGGTGGAAAGTAACTAATTACAAGGACTTACATTAATGTAATTGATTATTTTTTCTCTGTATTTCTACTTTTTAATGTAGTTAAAAAAATCTGAAATTTTACTTTTAGTTAAATAAGTACTGTACTAACTTTAAATCACATCTGTTACTGGGCATTGAAGAAAAGAAATAAAGAGGTCTCTTTGGCAAAGTATCTGTCAACAAAGTCAAATCGAAGACTGGGGAGATTGTTTCTTCAACCTTTTTTCTGATGTTTGCTGTTTAATTTGCGTTTTTGTCGCTTTTTTTTGTAACATCGTTGCATTTTCTGACATATTTGCCCCACCCCACGCTGATAAAAAGTAACATTTACTCTGATTAACGTTTTAAAAGATCTAGAACTAAATTAAAAGGTTGTCAAAGTAATAATACTTCTAATTTTAACCTCTGCAAATGGTCTCTTCTCTCTTGTGATCAGCCTCTGACCTTCTGATTCTTCCCCTGTCCCATCCAGATCCGTAGCACCATCGAGAACAGCTTTGTGGGCTGGGAACTGGAGGAAGTTATACTGCTCGACATGTCCGTAGACGACGGAGATTCAAAGATCCAAAACCAGCTGAAGAAGCTGCAGAGCCCCGTCATTCTTCTCTACAGCACAAAAGAAGAGGCCAACACCATCTTCGAGGTGGCTCACTCTGTTGGGATCACGGGCTACGGCTACACGTGGATAGTGCCCTCGCTGGTAGCTGGAGACACCATTGTAGTGCATGCAGAGTTCCCCACAGGTAGGAAATCCACTACGGCACGGGTACTCAATACAACTCTCACTGGTTTACTTTTAAGTGTTGAAGAACTAGGATTCCTCCAGTTTTATTTATTAGCATTTGATCATTTTCTGTAGGGCTGGGACGGTTACTGCATTACCGCAATACCAGGGTCACGTGACGCCTGCAGCTAGTCTCTTAAGGGGGTTGCGCTTAACCACCATACCGCGGTGATATGTTGCAATGTGCAATGTAGCCGGCCCGTTGCACATGGTTGACTTGACACCACAGAAAGAATGCTGAGCCTTTGAGATAGGGCTGGGCAATATATTAATATTATATTGATATTTCTTACATTTTGGACATCGTAAGATGACACAGTACATGTTTTTTCCTGGCTTAAAGGGATACATTTCAGTAAAGTGATGTACATTTCTTAACACAGCAGACTACTATTTACTTTTACCTACTTTAGTCATTATTTCTCAAGGTTATTTATCTACAATCTGATTGTAGTAATTGTCAAAGCACAAATTGTCAACCCTACAATATATCCGCAAAATCAATATCGAGGTAGAGTCAAAAATATTGGGATATATTTTCTGCATATTGATCCGGCTCTACTTTGAGATGTAGAGCACTTTGATTTCATTTGAAATATAAAGGGCATTATAAATAAAATGTTTTCTTAAACTTTATTATGTTATTTTTGAAATTATATTTTCTGCTTTTTGGACTTTTTCCTGCAAGACATAAAACAAACTGACCTTTCCTACTAAGAAATAAGTGAGCATCACTCCTCGCTGGCCCCCCACACACACACACACACACACACACACACACACACACACACACACACACCACTGGAGGTTGTTCTAACCTTTGAAGGTCAAATGTGTAACCAAAGTGACATCTAAGTTGGGGTGCATTAACCTCTGAACCTGCTCAGGCAATCCGTCGGAGACTCCTGTCAGACTGCGTCATGTAACCAGACGTTCAGTACTCAGGGGTGGTCGGGCACTAAGAAAGGCCGAGGTCTCAGTGGGACTCTTACCATTCGTGATGGTTTCACCATTAGGAACTCGTTGAACTTTCCACGACTTCAGTCTGTTTTACTCTCAGAAAAACCGTAGAGCAGGAAGTATATTTGCGCCGGACATCCAGTATGAGTCTGATAATTTGTTTGGTGTTTGGCTTGGTTGATTTACAGCGAAGGGAAGATATTACACTGCTGTCTGTCCTCAGCAGTTTCTGGGAAATGATTGCCAGGGTGGAACCTGAGATCGTTGCGCCGTTCAAGCACCGTAACTCAAACTTTATTTTTAAATTTTTTTTTTTTTTATTCCGCTGCTTTATTGGCATCCATGGATGATTTACTCTAAATGAGAGTTAGCTGCGTGTTTTTGCAAGCTTGTTTGTGTGCCTTTGAGTGTAATGTCTGTGTGCATTTATCTGTGAAATATGTGATTGGTTCATGGTTTAATTTGCGTGAGAGAGTACTGGGTGAGTGTAATCAAGTTAATTGTGTGTTTGTGCTTTTGTGTGTGTTTCATACGCTGTTTACCTGAAGGCCACAGTGAACAAAACTGTCTCTCTTACAAATTAAGGTTACACTCTATAAAGTTTGATACATCACCAAATCTGTTATGTAAATCACACAACAACTTGGCTCTTGATTTATGTTGCCAGAGAGATAATCGTGACAAGCTCATGTACTGCCTGGATGATTACGAAGTGGAGCTGGCAGAGTGGCTGTGTGGCTGATGGACACAGAAAAACCTCTTTCAGTTAACATTGAATTATCATGCGATTAATCATATGAGACATAATGACAGATAGTAGGCTAAATGTCATCCACTTATTTATTGCGTGATGAACAGGATTCAGAATGTGCCTATAGTCGAGTCATGATTTACGGTCCTCCGGAGGCTCCACGCAGAGCTTTTGCCGTGGCATATGTAAGTGGCCTGAAGTTTATACTGCGTCGATCTCTGTAGGAGAATAGCAGGGCCAGCGTGGGTGTGTGTCTGTGTCTGTGTGTGTGTGTGTGTGTGTGTGTGTGTGTGTGTGTGTGGGGGGAACAGCAAATAGCTTCGGCGCAAGTAGCGACTCGAGAGGCATAGTGAGAGAAACCAAGTGTCTCCCCTGTTCTTTCTGACCACTGTCGGAAAGCTGTAGCAGGAGAAGTTAACCCTCTCCTTGATTTCATGTTTATGGAGAAGAACAACTCGTAAATGAGTCGTCGGAAATGCAACGCTACCAAGCCACGGCCGAGCAAAATATAGTTAAATTTTTTCGAGATGCGCACGTCAGGCTACGGCGTTGTCTCTCATGGTACCCACGTACGTCCCCAACGGCGTCGCCTTTACACAGAAGCATAAATCCCGCTTAATGCACACAAGTAAATGACAGATATTAAATCATTTCTATCTAGTGTTAGCTTAAATAAAATGGGTATCTTATCTTATTTATGAAAGAATGTTTTTGTCAAATATGATGTATGGCATTATGCATAGAAATCCCATTATAGTCTGCATGTTGAAGATAAGTCAGTGTGCAGCAGGCTAAGCTTCTGCTCCCAGCTGCCCTCTGCCAATAAGATGAAGACGGCTGGATGTTACTTAACAGCTTCAGCGGTGATTCTGTAAAACAGTTGCACTGAGAGCAGCCTAACCTTCACAATGACTTAGCATCTGAAATACTGCTGCAGAAATGAAATCGATTAGTTGTTAGCTACTAAATCAATTGCCAACTGTTTTAATCAGTTTGAGTCCTTTTTTAATGAATAAAGTAAAAAACCTCTGATTCCAGCTTCTTAAATATGAATATTTCCTCTTTAGTTGCAGCCCTAACCTGAAAGACTACTAATTTCATGTTGTTGTTTTTTTAATTGTGTTGTTGCAGATCCATTGACATCCTGACAATAGCAAACCAATAGCACCAAATGCATTTTAGCAATGAGAATGGACAGGGGTTAAATTGGGATTTGTTATGTCGGGTACTGTGGGGTATTGCGGCCTTTTTTTTCTTCACTTTTTTCTTTTTACAAAGCAGTAGGTCTTTGCCAACTTTCGCACGCTTCCAACATCCCGCACAACTAAGGATCTCCCAGGAACATTCATCAAAAGATATAGCCTAAGCCTACCTAGAAGCGCATGCGCGCGCGTTGCGTGATAGTTGACCAACGTGGTTTAGCATCTGAGGAATACGGCCGTGTTCTGATTGCTCACATCTCAGCTCCGCCGAGACAGAATAGCCATACCCATTTCAAAAATAATTTCATATATTGTCAGAACTATCATGTTTTCAATAGCATCCCATTCATCAAATTTTATGTGACATATTTCCAATAGGCATCTGACTGCAAGCAGGCACATCTGGATGCAAACCAGCACGCTTATGTGCCGGGGTTGAGACCCGGAGAGCCCGGCCCAATCTAACCACTGAGAAAGGACAGTATTTACTGGCTTGAATTAACCAGGGTGACGATTCTTCTGCACAAGAGTGGCAAGGCAGTGAAATATAATAAACAGTAGGCTCTTAATTGTAGAACTCCACGATTCAACTAACCTTTTTTTCTGAGGTTCAACCTCAACATCCTAAAAGCCACATGAAGCCTATTTTCAGTCAACCACACCGACTCCTGGACTAACTCAGAGCGAAAGGACACTGTGGCGCAGCATGTGCCGGATGGTGTGACGGCGTGTGTTCCGGGTGAATCCAACAGCTCCGGGTTCAGCAGAAGGTGCACGCTAGCTGTGGGGCAAATTTGCTTACAAGGCACACTTAATAATTTGCACCATGTGTGAAGAAGAACTTCTAATTCTCATGGGTAGTTCCACAGATGCCTTCCTTAAGTGGCGCTCTGGGGATCCATCTCTCCTCCTTTCCTTTCCTTTCTCCCTTATTACACGCTGCTGTTCCCTCACATCTCTGTGGTTTCTGGCTCACTATTTCAGCCTCCTCTGACTCTTTCCTAACTCTCTACCCCTTTCTGCTTTTTTTTCTGTTTCTTCTGCTTCTTTATCCTTGTGTCTCTGCCGCTGTCTGACTTTTTCTCTCTGCTTCCTCTTTACCTCGTTCTCCTCCCCATCCCTCTCTCTCTCTCTCTCTCGCTCTCTCTCCCTTTTAATCCCTTTTTTCCCTGATCAGTTACACACTACTGCTGCACAGACTGTGTTAACGTAACCACCCAATCTGACATCACTGACAATAATAAGCTGTTTCCAAAAATACCCGGTGATACGGTGGTTTTGCCATTACGTTCTCCAACTCCATTTGCCTGCGTGTGAACACTCTGCCTGCGGTCGTTTTTATCTTGAATGTGTGTGTGCGTATCTGTGACAGGGAGACAGCAGTTGCCTTCGAACCACAGCATTAGCCAGTTTACAGGCCAGCAAAAGGCTTTACAGCTGCCACAGCCCTGTTCCGCTGTATAACTGCCCGTTGACATGTCTGTGTTGTGACATTTAAAACTGTCCTGAGAGATGTATGAACATATACACGTCACACAGCAGTTCCCAAGATGTAGAAAATAACACACCGCACGGCTAATGCACATGTACAGCACACAGTGGTACATTTACTTCTTACATTCTTACATCTACTACTTACTATTTACATTTGTTCTGTACTACAGTAGAAACAGTAAGGCCTCTTTCTACTCCTACTCCACTACATTGATCTGACAGCTTAAGTTACTAGGTACTTTACAAATAAATGGTTTTGCACCCAAAACAAATGTATCCAATGTTTTATTATAAATTAAACTACCCGACAATATTTGATCAGATTTGACTTTAACCCTTTTTGTCACACTTTTAAAGATCTTTTGGGCTCTTTTCTTTGGTTTGCAGTTTTTAAAATGTGAGGCTTTCTTCTGCATTAAGTACTTTTACTTTTAATACTTTAAGTACATTTTATTATACATTACATACATTGTATTTTAAGTACACTTTAACTTCAGTTACATTTTCAATGCAGGACTTTTACTTGTAACAGAGTACTTTTAAAGTATGCTATTAGTTCCTTTACTTCTTCTACCACTGCCAGCACACATCCGCTGCCACACACAAACACACACACACACACACACACATATACTTACATATGGACACATCTTGACATGAAAGAATCTTTGTCATAAAATAATAAAAGTGAAGTGTGCAAAAAGGAATAAGCGGTGGGAGTGAGAAAATGTCAACAGTGTGTGACATTAGATGTGGCCCTGGAGGGCCAGAGCTGTCAGTGCCGAGGCCCCGCGAGGAAGGCAGGTTGCCAGGCCGCCTGTCTATTTCTGCCCACTGACATGGTAGTGCACCGGCTGACATGTGGTCATACTCTGTCAGATAGATGCAGACCGACTGATGGACAGAGAGAGATACAGATAGCCAGATAAATCGACTTGAAGGCACGTCCGTGCTTCACTGCGAGCTGTGTGACTCGAGCCCAGAGGCGTCCGATGGGTCCCGTACAGAAAGATCACTTATTGGCCATTTTCAGAAGTCATAAAAGGGCAGAGGGTTTATATTCTTCTTTTTTATTTTTTTTTAACAACTTACAAAATGCACAACATGAATACACTCTTCGTCATCACAACCCACCCAGACTGTGCTGGTATCTTTCCTTCCGGTCTGGCTAAAACGTCTTCGGGGGGGGGGGGCACCAGAATTCCTCTATGCGGGAAATATCCTGATAATGGTTGATGGGGTGATCAAGTTTATTTCATCCATAAAAATGGAAATTACAGTGCTCATACCCGCCTTAATGCCCATACAAACTAGAGCATAAATACAATAAATACACTATACATTACCACACAATACATAAATATAGTACAAAAATTGACGTTTAAAGTGCTTGTTGTGCTGTCTGATAGTCTGAGGTATAAATGAGAGAGCATACAGCTTAGTTCGTTTCACAGGAGGCCTTAGAACCTACCACTACGCTCCATAACCCTGCCAGTCACATTACCATGAAGAGGGGGACCTGTGTGAAGAGGGGGACCTGTGTGAAGAGGGGGACCTGTGTGAAGAGGGGGACCTGTGTGAAGAGGGGGACCTGTGTGAAGAGGGGGACCTGTGTGAAGAGGGGGACCTGTGTGAAGAGGGGGACCTGTGTAAAGAAGGGGACCTGTGTGAAGAGGGGGACCTGTGTGAAGAGGGGGACCTGTGTAAAGAGGGGGACCTGTGTGAAGAGGGGGACCTGTGGAAAGAAGGGGACCTGTGTGAAGAGAGGGACCTGTGTGAAGAGGGGGATCTGTGTCATCTTTACCAGACGATCGTCATAAACCTGATCCACCATTTTGCCTGCCCTTTTAAACACTCTATCAATCCTGGCTTCCTCGGTTGCCCTCTCTGCGCTCCCAATCATTTCCTTAAGTCTTTGTCTTTCATCAGAAAAGTCTATTTTGTCAAATCTATTATAAAAATAATTTAGGTTATTTTGCATGTTCCCTTGTGCTATTTAACTGGAATCTGTTCACCTTCCCTTTTCCTACAAATCCACTCATTAACCGTATTCCTTCCCCGACTTTCTTCATATCATTATCTTTAAAATAATTTTCTATTTCGCATCCATACCAATATTTCTCTTTATTTAGTTTCCTTTTAAGTTCTTTATGGATCTTTTTCAGTGTATCCTCGTCTCCCTAGCAAAGGATTTCCTTTTGTCATTAATTAACCTTTTAATAATCCCGACCCTTACATGTCCAAAACATCAGACCTTGAGGGACCTGTGACCTAAACCCAACGTGTAAGAAGGATTTGAACATATAAAATAATATCAAAAGATCAACTTTTTTTGTGAGCCGAGCCCGGGTTGGAGCTACCTGTTAGCTCCAACCCGATAAAATCCTGACAGTGGTAAACAAGAGAGCTAAATGATTGCTCATTAAAAAGAGATAAACATTGCATGCTAAGCTCAGTACTGGGCAGCATGCACTGTGTCATCAATTAATGGTGACTTATTTGTCACGAGTTAATCACATTATCAATAGCGGCAGTTTAATATAAATGGAACTCATTATCAAAATGTCAGCCGTGTTTGACTAAATAGCATAACAGCCAAAGTTTCATAGTGAATCAACTCTTCTCACAGTGTTTCTGGGTTTTTATTTCTTTCTTTTTGATTAATTATAGAGCAAGAATAGATGTTGAAACACTTTTACATTACATGTCATCAGCTGATGCTTTTATCCAAAGTGACTTACAATTGCTACATGTGTCAGAGGTTGCACGCCTCCGGAGCAACTAGGGGTTAAGTGTCCTGCTTGCTGTCTTGCTTGATGTATCACAGTGGGAATTGAACCTGGATCTCCTGCCCCAAAGGCATATGTCATATCCATTGCACCATCACCACCCATTTTGTAATAAGTCAGGTCCTGTAGGGCCCTTACAGGTGTCATTTGTGATAAGGTGACTTTCACTAGGTAAAGGTTACTTTGGAAATGTAATTGGTATGCAGATTACATGTTACCCTACTGAAAATGTAATGTAACTTTATCATTATATGACTTATTACATTTAATTACTTTTTGATTACTTTTCTAAATTTCTAATGAATACTTTCAACTGTTAACTATTTTCAAATGCTAAAAGTGCTAAAATACGTCTTAGAAGCCCGCTACGTCACTCGGAGGGTAGGCATGTCTTCTGTACTCTATTTGTTATGACCGCTTGTAGTTACTGTAAGCCAGGGGTGTCAAACTTACGGCCCATGGGCCAGAAATGGCCCGCCCACTGGATGAGTTTGCAAAGTTAAAAAAATTGCAGAGAAGTAATTAATTCCAATTCCAAAGTTACCACTTTAATGTCAAAGAACACCCAGGTTCTTTTTCCATAAATTTACGACTTTAATCTTAGAAATTGAGAGTTTTTTCTCTGAATATTACCCCTCTCTCCCGGGTTCGTAACATTAGTTCTTTTCCTAAAATGGCCTTATAACGCTGTCGGAGCACTGAGTGGTTTACTGGTCTGGCCTACTTGAGTTCAGATTAGGGGTATGTGGCCCATGAACTAAAATGAGCTTGACACCCTTGCCTAAGATAACTTAATTTACAAACCTGCAGATGTTTCCTGAGGTTGGACATCCACATTTTCAACATCAGTAGCATTTTCACCGCTGGCAAACATTTGCATTGCACGATTATGTTCCAACCCTTCTCAGATTTTCTTTTTCTTTTTTTATTTCTCTCTCTCAGACTCTCAGACAGCTTATGAGGGAATTGAAAACCTTAGTGCGTAGATAAAGGGGAAATAAAGGTTAAAAAAGTTACTCACTCCATGACAATCGACAGCATTGAGGCTGACATTGGGCTGGAGGAAGGACGGGCATCCTGGCAAACATTTGAATGGCCTAACGGTTGGTTGGAAGGACACCTAGAAAAATGCTCAGAGAGACAGACAGACAGCGAGACAGTGACCTACACGTTGTTCATAAACAGACAGATTATCAAGGGAGAATAGGAGACTGAAGGACAGATACACAGGCGTACAAACCAACAAACAGACGGACAGATGGACAAACACAGCAAGGTGATAAACGCTTAGTCAGGCGGGACGGGAGTGCTGTTCATCTGCTCCCTGAGTCATTACGTAGTGTGTGCTCTTGCTCTTGGAGTGTGTTCAAAACATGTTCACTCTGTATACCCTCACTGAATTATCCGTCCCTCCATGTGTCTGTCTCTCAGTTGTCTATATGTCTCTTCACTTTTCCCTATTTATTGGCATGTCTTTAACCAATCACATTAGTCTCGGGTGGCCCTATGTGCCGGACGGAGTTACGGTGCCTCTGCAAAATAGTCTTGGGAAGGAACTTGTTTTGATGGAACATGTGTAAGTTTAAAGGTTGTTTTAGTTGTGCATCACGGACAGATAGTCTAGCCAGCTGTCTGGATTTACCCTTAAGAGATCCGTGGAGCAGGTACCCATAGTCCTCAGAAATCCACTGGAGCACCAAAACAAAGATAATGCGCAAGGTGACAGACATCCGGCCAAAAAAAGAAAGGGATATCCGGCGGAATATATCTGGCAACAGCTGAGCAATCTTGGATATGAAACGTTGTCGATATAGACTTCTCATCCCTCTGTCCCCCCTCCATCTCACCTTTTTCTGTCTTTCTTCTTTCCTCCTCTGATCCTTCCTCACTCCTCTTCTCATCTCCTGTGTCCGTCCAGGTCTGCTTTCCGTGTCCTATGACGAGTGGGACTACAACCTGGAGGCCCGCGTTCGCGACGGCGTGGCCATCATCACTATGGCAACCTCCACCATGATGATGGACCGCGGACCTCACACTTTGCTGAAGTCTGAGTGCCACGGAGCTCCGGACAAGAAGACCCCCATCTCAGGCAACCCCAACGAAGTGCTCAGGTGAGTGAGGCTGGACCGTTTGGTTTGAGAGAACCTTAAAGCAGTTTGGACCAGTTACCAAGGAGCTGTGAACATGTGATGGACGGTGGGAAAACAGTTTACCCAGTTAGCTGTACTAGTGCAGTGCCCGTTCAAAATATGCCTGGTTGGAACAGGCCGCTTTGCCTGGGCTGTGGTATTGCTGCTTGTAGCATTCTCCAGAACCATTGTACCCAAAATGACTTACAGAAGGACAGCAAAGCACTAAGTATGCAACTCCACTATATAGCCTACTATTGACTTACTGTGTACTTCTAATTTAGAGGAAAACCTTGTACTACATCTACCTGACACAGAACGTTCCAGATTCAGAGTTTTTGAACAAAATATCACAATTATTATCACAAACATGTAATAATTATCACAAACATTGAGTTTTCTCTTAGCAAAATGCTTTGAGTGAGTTTAAGCTGGGCTTTTATTGTGAAGGTAGACACATTAGAGCCGGCATTATGACAGCGCTTTTTTTCACAAAAGTTTTTCCTCGTAATTTAGTTTAATTCACAGTTTATTAATATTCATTATCCAACCCTGTCCAACGTGCTCCAACTTCTAAACCCCAAGTTCATTTCGTACCAAGGAAACCAAGTGTGAAGTAGATTGGATGAACGGTTAATAAGACACACACACGCGCACACACACACACACACACACACAAAGACTTCCCGATTTATTAGAGAAATATCATAGCGGTGTAACGATAGATCCATCTGGATTGATGTACCCGTTCAATAATAAACGATCCAATATCATCAATGCAAGGTGAAAGTATCGATACACATCTTTTTTGGACATGGGAATTTGTTATTTGAATCAATTACAACACTTTTGGAAGAATGTGCTGAGATGTACAGTACATGAAAATTACTAGATACAATTATTACTACAGTACTGAAATTCCCACTTCATACATTCATTTTTTTAATTTAAAAGAGTGGTTTGTTTTACGTTTAAATGTCTAGAGCTCAACAATGAAACTGTCAAATCCCATTTTTGTTACTTTTTGTGAGTTGATGGAAATGTAACAGATTGTGTTAAATGGGCAAATGATACCGTCTCATATTGATCACAGTGCCTTGAAATGATTGAAAACAAGATTGCATCATGACAGACTTTGTGATATTGGCAAATATCGTATTGTTGTCCAAATAATCAATATTAATCTTGTAGGAACTTTTTATTTACACCCCTAGTATCTATACAGTACATACTGTTCCTTTATTTGTAGCACTGGTTAACAGTGTCTTTAAATGGAGGAAAATGACTCGGCTTAAGGAACTGTTTGACATTTTGGGAAACAAGCTTCTTTGCTTTCTTGCTGGGAGTTAGATGAGGTGATTGACACCTGTCATATTTGTCTGATAAATATAAGGCTATATCTAGCAGATGGTTAGCTTGACAATATATACCCAGTTTAAACAGGGGTTAATAATTAGACTGGCTCTGTCTAATGAGTCGATGAAGAACCGGGGTTGATGTACTGCAGAGTCAGGGGGCAGGGAGAGTGGGAGGGGCCACATCCCACACACACACACACACACACACACACACACACACACACACACACACACACACACACACACACACACACACACACACACACACTCTCACACACATACACATACACATACACACACACACACACACACACACACACAGAAAGCACAGGGAATAACTAAAGACATGGCTGTGACACTTCCTGTTGAATGTTGCCACAATCTGAATTTAAATCAGTATCTGTTACAGTGAAACACTTTTGAGTACACTGCCGTGTTTAAAGCTTACTTTTTGCCCAATAGCAACCTGCACACATCCTGTGAAAGCTAGTTCTGAGGTTTACAACGTATAATAAAGTATAAAGGCTGCATGTCTCAGCAGTGGTCTCATTTGTTGAAAGTCATTTGTTTACAGTTACACTAATGTCTCCAAATGAACGTGGCAATAATTTATGCATGTTAAAATGCCACACACAGGTTCAGGTGGTGTGTGACATCAACACGAGCATCCTGGCATAGAGCAGCACAACCACAGATTCAGCAGATGCTGGCGCACACAAACTCACACAAAACACACACACTCATGCACCTTCATCCCCTGCATACTGTGATCATCCTCCCCCCATGTAATAAAACCCTACACACACAAACACCCCCTTCCTCAGGAAAATTCCATCCCACCCCCTCAGCTGTCTGTCCCAGCAGCAGGCCTTTTGAACTGGTTGTGAAGCTCAGCGTTCGGCGGCGCTTAGCTCTGTGCGCTGCCTAATTGGTCCCAATGGCGTTTCAGTCAACGAACCCTAGCCCCTGTAGTGCTGTGCTCCAGAGCTCAGCACAATGTTATATTCAGGGGCAGTTTCACCACTCTGCCACGCTGTGTATTGACTGTAGAGGGGTTTGTGTTTTTATTGTGCTAAAGAGAGACTGTGAAGCCCAAGTGTGTGTGTGTGTGTGTGTGTGTGTGTGTGTGAGTGTACAGGTGTTGTAGAGTATTTTGGTGTGTGTTAAGGAGCTGTCCTTCTAGTACATCAGTCTGGTTCCTGTTAGAGAAATATCCTGTTTCCCACTTGTGGTTTCAGTTTTTTTTTCTTAAAGCAGCACACTCACAAACTGAACTACATATTGAAACCTCTCGCACTTGTATTCAGACAGAGAGACAGAAAGACAGACAGAGTGACAGACATAAAAACGTTTTAGGCACCGACCGAATTGCCTCTAAAGTATCGAGTGTCTAAAAATGCACCATCATTCAATACCCATTTTCAATAACTAAAGAGTAAACCGCATTGGTGTCAGTGAACCAAAAGTATGTATCATGCTTCCACCAAGCTCTAATAAGGTCTGTGATTGGCTGTCTAACATTACACAGAGACATGGCTTACGTAGTAGGAGCTGAAAAATGTAACATGCAGTGTTGTAACTTCTTTATTAAAAAGTATTGTTTTGGAACCGTATCGAAGTCACGGTATTGGTACCGGTACTATTGAAACTTTTTGAGCGAAAGCCAGCCCTATAGACAAATATGTCTCTTTCTTCCATAAGTTCACTGCTGACTGCAATCACACATTCCTCCACAAACACCAGTTTTCCCACTGATACAGCAGTAGGAGATTACAGAAACCTGAAAGTGAAACACACCTTGCTGGATTGCACTGTGCAGAAGGGATGTGGATACATTCTCCCTCGCTCATGTTCCGAGCTTAACTGCATCCTGCACTAAGGCAGCAAAAGCTTTGCTGTCCATTCCAGTAAACTCTTTAGATGTCATTTCAACCCGTGTCTTGCTTATTTTCTCCTTTTTGAAGCTTTGCATTTGTTTTTTTGTTACCTCTGCTGCTTACTGCTTTGAGATAACAGTGGAGTTTATGGCAGCTGCTGCTGCTGCCCCAGAATACAATTCCCCTGTTCTGTTGGCGTGCGTCTGGCTGTGGTCTGCAGGCACCGCTCCGTTCTTCTCAACTCTACTGTGGTCCTTTCTGTTCTTCTCTTTACTCTGATCAGCTCCCTCTTCACTCCGCCATGTTCTTCCCCTTTTGTTTTCCCCCTGGTCTGCTTCCTGTTATTCTTTCTTCCCCTTCTTTTCTGTCCAACACTGCTCCTGTCGTCTGCTGTCCTCTGTCCAGCAGCAGACCTTCTATGGAGGATTTTTAATGGAACGATAGCAACAAACAGATAAAGAGCTCACCTGGATCCAGAGCTAGGAGGATGAGTGTGTGTATGTGTGTGCGTGTGGGAGGGTGGGAGGGTGGGGGCATTAGCACATTTATTGGTTCAGTGTCATCGGCTGTCACCCGAAGGTGGGTTCAAGTTTTTTTTTAAGGTTTGTATTCCTTGAAATTGTTTATCTTTGGTAAGGATATTTAAAAAATATTTTTTATTTTTTTCCAATTTTTTTTCCAATTTGCTGGATTTGTGCAGGGGCAGTGTGTGTGTGCGTGTGTGTGTGTGTCTGTGGTTGGTTGTGCTTTGTGGAAGAGGATGGAGCATTTTGATTAAGAAAGCACATTTATATTTGTTTGATTTACGATTTTCTTTTTTTTACTTGTTTTTGATTTTTTTGATTGGGATTCTTCTCTAAAAATGGTCCAATGAAGGGTCTCCTCTCCTCTTCTCTTCTCTTCTCTTCTCTTCTCTTCTCTTCTCTTCTCTTCTCTTCTCTTCTCTTCTCTTCTCTTCTCTCCTCTCCTCTCCTCTCCTCTCCTCTCCTCTAGCCACTGTCTGCGCTCCAGCGTTATAATCAACTTAGCTGTGTTGATGATTAGATCAGCTGTGAGCGCTGCTAAGATCCTTTGCCCCTCGCTGCCGTAACAAAATTTGTTTGGTGATAACCTTTGTCTTCCAGTGTTCAATCAAGAAATTATCATTTTGGCCTACAGTCTATTTACTAGAAAGTGAATGAACGGCTGGTTGCCTGGCCTGCTGGCTGGCTTAGATGGATGGTTTAGAGCAGTGATTCCCAACCTTATTCCTACAGTCCTCAAGTACCTCTTTATCATTTGAATTAATTTCAAACTTGAAATTATTCAACTGTTAATCATATACAGTAAAACTGGATGTTACAAGATTTTTATGCGATTGAACTGTCAGTGTTTTAGGATTGTTTGGTCACTTTTGCATTTTACTACCACTTGGAGTGGAAAAAGCGATTACTTCTAGCTAACTATTTCCACTCTTCTGGGTGCTTACTAGTCTCGCATTGCCAGACCCTTCTCCACAACACTTTGGAAGAGGGTCTCAAACAGCATTCCAGGATGGGAGAAAACGTGCTCTGGTTTAAACCAATCACAACCATCTGAGTGACGCTGCTAAATGAGGTGCGGCTGCAAAATAGCCTTGAGAAGGAACTTGTTTTGGTGGAACATGGATACATTTAAAGGTTGTTTTAGTCGTGCAGCAGAAAACTCAGATTGGAAAGATAGTCTAGCTAGCTGTCTGGATTTACCCTGCAGATATCTGAGGAGCAGTTAACCATAGTCATCATAAATCCACTAGAGTTTCAAATTCCAACACAATGAAACAGGAAGATAACGGACGTCCAAAACAGATTGTTGTGGCTGTGGTAGCCTGCTTTTAAAAATGTCTAATTCTATAATGGCTAAGGAACTTGTTTGCTGCCTTTTTGGGGCTTTATGTGGACCAAACTGGAGGTGTCATAGATAAATGTATTGCTGGAGAACGGAGGGTCAAGTGTATTTTGACTAAAGATCCCAAACCTCCTCTGGTAGCCTCTTAAATAAATGACAAACAGTCCCTTAGTGAAATTGAGTTTGATATCCTTGTGGTAAGGGGTCATTGGCTGAAAGAAAATCCGAGAGAACTACTGATTTAGAGGATGAGGTGACATCCTGCCTCTCAAAAAAAAATCAAAAACTCAAGAAAAACAACTATTCAACTGTAGTGGGAGCACGACTCAGGAACTGTTTGGCCTATTTCTCGCTTCCAGAGGCCCTTCTGGTTTTTACTTTCTAAAAAAGCTTGTAAAATATCAGAATCAGAAACACTTTATTGATCCCCGAAGGGACATTCTGTAATCAACCCTGTTGTCCATAGTCAATCTATAAACATCATTCTTTTAAGGAAAAACTGGGCTATTAGAATATTTGTGCTGCAGTGAGGTCACTTGAATGTAAAAAGAGACAACTAAAAACGGAACATGAATCTCACAGACATGTACTGATATCACACACAGAGCAACACAAGCTAAGCCAATCTCCTCGTTAAACCACTTTTTATATGTCTTGGGAGTCAAACTGTGAAGAAATAAACAATAATAACCAAAACAGTTGACAAAATATCTACGTTTTCTCAAAAAAGGTCCAGACGCTTTTGCCCTCATGATGCCAATAATCCAAAAAATAATCATCAGTCATATTTATTGATCTCACACACAGCAATGCTACACAAGCATTTGTGTTGTATAAAAAAAGTCAAAAGTCATCCAGTGCAAAAATAACAAACTATAATGAACATTATCACTCATTTAAAGGACAAACTATTTACATTTCTTCAACAAAGGCCCAATGTGTGCCAAATCTCAAAACAGTCATGCGTTTTTCTCTGTAGAACGGTAATAGACGATCTTTGGTCACATCTAACTAGTCTGACTTGTGTTAGGGATCTCTTTTCCCGAGGATGCCCAATATAAGGCGTAAAGTGTGACTGACCTGCATTCCATTGGTTGAAAAGCATCATGGGAGATTTAGAATGCCGCTAGCAACAAAGCAAGCTGCAGAAATGATCAAAACAAAAAGGATAAATTATGGGCACTTTAAGTAGATAAATCTTGGATGTAAGAGTTTGGATTCATTGCTCAACAATGCTGGAAAAAGGCACAAGTTCCAGGCGGAAAAAGAATCTCCTGTGAAGGCTAGAAGGACACCAAAGACACCCCCGTGACCGCTAACTTGTTAGCTTTTAGCTGCAAAAATTCGTAAGTCACTGTCTCTTATGGATATTTAATTATTAATATATGAATAAAAAAATACAGTTTTTTAAAATATTGACAATAGGATCTGTCTCAGAGCATGCCATGCTAGCAGCTAGGTGTGCATTATAACGTGTGTTACAAAGTGACGCACTTTTGTCACAGAAGTAAAAGCTGGCCTACTACAGAGCTGTTTGGAGCGGTTTGTGAACAGTGTTTCCTGTTACAGATGGTAAGTCCCTTTGGGGTGGACATTTTCACCTTGTAAATAAAAAAAAAATAGAGCACAATAAAGGAAAGCCAAAAAGCCCAAAAGCATAATATGTGCACTTTAAGTCGAAAATTCAGATTGAAATATCAAAGGCTGCACAGAAGATTGTGAAGAAAACGGTGAAGACACTACATCATTTATTTGACATCTTTGTGAAGCTGCATGTTATGAGCAAGTACATATACATGCCACACTGAAAAAAAACTACATTTCTGGGTCTCTGCGGCTGTGTGTATCCCAGTCTGATACTTACTTGGTGACTAATAGAGATGATCACGCATGACTTTGTAGTTTCCATCACACATCACATGCCTTTCAAGCTTGTAGATTGACAGGCTAAGGTCAGTAAGGGATGCAGTGATATATGTAAATCATGTCTAGTTTACATTTCAGTCTGCTGTTGACTGATGAAGAGTTGCTGTATGGTCACGGCCATCTTCTTGACTCTACAAGCCACACATTATGCCGATCCCTCTCTGCTTAGCATTTCCTTGTCCGGCCCCTTAGAGCTCCCAAGAATACTACTAGAGAAGGACGCATCGCTCGGCTAAGTAAATTAAGTCTACTGTTGCCAGCTCTGTGACATTCCAGCTAATGCTACAGTATGAGCCTGACAAATAAAGATAGCAGAAAGAGGAAGAAGAGAGCAGAGACAGAGAGTGTGGGAGAGAGATAGAACAAGAGCCCGCTGGTGAGCAATACACAACAGTGTGAGAATCATGAGTTTGACAACAGCGGCCCTGACCTTGCCAGACGTGGACAGGTTCCAAATGAGCTTGGAGTTGGAAAGGTGTCAAGTGCTTTTAAACTCTGTGGACATTTCTGAACTTCTGGGGCCCCCAGTGAGGCTTTCAGTAGAGAGAGTGTGTGTGTGTGTGTGTGTGTGTGTGTGTGCGTGCATGTGTGTGTGTGTGTGCGTGTGCGTGTGCGTGCATGTGTGTGCGTGTGTGTGTGTGCTCTGCAGTTTGCTCTTCAACAGCATTTTGACCCTATTGAGCTGAGGGATGAGTGTGTGCCAGCTCGACAAACAGTGTCCACCTGTGTGTGTGTGTGTGTGCGTGTGTGTGTGTGTATACTTCTTGCTGTTCCAAACTTAGATAGAGTCCATAAAGGCCAGATGAGTGTGTGTTTGTGGGGCAGGCCAGCGGGAGGTGTTAAACAGGTACCTGTTTGTGATGGGGCTTGATTGGAACTAGGTCACGATGCTCTCCTTCTTTCCTCCCGCTTCCTTCTTTGTTTTTAACGCTGCCTCTCTGTCTCTGTCACTAAATCTCTTTTTCTCTGCCAGGTTTATTCAGTTCTCTACTTTATTTTATGTCACATAATCATTGCCTCGCCTTCTGTTTCTATCACTTTATTTTCTCTCTTTTTCTGTACTGCTTCCTTACTCCCCTCTATTCCTTCTACTGCAGGCTTTTATAATTCCTGATTCCTATAAGTTAAGTTTGGCCTTTAAGCCTCATGAAGTGTTATTCCAAATGCTCAGAAATTAGAGAAGGAGGAGAGCAATATTGCCGCAAGTGTTTTATCAATAATCTCTGGAATGTGGAGAATCCACTCTGTTTAATGGCTACCATTTTAAATCAATTGCATTATGATTACTTTTAATTAAAAGCTGTTTATCATTTTTTTTAAATAAATGAAATGTTCTCGCCTCCATTCTGTAGATCTGTTCCGACCTTGTCATCTCTTTGCTATCTTCCCATTAGCACAATTTATTACACTGTTTACACATTCCGTTTCCATGTCTGAATACACAAGCCACTAGATGCATACACACACACACACACACACACACACACACACACACCTCCCCTCCTATTCACACTGTATACCCCAAGTGTGCATGCAGTGTCAAAGCTTACAGTATTTGTGTCTGCCATATGGGGCATGTTATCCTTCTCCATATAGATTCCTCCTCTACAAACCCAATAAGTACATTGGACCCCGGTAATTGCTAAGGAGTGTAATTAATGACTAATTCATGTCAGGGTTAATTCATTAAAACAGAGTCATCAATGTTTCACACGTCTCAATTATTCACACCAGTACACGTGCTAAAACATATCTGTGTCAGGCCATGGAGTATGGCAAGTGTGTTTGTGTGTGTGTGTGTCTGTGTGTGTTTGTGTGTGTGTGTGTGTTTCACTAAGTTGTTTTGATTTACAACAGTTAGGCCTCCCCTCAAATGAAAGGAAATACAAGGAAACAAGATTTGTTGAAATGTCTGCAAAAATGCGAGGCAGTTAAAGCTGTGGCAGGAGCTTTATTATTGTAATAAATTGTTCCGTTGGACAAAGATTCTGTAAAATTCGTCAGCGTATTGTAATTCAAGAGGTCTGAGAGAAAACTAGACTTCTGCACCTCCTCTTTGGCTCTGTTTTCATGCTTTGGGAAATCTAGCCGACATGCGAGACTTTGGCCAATCGCAGGTGGCTGCAGAGAGAGAGAGGATTCCAATTGGCTGCTCTGCGAATGCATTGCCCGTGCGACAAAGAGGAGGAGAGGGAGAGCTGAGAGAACAGTCTCACTATTATTCAAATTCTAGTGTTTTAGTTGTTGTTGCATTCTTCCCACTGCAGCTCTAATGACAGAGGAAGTGTTACAATAGAGTCCGGTCGCCGTCACTCGCTTTGGTTGTCCAGGTGGAGACAGCTGCTGTTTGAATATTCACCTGCTGTACAGTACCACTGAGCTTCTCTCCCCTAGAGCTCTGAGCTGGAATCCGACGAGTTCAATGACATATCAAAGGAAGGGGTTTAGTGAGTGGGTGGATGTGTGCATAGCTTTCTTAGCATGCACGTTACGTCATGCCATCTAGTGACACATACAGTAGCTTAAGAAAACAGATAGACAGGGGGGTGTCGGTTTGTGTTCACATCTTTATTTGTGTCTCTGGCATTGCAAGGATGCAGGGAATCTGTCATCCAGCTTCAAGCAAGGTACTTACTAGTGGACCCGCTCAGTGGGCTACAAGAGCACTGACTTGGCAGCTTCCACATGTGGATTTACTGTATAGAGATCAACAGTTTGGTTCCAAAAAAGACCTAAAAACATTTATTTTGCCATAAGGATTTTGATTGTTAGCCTCAATGTCTAAACCATCCAAGGTAGGCTGACCACGAGTTAAGAGACTGTGAAACTAAGGTTTATGCGCCTTTAGAAGCCAGAAGTCTGTACGACATTAACTGTGGTTTTAGAAAAACATGCTTTATGGTCAGGATTCATCTTGTAGCTTAATTCTTTATATAAATATTTGATGAAATGTCAATGGAGCAATTGAATGTTGGAAAGTCACTCATGGAACCAGAGTGGGCGATCACTATTGAGCTCTATACACTCATATGTGAATGTCAAACAATAAGAGCGTACATGCTGAGTAAAACCTCGCTTAAGTGTGTGCACGCAAATGTGTGTCCAGTTTGATTGGTCATGATACAGGAAGTTCTGAGGAGGTGACACAAAGCGAACGTGGAACCTTTCTGTACACACAGTGTGATGAGAGAGGAGAGGAAAGAGAGCGGAGCGCTGCAGTCTAGTAGTAATAGGTCCCATTCAACCTCTCTTTTTACTCTCTGTCTCTCTCTCTCTCTCTCTCTCTCTCTATTTCCCTCCCACCCTCTGCGAGATTACCGTTACCATAGTAACACAGCAGATTGGCTTGGAAGGCACAGTGGTTGTGGGTGCCATAGCAACACACATATGCTTGTGTTTCGCTCCGTTACTGCTGTCAATGTGTGTAGGATACACACACACACACAACAAAAACACACACACACACATACACAAGTAGACCAACACAAAGGCCCCACATTGTTGCACGTAACAACAGCTTGCTCAGTAAAGATTAAAGAGGGCGCAGTATCATGTCATTTTGTAAATGGCTTATGATTTATGCAGCAGATTCTGTGCACTTTGTATCTGTGCCAAGGCTCTGCAGGACGGGGCAGTTAGCTGGACACACGGGACTGCATGAGACGCTACGATGCTGGATGATTCTGCTCATCAACCATTGGAAATATCAATATTTAAAACAGGAAATAGAAAGCGGGAGCTGGCATTGGAGTGGTTACTGGATAATAACATAAATCACACCACCAAGGAATACATAGGATCTTATTAGATTCATGGAAAACCCAAATATTTAAATTAGAATGTTGTATTTCTGCTTGGCTTCCTCATGATCTGATCTGTGATCTGTTCCAGCTTGGAAGGTCGGACACGTTTAAAGGTGAAACGTCAAGATAGAGCTGCACAAACTGGTTCTGCTGGTATACCGCTGTATACAGACCCCATCGGCACCAAGACAGTCCTTTACACGCACACACACACACACACGCACACACACACACACACAGAGACACCCACGCACACAGAGACACCCACGCACACACACGCACACACACACAGAGACACAC
>NC_048421.1:2865632-2878976 GCF_013103735.1 Etheostoma cragini | reverse complement strand
TGTGTGTGTGTGTGTGTGTGTGTGTGTGTGTGTGTGTGTGTGTGTGTGTGTGTGTATGTGTGTTGAATGGAGGTGAAATGATTTCACCTGACAGAAACAATACTGCTTTCTCTCGGTTTATCTTTTTCCGCCAAACACACAAAATCTACCAGGCGCACATGTACACACACACACACATACACACACACACACACACACACACACACACAAAAACACATAGTGATCTGTCAAGCTGCTGTTGGTGCATCATATAGTACTTGTTTTTACGTTCCTAAAGCAAAAACAATACAAAAACATTGCATATTTTTGTCTCTCGTTTGCTCGCCCCTCTCCCCAGAGCTCCCTTTAGGGTTTGGCGTTATGGGACACAACAAGACTGTATCTCTTAGGTGATATACCCACATTTTCAACAAAATTCAATGTTTCTGGGAATCTAGTCATTCATGTGTCCAGCTTTATGACCAAAATACATAGACATATTAATAATACATATTTGATTTTGAAACTTTTTTTTTTTTTGCTTATTTAAAGAGCAAATTTGATTTAAAAAAAACAAAACAATTTTTAATGTTTATATAAATTTGAATACTGTCCAAGATATGATTTAAAATGGAATATTTAGGAACTCCCAGACTCGACAATGTGATGATGATTAGGTGGACAAGGATGATGATAAAGGAGGAAGGACGAGCTTACAATGTTGTTGTTACTTCCTTGATAATTTGGAAGTCAGTCGCCAGGGAAACACAAGGCGCTTAGCTTAGCTTAGCTTAGCTTAGCACAAAGACGAATAACAGGGCAAACAGCTAGCTCGGCTCTGTCCAACAATAACCAAATCCCCCAAATAGTACCTCTAAAGCTCACTAATAAATACTTTATATTGATTTATCTAAAGATAAACCATGTCAAATGTAAAAACAACAATGGGTTAGGAACTATGATTAATAACTTGCTTGGATCTCAGTTGGTTGCCTGGCAACTGCTACCAGCCAAGAAAAAGTTGAGCACATAACTCCTAGTAAAAATAAGCAAGACATTGTACCACTTCTTTGGTACAATGTGTTGGTGAGCTTTAGAGGTGGATTGTATTACAGATGGGCCAGGGCTGCAGTCTAATGTATTGTAGTGGCTACACTGTACAGCATATGTGTATGTTTTGGGGGGTTCTAGGTGCCCTTTTCAGCCAAATTTTCAGCGTCAAAGGCCTATACTTTTATGCAGCAATTCATGGCTGAAATACCTTTATTAAGTCTATGCAAAGAAAAAAAACCACAGATGACAATTTAAAATATGTCAAAAATGTACTAAAAAGTACGTCTTTTTGTGTGTTATTGCAAATTTGTAAGTGGGTATGTGGAAATCCTGGAGCTTTCTTAGTGCGTATACTGTGTATACTGTACCTGCGTATCACGTAGACTACACCCCCGAGTTGGACAGTTCCAAGCTGTAGCGTCATAGTTTATTTACAGATATGAGAGTTGTATCAATCTTCTTTTTTATCTAACTCAACACAAACAAGCAGAAAAAGCACGTTTCCCAAAAATGTGGAACTGTTCCTTTAAGATTGCACTAATAACGGTGAACCGCGCATTGAATATGGAATGATTGGATAGATCATTTCTTAAATTAATGAATTCCTCAGTCCAGTTTTAAAATCCTCACTACACTCAAGTGTCTGAAGCTGGTGGCTAATGTATGTTTGTCTATTAATGAAAAACAGCACCTAGACATTGGCTGGGAGTTGTTTCCTGGCAGATGATGATTATTGATTTGTGTAACGTCAGTGGGTTTGTCTGAAAATATAAATGCTTACAGGATAAATTGACATACCGCAAAACTTAAATGTTTGAAAGTATGTCTAAACGAGTGTCTTTCTCTGTCTCTCCCCTCAATGCTTTCCCCTCTCCAGGTACCTGATGAATGTGACTTTTGAGGGGCGAAACCTGTCGTTCAGCGAGGACGGATACCAGATGCACCCCCAGCTGGTCATCATTCTGCTCAACAAGGAGAGACAGTGGGAGAGGGTGAGAGAGAAGGCCCAAGTGTGTGTTTGTGTGTGCATGGATATTCAGCTGTCTCCTGGAAGTATAGTACCTGATTGGTCCTTGAGTATCGGTCTGTTTATCTTCATCTCAAATCAGATTTTCCCTTTTTAGGCATTTAACGACTTAAGCTTTACAGGCGCTACTCCGATTAGATATTATCAACTCGGCGAAGGTGCCTTTGAGCAATACACTGCAGCCCAGGCTCCAGAGCGGAGATGTAGTAAGAATGCTTGTCTTTTCATTTATTTAGTATCTTAACAAAATCATGCTTCAAACTGCCTGTGCTGCAGACTCTGCCAAAAAGTTCCTTTTTTACTATTGTTTTACAGAAAAGTGTCTTAATGTCACTGAGGTAACTTAGAGCAGTGGCACCCTAAAGTTTTCCATGTCAAGGAGCCCTAAACTGACACAAATTAGACCACTGACCCCCATTTGAAAAGATTTTATTCTAGGGTCACCCATCTGTAAGGAATTTTTGCTTTTTAATGTTTAATTATAGAAAGTGTATTATTAAGACAATAAATGATTCCCCTTTTTGCTGGGGACCCTGGCATGGAGGATTGTGCTGTAATAGTCAGACCTGTTGACACTCAGACAATGCGAGGAAGATAGAACTTGTGGTCGGATTTGCTTGAACTGTGACTTTTAGAAAACAGAACACAGACCACCATACAGTGTTGAGAGGGTTTTGTAGTCCAGGAAGACTGTGCCGAGGTATTGAATGGAAAACATCACAGACTCAATTGCTCAAGGTCTCAGCGTGAGTGTTGTTAGGGTGGGTGTTGTCGGATGTGCAGTAGTTAAAGGGGCCCTTATAGTCATTTGAAAGAATACACATAGAAACAAAATGCGTCCTCTGCATTTAACCAATCCTTTACGTAGGAGCAGAGGACAGCCGCAGGGGACCAACTCCAGTTCTTTTTGCTGGTGCCTTTAGGTCAGGGGGCACTAACACGAGCCCTAACCTAACATCGGAGGAATCCTACAAAAACACTGGGAGAACATGCAAACTCCCCGCGGTTTACAGCAAAGTTGGTTTATGTGCAGTGCCTGAAGTGAACTTTTTTGGCTACATTGGGGTTTTTACCACCCAATTTATTTGTGTTTGTTATCATGTGCGAGTTGGTTTTTTGATGACTAGTGTTTTTTAATTGCTTAAGGTTTTTGTCCTGATTACAAAAGAATTTCACTTTGCTTTCTCTGAGCCACACACACGACCGTCCCTGCACTACATTTGTTCTGTGCTGCTCACAAACCGTGCTGTTGTCGCCAAGCTTGGTATTAAAACGTCTTCTTTTACTTTTCCTTGAATCAACATCATCTTTTTGTATGTTGCTTGTTTCAGCTGGCCACTTCAACCCAGCAATGTACCCTATGGATATATGGCTATATGAATATATAGATAACTAGTATTGTGAACAAGATTTACAGCTGGCTATGTATTTAATATAATATACAGGTGGATTTTACTATAAATAGAATTTTTACAGATATATACAATGAACATAACATACTGATGGTTGTTACTATAACAGAGTTTACAGGTGAATATGTACTATAAATATATATACAGATGGCTATTACTATAAACAGAATGTTTACAGATCGATATATACAATAAGTTAGGCTAAAATGAGCAGTATAACAATACATTTAAAGGCAGTACAAATAAAGTTTGGGCAGAAGCTATCCGATAATAATAATAATAATGTATACTTTATTAATCCAGCAAGGGGAAATTACACTGTTTTCACTTAATATTACACACAGGCCTGAATTACACACACATGCTTAGTACCTATACATGCACTAAATGGAGAGATGTCAGAGTGGGGGGGCTGCCCATGGAAAGGCGCCGCGTGCAGTCGGGGGTTCGGTGCCTTGCTCAAGAGCACCTTGGCAGTGCCCAGGGGGTGAGCTGGCACCTCTCCAGCTACCGGTCCATAATCATACTTTGGGCCGTACGGGGACTTGAACCGGCGACCCTCCGGTTCCCAACCCAACTCCCTACTACTGGGCGGCCGCCCCTTGATGAATAAAAACCCAACTTTAAATGTGCTCAGTCAGCTTTCTCTAAATAAATGAAGGTTAAAACATTCCATTGTTCAACTGTACAGGCGGAGCAATGGAATAGACTCAGGTACAGGTGGGAGTGCAGACGGGGAAACTACAACCCTGACTCACACAGAACCGACAACCTTAAATACACTTAATGCCCCGCGCCACCTGCAAAGTCACCAGTCTGCATCTGTGTTTCCTCCTGCTCAGCTCCCATTGTGTCTGTGTCCTGCAGTCTGACTGCTTTGTCTCTCCCTATTCCTCATTCTCAGTGTTTCTCCCTTTCTTCTGCCTCTCTAATCTATATTCTGTCCTCTGATCACAGAACAAGGTGAATTGCTCCCCTCCTGTCTCCCCTCTTTCTCTCTCTCTCTCTTTTCTCCCCTTGCAGTCTCCAACCCTCCCTCTCCTCTCCTCCTCCCAATTCCTTGCTCATGTTTAATTCTCAGCTTGACTTCCAGCTGAACCACTTTTCTTGGATCCTAATGAGTTCCAGCTCCTCCAACCATGCTTCCACTGCACCTTTGAAGTAGTGCAAAGACTCTGAAGTGTCCAGTCCAGTTTACTTCCCTCCGGGCTGATTTTAACCCTTTTTTTCTCTCCATCTCATTCCCCTCCTTACTCACCTTCTCTCCATACCTGTCGTTCCCTTTCACTTACTCCTGCTCAATATTTTTTGTGTGTGTCCAGATAAAAGAGGCGCTGCATTGTAGCCCAGAGATACTGTACACGGCTTCATCTTGTCCACTCCAGGCTGCCTTGGCAAATTTGTGTTCCCTGGAGTGCAAAGTGTGTGTGTATGTGTTTGTGTGTGTGTACATTTACATATTTAACAAGTGTGCACACCCGCGCCTCAACTCCCTGTCCTACCCTCTCTTCCCATTACAGTGTGTCCAATTAGCCGATGATCCATATCCATTTCCTCTAACATCTTTCTCTTGGTGAAAGTGGCCGAGTGGGCACTTTTAGAGGAAAAAGGCATAGGTAGAGTCTGCAGGTAGGTTTTTGCAAGATGGGCATCTGGGGGAAGATTTTACTAATTGATGGCGTTTATTCAGTGGAGTAGACCCACGGGGCTGGAGGGCCCTCCAAACCTACCACAGCTGGACGCTCCTCTACAGAAGAGTCCTCCTGGCATTTTGCTTTTGAAAGAGCTCCATCGCTTTGTTTCTCACTTGACTCGTTCTCTCTGCTAATGTAGCTGTTAGCAGAGAGAATGTTTCTCACATCTCTCTTTTTCTTTGTTTAATCTCTCCGTCCAATTCTTTCCCCTACGCCTTCCTCTTGATCTGAATTCTGCTCTTTCCCCCATTTCACTCTCGTCCTTCCCATTAACCTTGCTCTCATTCTCTATGCTGGGTCCCTCTCCTCTCCTCTCCTCTCCTCTCCTCTCCTCTCCTCTCCACTTCTCCTGTTTTCTTCTCTCGTCTCCTCTTCTCCTCTCCTCTTTTTCTAGTTTGTCTGATTTCCTCTCTTACCACTATCTTTCTATATTCACTTATACTCTTCATTATCAGTCCTGTTCATGTGTGACCATATTGTTGTGTAATTGACAGACGGACTAGTCACAGTTAAACCCGGAAAACAGAAAATGAGGTAATAAAACCCAAATCAAAATGAGAGTTTTTTTTGTGTAACAAGCTACATTGCTTTTGTGATTTGTTTTAACAAACTGTTTACAGGAGCTGCAGTTAGTTTTGATAGACAGGACTCATTGCAGCGTGAAATTTAATCTGAATTCATTTTTTTATTTTTTATTCCTGTCCAGTGATTCATTTCTGTAACATTAGCATTGAAGTCAATGAGCCACTTGTCCAGACTGTGAGCCTCCCAGGATTGCAGTTAAAACCCTGGTGAAACATCACGAACACAGATCTTGTAGAAAAAGACAATGTAGTCTGTGTCTTACATGTTTTTGTTTGCCATATGTCTCTGTGCAGGTGGGGAAGTGGGAGAACGGTTCCCTGTCCATGAAGTACCACGTGTGGCCTCGCTATGAACTATATGGGGGGGCAGCAAACAGGGAGGACGACCACCTGTCCATCGTGACGTTGGAGGAGGCTCCGTTCGTCATCGTGGAAGACGTGGATCCGCTCAGCGGGACGTGCATGAGGAACACTGTGCCCTGCCGGAAACAGATCAAAATCCTGTGAGAATAACAGCTCAGAGCTACCGCGTGTCAGAGAAAAACAACAATAACAGATTCCAAAAAGTATTTAAACATAAGCTGATTAACAAATATAAAACAGAGGTGTGAACACCAGATGGTACATAAATGTTTGGAATTCTTTGGAGGGAACAGGTCTATACAAAATAAAACGAATATGAATCCAAAATTAGATCATGTAAGACTATGAAAATAATTCAAGTTAATAGGGTATGTGTATTAGGCTCAGTCTTTAGCCTATACCTTTTCTGGTCTTGTTTGTTACTTGTGCGTGTGTGTGTGGTTGTGTGTGTGTGTACACTTTTTTGTTGCAAGTAAAAGCAATAACGTTTATTAATTGAGCAATTGAATATTAAAATAATAAAAAAGAAAAGAAAAGAAAACCCATTTCTGTGACGTATTAGATTATTGTAAACTCACATAGAGACTCACACATCTATCTACCGTAGAACTGACCAAAGTAGAAATTAAAAAGAGAAAAACTACCCAAATGTTGCCCGTGAATGATGTTAATTTAAACAGCTCGACAGTGCCAGAGGTAGAATCCATTAACACAACTACAATCAACAACTCTTGCCAAATTCAGACAGAAGTCCATATTTAATGAAATAATTGTCTATCCTTTTGTTTGTCCGTCTGTGCAGCAATCAGACCAAGGATTCAGGGATCTACATAAAGCGCTGCTGTAAGGGATTCTGCATTGACATCCTGAAGAAGATTGCCAAGCAGGTGAAGTTCACCTACGACCTTTACCTGGTCACTAATGGTAAACACGGCAAGAAGATCAACGGGACATGGAACGGCATGGTGGGAGAGGTGAGGATGTGTGCCTGTGTGCCTGTCTGTGTGCTTGACTATGTGTCTGTCTGTCCTTCTGTCTGTCTGTCTGTCTGTGTCTGTTTGTCTTCTCATGGTCTGTCTTGTAACTTTACCGTGGTAGTTATGGTGCATTTGTCAGCTAGCTCCCAACTCTGAACGCCTACTACATGTTCAGTCAGTGGACGGCTGCCAGATTCTTCAGGTCAACGAGTACAGCAAAGCCTCTTTGAGCTGGTTCTTGGTAACGCACATGTAAATGATTTCAAAATCTCATTTGTAGTTTGTTGGCAAAGTGTAAATGAAGACTGCGACTAATTCACACTTTGGAACACCATCTTATCATCATTGTTCCTGCTGTTTAAAAGGTGGCGTTACCACTTTTAAGCTGTCAGAGTACTTTGCAGAAAGACATCGGCACGTTTGACAACTTCCTCCTGGCCTGACGAGCCAGACCCCCATCCAGATGTCGGGTCTGGGAACTATAAACCATTGGCAGGGCTCGATCCGAGGGGAAGGATAAACGGTTGTCTTTCATATTCCCTCTGCACTCAATAGGATAGCGCTACAACAAACCAGAGCAACGATAGCTGATAGATTCAACTTTTGCCATACCGGTCGGCAAAACTCCGAACACGTCTTCCTTTTTAACTCTTTAAAAGGCCGATGTTCGCCAGCAGCCGCATGCAGGGTGCGTTTAGATTTCTAACTTCCTCCCCGCGTTTGAAGCAAAAAAATGCGTCGATTACAAAACCGGCTATGGTGCACAGAACAGTCGGCTTCTGTAAAAATGTTGCAATATAAATTCATTCAACCATTTGTTAAAAACATAAAAACTAAAATGTAAATTACTCCCAACAAAGACTTTTTTCAACCGAACATAAACGTGTAGGCTGAAGCGACAGCCTATTGCGCCTACACCTTTTTTTTTGCAGAACACAAACTCTGACTTACCATTCTGCTCAGACATTTTTTATGTCTTAAATTATTTAACTAAATAACGATTTTAACAAAAAGAAATACAAAGATTGAATACAATGACTGTAAACATGCAGATTCCTTTCACACGTGATGACTTTCTCTTATTCTACTTTCAGTTAGTCATTTATTTTTGACCGTTCCATTCATTTAAGGGCATTTCATTTAACTATAACTAAATTGGCTCATAGCCACGCAGTCGTGTGTGAGTTGCCTTTACCATGCAGTCGCTGTGAAGACAAGGTCAAAGGGCAGACGGAGTTACAGTCTATGTTCTCTCCCCTTAGAACCCAATGAATTATGAGCTATATTTAGCTTCTGTAGGGGCTACCTGAAGGGTTCATTCTCTCTCTGAAGTGTGTTTTCATCCCTTGAATTATGAGCTTTCCTCTCCAGGGTCAACCCTGTGCCCAACAGGCCTAACACCTATGTCAGATGGGCTAAGCACCTCACCCAAGGGTGCGTGCAGTTTGGTCAGCCGCAACAATTCACTTTGTGCTCTAAAACGTTCACTTAATCGACATTGGTCCTAAGGTAAGGTCGTTGTCAGTTCTCATACTTCAGCCTATAAGAGTGTGCCGCGCTCCTGCTGTCTGACATTGGCGATTTGTTAACGAAGGAAAAAGCAAACCAATCGATAGCAGCCTAAGGTCACAGGTTGAAAGCACGCTCTGTCCCTCTGTGTGGACACTGAAGTTTGGACAACCTTCAGAAGTCACAGACAAGATGATGTGTCTTTCTTTTTCATGCGGTAAAACTTTTTCTAATCATTTTACATGAAACTGAGCCATTTATTCTGTTACATAAAGCCATTTAAGTCATCCTGCCAGCGTCTTTAGTGGGCTCTGAGCTGTAAGTGTGGCCGCCTCTAATAAACGCCGTCTCCTTCTCACCTCCACAGACGAATGGTCATTAGGAGGAGGGAGGGGGGGGGCATTCATCTCAGCAGCATCCTCTCACACACACACACACACACTCACCCACACCCAAACCCACACACAGACACACACCCACACACAGACATACACACATGCAGACAAGCAACACTTATGCAACTAATCACTGAAATAAAAGAATGCATGCATAATTGTGGACACATGGCCACAGACAGGCATACACTCCTAGACTGTTTCCATATGTGCACAGAGAGGACACACTCTGGGAACACTTTCCAATAAGGTACACACAAAAAGAGGAGTTACTGGTTTTGAAAGAGTATCGAATGATTAGTTACCCTTTTTTAGAAGGGTAGTTGCTCTTTTTCAAAAGGGTAACAAATGATTAGTTACCCTTTAGTTACTAATTATCTCACACACACACACACACACACACACAAACACACACACACACACATACACACATACACACATACACACACCTCACCATATATATATATGCTGTATCTAACAAAACCAAACTGTGTCCTTCTCCAGTTGGAACAAAGCCAAAACTACTGTATATCTCACACACTTAATGGACCAAAATCTGGAATGATGCCCACACACACACACACACACACGCACACACACACACAGACACAGGCGTGCCGATGCACACTCATGACCACTCACAGGGATCACTGAGGCCTTTATACAATTTGCCACAGCTTGGAAAGACATAAGATCAAAAAGAAAATGAAAAAAATCAATGAACACTTTCAGACGGCCGACATTTTGTCATAACTTCATTTATGGCAGTCAGTGTCAGATTTTACGCGCTGCATTGACTTTTGCCGCTCCTAATACTCCTAATCTAAAATATTAGAGGCAATACACTTGATTACATGAGTTTGGTCTTGCTAGCGGGTCCCACAAAGACTCACACCAGCTGAGAGACAAACGCAAATCTGCGCTCGCTCATTCTCAATAACACCCACATGGGTCACTTTCATAACACTGAGAGAACAAGTCGTAGGAGGGAGATGGAGAGAGCGAGAGGAGAGAGAGGAAGTGAGTACACTGCTGGATGGACTCGCTCGCTTCCCCGGGGACACATTTCACACATACAGGCACCAACATAAACACAAGTGAACATGCACATACATCCGTACTTACATGCTGACAGAACAAACAAGATTGAAAAGTTACAAATACACACACAAGCGCTCACACACACAGACACACACAGACACACACAAACACTTTGAAAACAGCAGATAGTGTGCAGAGTAGATATGTACTTACATGCTGACAGAACAAACAAGATTGAAATGTTACAAATGCACACACACACACACACACACACACACACACACATATACACTCACTCTTTCTCACACGCTGAAGCACACTCTGGAGCTTTGACTCACACAGTCACAAACGCCTTACTAACTCAGTAAGACAGTCTCGTCCCACTTTACCCTGTGCTCTAGGGCTGTAAAATTTGGGGCTAAATATACTACCTGGGCAGAGGTACTGACGGGAGGCAGGTAGAGGGAGGAGAGGCATTGGGGCGGGCTATTTCAAGCAGCCATGACCCACTGTGGTAACCCACTTTATTCCTCCCTCTTTCTGTCTTTCCCTCCCCCGGTGCGCATCACGAGTGTCCACTCTGAGCCCAGTGTGTGCAAAGTATGTTGTCCTCCTGCCCTATCTTTGTCTCGAATATCTCCATTCTCAAGTTTCTTCGCTTCACTTTCTATGTTTTTTTTTTTTTTTTTTTTTTTTTTCTTTCCACTTACTCTTACAACCGTCCCGCTCTTCTATTGTGTCAGGTTTGAATTCCTACATTTACCCAAATACCTTTTGACAGTTAACCAAGACAGAGTGCTTGAATCTGCTGCTTGCTTTATACATGTTAACAGAGAAGCGAGAGGAACTGCGATAGCACTGCTAGCGTTTCCCTTTTACTCAGAGCAAACATGTTTCCAAACGGCACAGCAACTATTGCTATTTGGACCTCTTGTACAATGGATTTTGTCTGTATGATTGCTGAACATCAGTGTAAAGTGATCCATCCAGACCGAACGTCTTGCTCTTGGATTGTAAGGACTGACACTAAAACCTCTTGCTCTCTATATTCGCTGAAGAGACTCAGTCACATTTATTTATTCATCCTCTGGAAAAAAAAACAGATCCAATAACAAAATGGACAAAGAAATGGAAGGGACATTGTAAAAACCTATTTCTCTGCAATGTTAAAATGTTTGCACAATGCCCTTTAGAACTCAGGGACGGCTTTAACGATTTCCTGCTTTGTCTTATCACATTTCTTAACAAGTATTACCCACATTTGGAAAGACTCCCAGCACAATTGCCTTCAAATGAACTGATGAGCTATTTTTATGCTTGTGTTTTGATGCTGTTTTTTCAAAACCACATCTATTCTTAACGATCCTGATTGAATTTTTTTTAATGTTTTTGTTGCAGCAGCACCAAACAAGACGTCACCCCCTCAGGGAACAGTCAAAGATTTACAACCGATTTTTCCTTAACAGTGTTCTCCACTCCTTACTGGATGGATAATGGATGCTCTTTGTCTTTCTGCTTTCTCTACTAGGTGGTGTTGAAAAATGCCCACATGGCCGTCGGCTCCTTGACCATCAACGAGGAGAGGTCGGAGGTCATTGACTTTTCCGTCCCCTTCATTGAAACGGGTATCAGCGTCATGGTGTCCCGTAGCAACGGCACCGTTTCGCCCTCGGCCTTCTTAGGTGAGGAGCTCGGCAGCCAGCGGTCAGACGCTGGGGGCAGAGATGGGCTGAAGGAAGAACCTGGCGGCCATGTTTTTGACATTGTTTTCGTAACTATGAGGCTATCACAAGGCATTCAAGCCACACTCAGTCATGGAGGATTGTCATATTCTTAACAGGTTGCTAGAAAAGAAATCTGTTATTATTACCAGCTGATTAACCCTTATGTTGTCTTCCCGTCGACTAGGAACTTCTTGTTCTTCTTGGTCAAAATTGAAAAAAACTTTCAGGGGCGCTTGTCAGAAACATTTTGGCACTAATTCCCACCATTTTTTATTCATGGTCAATACACCTAATTTATGTGACATTAGAACAATTGTTTTTTGTTAAAAAAGCATAACTTGTGAATTAATTTGACTAATAGTTAAGATCAGAGGACGTTGAGTGGATTACAGACTGGTCAAAGGATGGTGTTTTGAAACCATTTTAACATGTTTTTCAAATGCTATAAATTTTAATGAAACACCCATAATGCAACGGCAGTAATCATTGATTTTACCTGCAAAGAATTGTTGCATGGCTTCCATACATCGTACTGTACATCCATATATCAATGTTATTTTGGTAGATTTGGTTCAAAGAAACCTATATTTCTGATATAAAAAAACGTTGAAAACCGGTCAAATTTCTCTCAAGGACAACACAAGGGCTGAGACCTACTCACTAATGATTTCCTCTTCCTGGTGGACCAGAGACGGTGGGCTTTGGTTAGGAAGCTTCTGGTTACGTTGGGTGCTAAGACCCTGATGTACCTGCTTACATGTCTAGTTATTGTTATAATAGTGCCAGATTTTTGAAAAGAAAAAGAGGTTTTACAGCCTAAACCACTCAAGGTGCAAAGTAAAAAAATGCAGGGAATGTGACAAATGAGAAACAAATGATCTTTGTTCACCATAAGGGTGACAAAAAAAGTAGTAAAAGTCTTAAAAATGGTTATAAAGTCACAAACCGTACGTTACTTAGAGGTGCAACATGTGGTTTATTAGGTAATTTTTGATGGTGAGTTATGTATACATGTATTTTGTGCAAATTTGTGAAATATACAAAGCCTACTCATGCCAATCTGATGCCGATTTTCTGACTCAGAGACACCAGATTGCTTCCAAAGACTCTCTGGAATGAGTAGAGCCATTGTTTGAATTTGATTTAACTTTCTTTTGGCCAGCACTCCTCACAGATCGAGAGCGCTATGTGGATCTTTGTCAGGTCGCTTTAGGTTGACATCCATTTTTACACCTTTGGAAGTTGAACTAAAAGTCATTTTGGTGGACACGAGTGATTAGAGCCAGGTTTTAATGCATTTATATGCTGAGGAGGCAGACTGGAATGCATGATAATGTGGATAACTGTTTATTTATTCTCTTCTTTTTGCTCCCTGTCTCTTTGCCCTCATAAATTTCCCACTCCTACTCTTTTTCTCTGACTCTTGCTTCCTCTTCTCAATCTGGCGCTCATTTGCATATCTCTCTTGCCCTCACCCTCCCTCGCTTCATTTTCTCTTTTTCTCTTCTCTCTCTCTCTCTCTCTCTCTGCCGCCCTCACTCTTTTCTCCCTCTTCCTCCCTCTCCTGATGTCCCTTGTCTCTTTCC
>NC_048421.1:2857863-2865532 GCF_013103735.1 Etheostoma cragini | reverse complement strand
TATATATATATATATATATATATATATATATATATATATATATAATTACATTATTGATGCTTATGCATCAATGCATAACGTCGCTGTTGGAAAGAAACCTTGCATCTCCATATTTCGTCATTTGAATTCTTTTCATAAATCAATGCTATGGGTCACCCTTTACGTCTGTTTGTGGGTTTAACAAATAATTTACCACTGATGAGGCGATTTTGTCTAATTTCGTCTGATGTAAATAGCTCAATAAAGTATTTTCAGATTCACCTTTTTTTATTGATATACAATATTATTTATTTTTTGATATACAAGGTTTTTGCCTGGCAGCGATGATAAGTATTAGCTATCACTGTATATCCTAAAATGTTAGCAGTTGTGAGATGATTCCTTGCATAGAGAAGAACGGGCAAAAAAGCTCTCAAAAATTGTGCCTGTGAGCATGAGCCAGGCAGCAATAACATTTAAGTGAAATCAAAAAGCACATTATATAAGCACATTTGTTGTTGACAGGTTGTCTTTTGATAAGCAGTAATGATGTTTAGTGGATCTGAAAATCGCACTTGTAACCATAGCAGATGCCTCTAATAATACTTGTCCCTTTCTTGTGGCATCAGGCTACCATTTGCACTGATTAATTGATAAATTAAATGATAAAGGCTCATACACACACTCCAGTACCAGCACTCCCCGGTGTTTAGTTGCCTTTTGGGTTCAATTTTCTGGCATTTTATAGCTTTCTATTTTTTGAATAGCGTGTGAAAGGGAGAATGGTTGGCAGCCAACTTAAAGGTCCTGCATGGGAGGTTTCCCTGCATGGGAGGTTTTTAGCAGTAAAATAGTTTTGGCAATCAAAAATCATTCTGATGGTGGAAATCCAAATCAGTTCTCTCTGTCCTCCAAATTACAAGATTCAAAGAGGGGGAAAAAAACAGTGAAATACTCTCATCCTTGCTTGTGAAGTCAGCGAATGAGCATTCAAAGTATGCAGAGAACATTATGGCGGCGGGCAATTTGGGCCTCCCCAGAAAAAGATTTTCGGTGAGTAAGTCCAACTACTCGTTTGTGAAAAACAAGCAAGCATGGCTACAGTTTTACAGGTTAATGTGATCCGTCTGTAACATTACCAGAGCAGATTGTCACAAATACTGACACAACCACACTGGAGGCCGCCTCCAAATGTACACCAGCCGTCCTCGCTGACCCATCGACTTCATTCTCCTCCTCTTCCTCCTCCACAATGCTTTAAAAAAAATTTTTTTACAGGTGTGTCTCACTGTCTGGGTTTCAACACACCTCTAGTGCTGCTTCCTTCAAACTAGACAAGTCATTTGCATGTATTTCCATATTTTCAAAATCACGTCTTAGCTCTGACAGCGAGAGGCTAGCTTTATGTTTGATCTCCCCAGCCAAAAAAAACCAAAACAATGTGTTCCCACAACTCTTGCTCTGATGTGGCTATATATAGACAATGGCTATCTTTTTTTTCATTCATCGTTCATGTTCTGGAGGGGATGTACTCCCTCCCTAAAGCGCTGTTCTCCTCTGTGTGCCTTCTTGTTTTATCTGCTTGTAGCGCTACGGGAGTTTGGTATCATAAAGAGTGCAGATCGAAGTTTGGACTCAAAGGATTCGATGCAATAATGTGTCAATGGCCTGACTGCGGATTTGTAAAGTCTCTCTGCCCGATTCATTTAAGCAACTTTCTTGCAAACTTCACAAAAGGAGATATTTGGCAAGACAAAGCCAGTTTGTCCATGAACAAAAGCCCCATACAACAATGCACACCCACATGCTTGCATACACTCTCTCTTTCTCTCTGACATGCTCACACATACCCACACAAACGTGAACCAACTGCGTATCACAGCATAATGGCTAGAATTAACCAGTCCGCTGCCAGCTTAAGGATGAATTGGACCGACACAATACTTAATTTATCCAAGAATGAATTATCTAATAATTACCTTCACATGTCTGATATACAGTATATGAATAGATACAGAATGCTGCAGGGATGACGTATTTTTGTAGTCCAACCAGGAAGTTAGCGATGCCCTGGTTCCCTCGGCAAAAAACCAGTGGGATTCTTCCGTTGGCTTTTTGGATTGCAAGAGCTAATGGCTACAAATGAACTAGACAATGGTCACATGACTTCAAAGCCCCCACCACTAAGCTGAAGGTGATGATTAATGTCAACACTACACACAACTACAGTATTCAAGACCATTCAACAAAATAGTAACAAAATAGACAATAAGCCAAATACAATTCTATATAAATGCCCATCATAAAGATCTCTCCCCAGCACAAAGCTTTTTAGGAGCCCTCCAGAAAGTTCAGGTACTTTTCCCATTTTTTAGTATAGAAGAGAAAAGAAGAAAGCTGTTTCTTTGACATTTTTTCAAACATTGCCACCCTAGCCCTCTCACAAGCCCAGTCCAGGGTTGACGGCACCCCTTCATTCATCCATCCTCTTCAAATGATCTGTCTGGCTATCGTTAAACTAGTCTGGTCCCGGGTGCCTGGGTAGCTAACCTGGTAGATATATAGAGGTATACTCCTCGACGCAGCAGCCGCGGGTCTGACTCCCAGCTGCGGCCCTTTGCAGCCATTCCCCCTCCATCTCCCTTTTTCCAGGATTCAGCTGTCCTATAACCACGGCTGTGTTTCTTTCAGAGCCTCACGGCCCGTCCTTTACCATCGGTAAGGCCATCTGGCTGCTGTGGGGGCTGGTCTTTAACAACTCTGTGCCGGTGCAGAACCCCAAAGGCACCACCAGTAAGATCATGGTGTCCGTGTGGGCCTTCTTTGCTGTCATCTTCCTGGCCTCCTACACTGCCAACCTGGCTGCTTTCATGATCCAGGAGGAATATGTGGACCAGGTAACTGGGCTCTCAGACAAAAAGGTAAGATGGAAGGTTTCTTTTTGATGCTGTGCCACCCTGTCTTCTTTTTCTCACCTGTAATTTATTTAAAACATGACTACTTCTCTCTCTCTCTCTCTCTCTCTCTGTCTCTCTCTCTCTCTCTATGCTCCATGTCTTCCACCTTTAGTTCCAGAGTCCCAACGACTTCTCACCTCCGTTTCGGTTTGGCACTGTCCCAAATGGGAGTACGGAGAGAAACATCAGGAACAACTATCCAGAAATGCACGGCTACATGACCAAGTTTCATCAGAGAAACGTCAACGAGGCCCTGGCCTCTCTCAAGGCCGGGTGAGAAACTGCACAAAGATTTTAAAACCAAAATCAAATTACAGGATACCATTTATGTGCCTCTTACCAAAATGGAACCAATCATTTAGAGATATTGAACATTGTATTTGTATTTTATGTGAATGCCTTGGCTTGAGGCATGCAAGCATGTCTTATATCTGTAGTTTATTATATTTAAAACCTGTAAATGTTTAGCATTTCCTAAATAGTTTTTACTCTGTTAAATCTATTAAGGGTCAATTTTGAATGTTATTGCTTATGTCATTATTATTTTTAAGGGATTCTAAAGCCTGGCAGTTTCAAACGATGGTCATTATACTGAAATAGAGAGTAAAGTGTCTGGAAAATACTGCTTAAGTTGCCTTTATGTCTTTCCTACGTGCCTTCATGTAAACATATCGCAGCTGAATAACTCCAATAATACTTTTGCTCCCCCTCTTCACTTTTCATCAAGTGTGCCTTTTCACCAGTCTGTATGCCAGCTCCAGCCTTTGGCAAACCAAGTGGAAGTCTATTACACTTATCAGCAGCTTAGTTCTATTTAGCAGGTTAATTGGAAGGCTGTAGCTGGGATGTCTGACTCCTCAGTGCTAATTAATTGTAACCTACCTCTCTCTGTCTTTCTCCGTCTCTCTCGCGCGCTCTCACTCTCTCACTCTCTGGCTTTCATTAGCAAACTAGATGCTTTCATTTACGACGCGGCTGTACTGAACTACATGGCCGGCAGGGACGAGGGCTGCAAGCTGGTGACCATTGGCAGCGGCTACATCTTTGCCACCACGGGGTACGGCATCGCCATCCAGAAGGAGTCGCTCTGGAAGAGACATGTGGACCTGGCCATCCTGCAGCTCTTCGGAGACGGTGAGACAGCCTGCTGTTTCCTCTGCTGTTTTATTCAAAGGCCGTTCACAGTTTAATGCACTCAGCAAGCAGAGACTCTATCACGCATACAGCTGTGGTGATGGGATGAGTTGTATAAATAATAACTTGAAAGATGCACGAGTTAGTCACAGAGATAATGCAGAGATAATCTTTCTAGGGAATGGAACAGAACTTTGAAGGATAAGTCCGGCTTCATTTGTATTTTATTGACTTTGGCCACTGTTTTGTTCGGGGTTATAATAACATTGCACTTGACAAGTTACATGGCAAGGACATGGCAGCAGGTCTGATGGGACATGGAACACAAGCTGTTTCCATCCACTTGTCAATCAAATTATCTGAAGGTTGCTTTAAACATAAACCCGAATAAAGCCGGCTCTAAAGCAAATATGAACCTCTGCCTAATTCACATGCTGTTTTGCGATCAAACTGGTATATCAAATTCATTTGACACATTTTAATTGTTAAGTTTCCATTACACAACATTCAAGCTGACGTTTGATCATAAAGTTTGCTAGCCAAAATGGATCACACCTTCTATCTACAATGGATTAATATTGCACAAGTTGTACTAGTGCTTATGTGCCAGCTGATAGCAACATATCAAGCCATAATAAGACAACAAATTCAATTTATAAAGTCTCTTGTCTCCTTGTTTGTCCACCAATGTCTGTCTTTGTTGACACCCGCCATTCGTTTGTAGGGGACTGCAGATCTGAAATGCGCTTGTGTAAAACTTGAAAATGTCGCATTCCGTCTCCATCTTTAACAAAAGAATTGCTTATGATGTATGATTGGTGAATATAATATAGTAGTAGTATTCAATTTGTACTGGGATCATCTATATTTAGTGGTATTTCAATCAGGAGAGAATTGTTTGCAGATATTCAACGGTTTATTGTACATAAGCATAATAAAATGTTCAGTCTTTGGGACTTTAGACTGCATTGTTATAGAATAATTTTAGTGTCTTTTTGTGGTGATTTGCGACTCTGCACGTCAAATGTGCATGTAATCCCACTCTCGCATATAATAAGAACAGACAGAAAAGGTAAGGCAGCGCTGCGACCAATATAATTTAGGATTTAACGCCATCATAGGGTCCCTGTGCTTTATCATCATGCTTCCCTTTTATGGGAGTCGGTTCAATCTCTCCCGGACTTATTCTTTTGAAACACTTCATTCCTGTCAGCTCTAGCTGGAGCATTAATGAGTCTTGCAACGAGGAGAGAATGAATGGAAATGCATTCAAAATGTCCCTTCCTAACCCGTTTAGTACATGCTTTATGGTTTCAAGCAAAACTCTTTGTCATAAACAAGTCCAAATGTCAAACACAGCAGCTGCCCACTCAGGTTATTGACTAACCGTCTAATTTCACAATGTGCAGTTTTGATATACAGCTTAATACAGAATGGGGAATGTAATGGAAGTTTAGTGTGTGTGCTTGTGTACAGTAAGTTTGCGTGTTGTTGTGTGTTGTTGCTAGTTTATTTGGGCACGGTCCAGCGTGTTGTGAGCATCCTGAACCAAGGGCCCTCCGGGGCCCACTATAGTGCGTCCCAGTTAGGGGTGCCAGCATAGCTCTCGGGGTATTTTAACACTGTGTTTGTGTGTGTGTGTGTGTATGTGTGTGTGTGTGTGTGTGTGTGTGTGTCCGTGCGTGCGTGTGTGCGTGTGCGCACGCACATGTGAATATGGGTCAGGCCTCTGAAAATGAGAGGGCCTAGAGTATGTGTGTAAGCGAGAGAGAGAGTGTGTGTCTGTGTGTGTGTGTGTTAATGTGTGTGTGTGTGTGTGTTAGAGAAAGGGAGATGAAGAACGATTTGACTTCAACACATTTTTACCAACCTACATGAAATTGAACAAGAATGTTGTGTGTGTGTATTGTTTCTAACTTATTAATTATAAGTTTGATCATTTTTCAAACATGTAGGTGAGAGTAGTGTGTGTGTGTGTGTGTGTGTGTGTGTGTGTGTGTGTGTGTGTGTGTACATTTGTACGTGTGTGTTGAATATGGGCCAGCTTGCAGTACTATCCCCCTTGTGCCACTGCAAAAGCACTAATACAGGAACCTAGCGGCCCTGTCTCACCCCTCTCAGGATTTCAATGTCACGTTGCCACGCCTTCACCATCCACCACCCATCCTGGTGGCCTAGAAAGCGATCCGACTCACGTGGAGAGCCCAGTGGCCCGGTACCAGGGCTGAATGGGACCCTGGGTAGTCTGACGCAGGCCTGAGCGAAAACATTAATGTGAAAAAGAAACGTCAGTTTTGATTGGGGATTTTCTGATAAGGTGTTAGATGGAGAGAATGCAGAGCATGTTGAGTTCAATGCCTCTTGCTCTTGAATCTAATATCAGGCATCAATGAGGAACGGTTTCCGCAGTTAAATAAAAAGGACTCGGCTTTTATCTCCAAACCAATTTTGTGAGTAATGACTTGTGTTTAGACTTTTAGTTATTCAATTGAATCAATCAATCAATGGAAAGTGACTAAAAGTAAGAACAAAAAAGCAACCTATGCCTTTGTGTTATTGTCCACAGAGCAAGGCACGGTAAAAGTTCAAGGAATAGATCTTGGGACATACTGGTGGGGAGTTAAGCTAAACTTTAGCTAAAAGTTCTTTGTACGATCTCACTGAACTGACTATTTTGTTTTTGGATTCAAGTCAAACCTTGTCCTCCCAGTTGAAAAAATTAAACCAAAACTCCAATTGTCATGGATGTTATCTGACATTAAGTGTTTCTGCTTAGAGACTATTGTAAGGAAAAAGCTTAACGTGGTTTAATATACCTAAATAATCATCACCAGATTTCACTCTCATATTGCTCCTCAAAACAACTGAAAACTTTCAAAAAATGGGCCCAGGGGCTCTAGACCGGGGTTCGAGTCCTGGCGGTTAACTTTTAGACTTAGTTGGTAAGACATACTTAACATCACTAGAACGTCCAGCAGACAGCCAGGTAACGTCATGGACAACCGCACCATTTTTATCTTGGAACAATTATTGGACCTTAACTGGGGGTCTTGATTGGGTTTTCCAAACAAGGTCTGCACGTCTAAATGTTTGCTGGGTTATGTCAACGCCATAGTGTTAATGCGCTCTTGTCGTACAAATACATGCGTGTTGTATTCCACTGACATGTCAAAACAAAAACAGCAAAGTGGTTGGCTTTCACAGTCGGTTCCTCAGCAGATACAGTATAAAGAGCTGCTGTGTGATTGTGTCTGTATCTTTGTATGTGTATGTGTGTGTGTGTGTGTGTGTATGTGTGTGTGTGTGCGTGTGTGGGGCTTCTGTACTTTGTATGCTGTGGAGCATGTTTGTTGATACTCAGAGGCCAGCCAGTGCTCCGGTGCAAGAATCGCGCTGACGCGCAGCGACAACGGCTGAATGTATGATTAATTAAGCATCGTCCATCCCGCCACAGTCGCTGTGATAGAGAACAGCTCGTGATGAAACAGAAGGTGACCCACAAAAGAGTCCAGAAGCTCAGGGACCAGCATCAGACGAGCAAACACACACACACACACACACACACACACACACACACACACACACACACACACACACAC
>NC_048421.1:2833880-2857684 GCF_013103735.1 Etheostoma cragini | reverse complement strand
CCCCCCCCCCCCCTCCCCTTTCTCACTGTCTGCCCGCCATCTTCCCTCCTCCCTTCTTCTGTTGCATCATCTCTCCATCCCTCGTGTCCTCCGATACCCATCCCGTTATTACATCATGTCCCTCCTCTCTCCTTTTTATATTTAACATTCCTTCCCACTTTTTTCACACCCTTATTCTTTATTTCAATTCCCGTACGAATCATAACAACACTTCTCCGCATGTCGTCATCATGCCCCCCGTCCTCTGTCTCGTCTCCTTGTCTCTCATTCTATTCATCTCTGTATCTCCCTCCTTTCCTTGTCTCCATCCCACTCCCTTCTTGTTGTTCCTCCATCAACTCTTTGCCAATCTCTCCCTCTCCTCCGTCCTTCTTCTCTTCTGCCCCTCTTCCCCTCCTCCATCCAGGTGAGATGGAGGAGCTGGAGTCCCTGTGGCTGACGGGGATCTGCCACCACGAGAAGAACGAGGTGATGTCCAGCCAGCTGGATGTGGACAACATGGCCGGCGTCTTCTACATGCTCGGCGCCGCCATGGCTCTGTCGCTCATCACCTTCATCTGCGAGCACTGGTTCTACTGGCAGCTGCGCTTCTGCTTCATGGGCGTCTGCTCCGGCCAGCCCGGCTTCGTCTTCTCCATCAGCAGGGTGAGACAGGGCGGGGAAAGGGAAGACAGAAAACTACTCCAACTTTAAAGCCTGTATCCAAAATGTTGTTAGAATGAATGAATAAAAAATGAATGTATCCATCTGCAAGGTAAGACACTGTTGGAGACAAATGTCTGTTAGCTTTCCATGGCTTTTACTTTTTAACGAATATTCTGATTGACAGATTCAGACTGCCAGTAAGTTCTGTTCAGGACAAAGCCAGCACACGGGAGCCGATGCATTTTTACACCATGTGTCTTCAAGCATCAAATCAAGCAAAAGCCCAGTAGCATCACACTTGACTACTTGGCACACTTTCCAAATTTTGCAGTGGCAGATATGAATAAATAACAACTACCACGTTACTCTCATCCAGAATGAGTTTTAATGGCCAAGTAAGTGTAAACACATACAGAGAATTTCACTTCAACTTTTCAGTTGCTTAAATATTTAAAAAGAGATGATGCAACATAAATGAAAAGTTGCATTCATGTATTAATCGTTCAACACTCACTGTGTCTGGTATGACCAAGTGTAGCTTTCAGTGGCAAATTTCAGCTAATGTACAGTCAAACTAAGGAATTTGGCTGACTGTTTGACTCGTGTCTGCTCGTGCTACTGCTACACCGTTTTTGATCCCGTAATAGTGTTAAACCCATCTGATGGCAAAAGATAAACCCACAAGTATGAATTTAAACATCCAAACATAATTATTGCTTAAACATACAGTATATTCTTTCCTTAAATCAGTAATTAAAGGACAGTTAAAGGACATAAAGAGACTGATCTTCAAGAGTCAAAGAGGAATTCCAGCAGGATATGGAAGCCAAAGTCAACAACTACCAGCTGCACTTTCTCACCAGAATTTTCTATTAACAAAACATCCATGTCTCTAATTTACAACTTCGTCACCAACTCCTTCCTGTCTGTTAAGTGACCACCATTGCTTGTTTTTTCAGCCCTACATCATGTTTGAAATGTATCTCCTTTATTCTTCCATACTTTAGATTTGCTGAAATTGTAAATAAGCATGTAGCCAAACCATAACTGTCACCTCCAAAACTGAAATCCGGGGCTTTTTACCTTTTTATTGTTTGGATATGGTCAGGCCTTTCGGACGTCTGTGGGAGTAAATATTTACAAAACTGTTGAGCCAAAATCAATATTTCACTCAACACAAATCCGCCACACAACCGGGGAGGGTAGATTACTGGGTCCCGGGAGACCAAAGTCACCCCGAGGTATTTGATTTGCATTCCAATTGTTTTGACATGGCATCGGTGTAATTCACTGCGCCTCTGAAGGTGAACCGCTGAAGGCTACATCACGTGGCTAATTTATAGCAGCGAGCACCCACCCTCCCCCCCCCACACACACACACACACACACACACACACACATTTGATACACTGCTTTGGTGCCGGGCACAAGAAAGCAAGACTACGAAAAAAAATAAAAATCAGAACATTTTCCCCTCTCTGCTCTAATATTACGCTCCAGTGCCCAACTTTGATTATTTTGTATGCTGTTAATTTCACGTTGTTGCTGTCGCCTTGTTTGTGGCTGCGTGTGTGTGTCTGTGTCTGAAAAAACAGTTGCAAAAAATGTCAAGTTGACTTCTCATTTCCACAGACAGGCTGCTTGGTGTTGTTTTTGATTATTACATCATTATAATGTGTGCGGGGACTGGATCTGAAAGCAATTACGCTCTATGTAACATCCAGCGATTGCTCTCGTTTACAGAAATCACCTCTGTCTTTGCTGCAATGTGACAACGTAAATTAATGCCGAATGTCCACAATTACAGCCAGATGATTTCAATATGTTAAAATATTCAGGGGCAATGTTCATTGAGAGTGCTCATTTGCACATGTAGCACAGGGCACAAGCTTTGTGAACAGTTGAAATTACAGTTTACAATCTTTCCACACTCGGCCACAGCTTCACATCGTCTTCTTCTCATTTACTCGACTGTTTTCTCTCCACCCTCAGCCACCCCCCCGCACCTCCCCGCTCTGCCACTCAGACTGATTCCGCTTTTTTAATTTCACAGCATAATCCAATAGACTTTATTGTTATTGCCGCAATTAACATTTAAGCTTGGCAATGTAAAAAATGAGACATCTGTCACGGTTGGCGTGGGTCACATGGCTTCGGTCATGGCTTCATGGTTGGTTAACGTTCCCTCCCTGTGAGGGGGGCTCGGGAGGGCTCTCCCTTGGCTCCCTGCTCCTCCAGGTCCCACCTGCTACACTGAAACAAATTAATTAAATCGATTTAAAAAGCCTCTAATGACTTCAGAACTGTAAATGTATTATAGGTGTAATCACTTCTCTTTTTAGAGCCCTCACATCACAGCTAGGTTGATTAGCAGTAGGTATCATATACGTACACAACACAAAGTATTAAATTATGAGCTGCAGCATGTACAAAAGGCACTGTACAGTATATGTAATTTATACATAGGGGACAGCTAGTTATTTGTTGATTTCCGGCCTCTCTATACCAGTGTAATCACTTATAGATTTTGCTGCAATCCCTCTGTGGATTTAAAATTCTTAGGAACCCTCAGGCCACAGTTATTGCTATACACGCACAAACACACACACACACACACACACACACACACCCTGCCCAAATAATCAGCTTCTCTCGCAGCAATCTGCCAACTGTTACATTATGTGGGCATGTGGAGTAGGCAAAATCTGAACACAGCATTCACGAGATTTGATGCACTACAGTATAAACTTTTTTGTTCTCAATTGTTGATGGTGTTTATTTGTGTTTGTGTGTGTGTGTGTGTGTGTGTATGTGTGTGTGTGTCTGTGAAAGAAAAAGCTTTAAATTGCCCATATTATGCTCATTTGAGGTTCATACTTTTATTTTGAGTTTCTGCTAGAACATTATTCTATGTGTTCTAGCAGAAATTCATTATTATATAAGTTAATATTAAAAAACACCTGTCTTCACCCTCTTTCTGAAACCCACTGTTTTGGCGCCTGTCTCTTTAAGCCTACCTCCCAAAAAAACGCAGTCTGCTCTGATTGGTCAGCGTTTTTGGGTCTAAAACCTCTGGACTCTTGGCTGTCTCTGCACCACCGTTGCAGCCGGGGATCGACTGTAACAGCACCGTAGCGGCCCCCTTTACTTATATATCATATAGTTGTGACATCACAACTGTACAGAAGTCCTGACGGCTCGTTTAAAGGCACATTTTCTGAATACGGACTGTGTGCATTTCTGTGTTTTGATACTTTCACTGTATTTATATATCACCTCGACCTGCTTTATAACAAAAAGTCTCACTTTTTACAATATGGAACCTTTAAAAAACACACAAATATTAATTCTGAGCTTGCTCTCATTTACCATGATTTCGCAAAACCACACAACCTTGCCGTCAAAAGGAAGATCCTTTAAAAATGAAGGTGGATGCTTCTGGAAAAGTCGTCCCAAAGTGGGATGTTGTCTTAGCTAGTCATGGGAGGGAAGACGTGACAGATTTGGCAGCAGGTGGGGTGTAATCAAGACAATAAAAGAAGAAAAACAAAAGATGTGAAGTTATATAAACAGGCAGATGGAAAAAAGAAACACAGATGAGACAGAAAAGGACCAGATAAACATTGAAAGCTGCTTCTAAGTGGGGGGGAAAACCCTGCGTGATATTTTACTTTTGGGTTCCACTTCGAAATTTCCATCCAAATTCAATATATCTTAAATATGAGGAGTTCTTTTGTATTTATGTTAACCGCTCTTGGTTTTAGCCATTGTCAAGCTTTACATACTTGGCTGTTAACAGCCTGAAATTGAAAGAAGTAATAACTTTATCTATAAAAGCGGAATGAGAGATGAAGGCCTTTTTGGCTGAAATGCAGGCGCTGACAATGGAGCTAATTAACCAGCAGAAATGAGCGTCGAGGTAGGGGAGAGCTGTGGGTCAACAATTCATGTGGATAGTTAGTGGATAAAAAGAGGATGTTGGGAAGAGTAGTAGCTTAACAGCAGAGAAAATGTGACAGCCAGCTGACCCGTAACTTGTCCTGCCCGCTGTAGTGGCGAGCGGGTCGGAGGTCAGCTGATCATTGATCTTTAACAGTGTTAAAGAGCATCCTTATATTTCCACAGTCATCTACAGACATTCACAAAAACTGAGCAAATTCATTTTTTGGAATTGATCCGATCCTTATACCGTCCCCCATCTGTCATGCCTGGTTCGCTCTCCTTCGCACAATCGTTTTTATCTGAATATTGTATCGTACATCACTGAATGCAAATGGAGCAGTTTATCTTTGTTGTCACTTTAAGGTTAGGCCAGGTTCTCCTTGGCTTGGCGTTTTTATTCGGAGGGAATTGTGTTGCGGCGTCAAGCGCCAGAGGAACCGAGGCGTATAATAACTGCCGGAGGATATTGTTCAGCTGAATTCTAATCACATTGATTAAAGGGTATTGACAAAAGGGACCAGTTTTTTTTTTACAGCCGCTTTGCCTTTGTCGATCACCGTGCAGCTACACAGCTATCCTCTTTATATCAGTCTTCATACTGTATGCTGTCTTGCACTGTCTCACTTTATCTCAGGCAAGCTAATATACTACAGGTTACTGCATATAAATGACAAATATTTTTACATGACATATTGTGTTTATTGAGCAATGGTGACGGCATCAGCAGAAAGAGCTGTATTCACTTTATGTCATCTAGGTTCTAAAATGCGCGGTGGTCAGGGTGCAGTGCAGATGCAGTCTGTTTTTGTCACCTTAAAATACAATATGAGTGAATAATGTTACTGTAAATGTACCAAATGTCACTATTTAATGCCTTTATTTCCCCCACACAGGGCATATACAGCTGTATCCACGGTGTGCAGATTGAGGAGAAGAGCAGCTCGGCATTGAACTCCCCATCAGCCACCATGAACAACACCCATTCCAACATTATGCGTCTCCTACGCACCGCCAAGAACATGGCCTCCCTGTCGGGGGTGAACGGCTCACCCCACAGCGCTCTGGACTTCATCCGCCGGGAATCCTCTGTTTATGACATCTCTGAACACCGGCGCAGCTTGGCGGGCCACTCCGACTGCAAGCCACCTTACATCCCGGAAGACAACATGTTCAGCGACTACATCAGTGAGGTGGAGAGGACGTTTGGGAACCTCCACCTGAAGGACAGTAATCTGTACCAGGACCACTACATGCACCACCATGGCTCAACACTGGGGCTCAGCGGACCAGCGCCCAACAGGCCCCACAGTCTGGGCAGTGCTAGTTCTCTGGAGGGGGGCATGTTCGACTGTGACAGCCTTGGCGGAGGGATGGCCCCTATTTTCACCACCCAGCCATGCTCAGCATTGACCCACAGGAACATGAGCAAGTTTGACCTGCTGTCTGGACAGACTCCCCCCTCAGGCCAGAGCTTTAAAGGAGGCCTGCCGGACCTGTATGGGAAGTTCTCCTTTAAGGGAGGTGCCTCAAGTTCCACGTTTATCCCTGGGCACGGCTACTGTGGAGGGAGAGGAGATGACGATGGGAATATACGCTCGGATGTTTCGGACATTTCTACACACACAGTAACTTATGGGAACCTGGAGGGTAATGCCAAGAAGCGCAAACAATACCGCGATAGCCTGAAAAAGAGGCCGGCCTCTGCCAAGTCCAGACGGGAGCTGGACGAGATCGAGCTGGGCTACAGGAGGAAACCCTACCACATCAGCCACCACCATTACCACGGCCACCGCGCTACCTCCCCACCGCTTTTGCCCGCTGAACGGAAGAGAGGAGGAGGAGGTGGAGGAGGTAACAACGATGGGAACTCCTATCTCTTCAGAGAAAAGGAGAGCGTTAGGGATTTTTATTTGGACCAGTTTCGGCCCAAAGAGGGCGTCCCTCAGTGGGAACATGTGGACCTGACGGAGGGCCCTGGGAGTAGAGATGGAGGAGTGGCGACCTGCACCACCCTGGTTCCAGTGGATGACTTTCTTAAGGGCAAACCCAAAAAGTCAGATTCAAAGAGTGGGGGAGGATCTGGGCTGGCAGGGGGAGAGTGGGAGTGCAGGAACTGTCGGGCTAGCGGGGTAGGAGTGGGCAAGCAGATGTCCATGCATGGAGGAGGAGGTGTGGGTGTTGGGTACGGTGGTGGTATGAGCTGCGGGTCCTCTGGAGGCGGAGGAAACAGCCGCCCCAGCTCTGCAACCTGCATGCGCTGTGAGGGTTGCAAAAAGACAGGCACCCTCTACGATATCAGCGAGGACAACAACCACCTATTGGAACAGATGGGGGGAGGGAAAGGCGGAGGAGGAGGAGGCGGCATGGGCGCAGGCCCTCAGTCTCAACCTCAGGGCCAGCAGAGGAGAAAGAGTGGAGGATTGGGCAAACCACTGAGGCGGCAGCACTCGTATGACGCGTTTGTGGACCTTCAGAAAGAGGAGTCAGGTGGGATGGGAAGTCTGATGGGCCTAGGGGGGGTTGGAGGGATGGGTGGTGCGGGTATGGGAGGGATGCTGCCCCCACCCAGGAGTGTTAGCTTGAAGGAGAAAGAACGCTACATGGAGGGCTCCAGCCCCTTTGCAAACATATTTGAGCGTCACGGGGGCTCGGAGCGAGAAAGGGAAAGAGACCGGGAACCATTGTTTTACGCAGGTGAGGGCCGGAAAAGACCCGGCTCACCATTCGGCCTGTTCAGAGGCGGCGAGGGCCTCCACCGCCGCTCCATCGGAGAGAGAGACATGCAAGACCGGGACAGGTCTTTGATGGAAGGAGGAGGTGGGGGAGGGTTCTCTCTATCTAAATCTCTTTACCCCGACAGGGTAAACCAAAACCCCTTCATACCCACCTTTGGGGACGACCAGTGTCTGATGCACGGAGCCAAACAATATTACATGAAAAAGCAACAGCAGCAGCAACAAGTTGCCAAAAACAGCCGAAGTGACTTCAGGAGCCAGATGAGCACGACGTCATATCTGCCGGCGTCTGCCACGGCCGGGGTAATGTCCAACGTGACCCCCCGGTTCCCGAAAGAGCTCAGCCACGGTGGAATGAACCACCACGGCTCCATGCTGGGGGTGGGACCTCCGCGTCCCTTCAACGGAAGCAATGGCCATGTGTACGAGAAACTCTCCAGCATTGAGTCTGACGTGTGAGAACAAAACGGAAAAAGGGGGAGGGGGGAGCGGACAATGGCGAGGAAGGACTGGGGTGGGGGTGGGTGGAATAGAGGCATGTACTAGTGTTAAGAGATCAGGGATGATTTTAAAAGACACTGTCCACACACTGCAAGCCTAGCCCATATTGGGACAGCACGATTAGGTAAGAGAGGAGAGACTGGGACATAGAGAAATAAGAGTTCAAAATCTTGTTTTAGCAAAAAAAACTAATCTGGGTTAAAAAATCAGGACACTCTGAGGAGGTTTGGGATGTTAACCCCCTCTCAGAAACGGCCAAAGCGACTCTACTTTTCTGTCCACTCACAGTCAATCAACATCCCCTCCTCAACATCACACGAATGCGCTCGCCTCCCCAAGTCCATCATTTTCACCCACCAGTGACGCAGAAGTCAATGTACTCGGTGATTGTCGCCAAGAGGCGACAGCTCATCTATTAGTTTGATACTGGACGTGTGAGCCTGGTGCGATGCCACTGGCTGTCGACGCGAGAGCTCCCGCCGAGGCTCCTCTGAGGAAAAGACTGCGAGAGCGAGCGGCCCAGCTGCCCCTGTGTCACCGCAGAACAGAGACGTAGTCACGCTTACCGGGGCCGCGACGCGGGAGATGACTCGTGCTCCTCTCTCTGGAGGGAGACAGACCCGGACTGTCCCTCTCCTCTCCTCTCCGTCCCATCTCAACTCTCTCCCCCCCCAACCCTAACCCCCCTCTCCTCTCCCTTCCTCCTCCTCATCCCCCGACGCCAAATGAGCTGATCTTGTTTGCTTTGAGAAATACAATCATGAATGATAATAAGATATTCTTATAGAAAAAAACAGGGTATAAAAACAACAATAATATTGATAACATTGTGAATAACAAAGATGTTAGTGCTGATTATGAAATCACTTAAGTTTTTTTTTTATATTGGTACGATATTTCACTACTGTTTCAGTACCTGGAGTTGTATCCTGTCTGCCTCCTGGCAGCAGGACGGTTGTTCTAAGTTCCACCATCAAGCCACAAAGACTGAGTCCTTAACTTCTTCTTCTTTTCTTTATTAATGGTTTCTGTAGAATATTCTACTTCATGCTCATGCATTCATTTGCTCCTTGTAGGGAAAAAAATTGGATGTGGAAAGACATTTAGAGCTGACAGATCCTTCTTTGATGTTTCAAGACGTTACAAATTAAGTGCACACACACACACACACACACACACACACACACACACATGCAGATTTTGTCGGCCTGAACTTGTGTTACTGTGATTGACGCGTTTCGTCCGAGCGCTGAAGATGCTGAGAGGAAGGACATGCCTTAATGGTCTCCAGTGGACGTGTCCTCGGGTTTACATGCCGTCCTCACGCGACAGTCAGCCCCGGGACAGACCGGCATGCTTTTTTAGGCTCCTCGGTGACTCTCTTTCTCTCTATTGAGCCGAAACTGCAGTGAAAATTTAAAGCAAGGCTTTGAGACATTGCAGCTGATGGTTTAGATACAAGAGGAGCTGTTTTATAACTTCGTAAGAAAACAAATTCATATGTCGAATGTGGGCAATGCTTCACGAACCAGATGTATTTTTAGGATGTCACGTATAGACCAACCGCGTCTCACTTCACAACACGGCAGCCTTTAGACCACTTCTTTTATTCAGGTTACATGATAACAGTCGCCAGACACTCACCTTTCTTTTCCCGCCTGTCACCAGTATCTCGTAGAAGGCGTAACTTATTCACTCACGGGAGCAGTCTGAGAGGCGTGCACAGAAGACTTTGTTTGTACATTGTGTATGATAACTATATGCACTGCTGTTTATGTTGGCAAAAATGTGTAGGAAAAGTGATGTTGCCCCGTGACAGTAGTGATGCTGATTTAAAGCGGGAGCCGAGGACGATGTCGATTGGACAGAGGCCTCTCTGACACTGACAGGCGTCTGGGAGGCGGCCATCTTGCGAACGCTTCCGGCTTTTCACTTTAAGTGATGTAGATAGTCTTTATTTATGTATTTATTGATTTTGCTGGAGAGGCTTCATTGTGTTGCACAGGACCTTTTTACTCGGCGCAGGTTCAGACTCTTCAGTAGACATGCCTTATCATCCCATCACCATGCCCCTCCTCCCCCCCCCCCCAGAGCTACCTGATGAGGACTCATCATGTTAACTGTAAAAATGTACTATTAAAAGGTTTGATCTTCGATTAGCTGGCGGCGTCAGAAGTTCAAGGGCTGCGGGAGATTGCGAAGGAGTGCTGGCCTGAGACTGGAGCTGCTGGAGTGTGTAGAGGGGGATCTTTATCTCATTCCCTAATCTAAATGCACCAATGTAATAGGTTGGCCTGCGTGTGTGTGGAAGGAAGCAAATCACGATTAAATGATAACTGTTTTTTTTTTTCCTGATAACTATTCATCAGTTCAACAGCCTCTCCTCCTACTCCTCCCTCGCTCCGCAGACAACACCATCAAAGTGAGACTGATCGAGTTAGCCTTAAATCAAACTGATCCATCCGTCTATCCCCCTCTACCCCGCCCCGCAACCCCATGACTCTCCTAATGAATAGATTGGGATCTCTGGAATTTTTTATACACGCACATTTTTGAGGGTTCAGGTCAACCGTTATCAGCGAGGCGGTGTAACAAGGAGAACAGGAAATGACGGGGAAATAAGAAAGAGCAGAAGAAGAGAGACTTTGGAGTGGGCACCAATCAGTGTCAGCATTTGTACGTTCAATCTTTTCCTTGTAAATAATATATTTAAAACTCTTTTCACTTTGTACAGTCAACAGACAGACAGGATGTAACTTTCACTATGTTTTACAGCAATTTAAGAAATAAACAAAACAATAAAAAAAACTGATAAAAATGAAAAAAGTCATCGACAAAAAGTATGCAAAAATATACTTAAGACACAAATATTACTAATCATAAGTGATATAATTGAACCTTTTTACTTTAAGTCTCATGTTTACTTAATTATAATAGTTTACCAATCAGTATACTTATTATGTTAAGAATTATGCTTTTTTTCATATTTTCACTAAAGTGTTGGAAATCGAGGATTCTTTACTGTAGGTGTAGACGTCTGGTGATAAAAAGGGGGAAAGTTTAGTTTTAGGAGTCTTTGCTAAGTTTCCCTTGAATTGTGTTAGATTCTGTCTTTTAAGGTAAGCTCTTCATGCTTTTTGAGATCAATTCAATTATCTACACATTTATGGAATACAATATTACGTGTATACATAGATGATATTTGCATATAGAGGCAGTATATTGTGATCCTTCATTTATAAGCAGCAATCCTTGTTAAAAACTTACAAGATATTTGTGTTTTTGTTGCCCTTTTTTTTTCTTTTTTTTTTTCTCACCGGGGCTCTTTAATGGTTATTGCACACAGAATTTAGAGCCATCGTCGGCCTGGCCTATCCTCTTCCCTCTCTATGTTTGGGATAGACATCACTGTGGTAAAGGAATACACACACATGCATACACACACACACACACACACACATATGCACACACATGCACGCTGGACAGTCCCCAGTGTTGACGGCGGTGATATCGCTGAGGATTCTGAACACAATCTTGTGGGAAAACCACCCGTGAGTGTAGTTTCATCTCATTGAGAATCCATTTAAAGCTGAAATGCATTTGTGCAACCCCTTATTATTAAAAGGTGCAACATTTGTTCTGTCATCTCTCATTTTATGTAGAGTTTTGCTTCAGGGGAATCAACTGCTGTTGCTATAGTCAAGCTCACATATTGCTAAACTGTTATTACAGTAGACAGTAAGCCTGATACTGACTTATGTTTGTGCTTGCTTCTCAGTACGAAACTGGAAGTAGAATTTGTTTTGCACTTATGCAATTTTGACCCCATGCAGTCAAAATCTGCCCCCCCCCCCCCCCCCCCCCCCCCCCCCCCCCCCCCCCCACACACACACTTCCGCATGGTACTGATTCCAATAAGTCTTTATGATCTTCGCCTCAGCCCTGAGAGAACAAATTCATCTCTCTTCTGTTTTTCTCCTCAACTGCTTTCATGTCTAGAGGGTTGATTGAAAAGTGAAAAATGTATCCGTGCACGTAAACTCTGTGTAGTTTTGCATATATTTCAAACCAGCCACCACGCTCCTCCTCCCTTATTTGCAATATAAAAAAAACAGGATGACCAAACTGAAAAAAAAAAGCTCTTACTGTACGCGGTATGTGCTACTTCATCACTTCCTGTTTTTTTTCCCCCTGTGTTGGAAAGGGTTGTAGGGCCATTTTCCAGCTGCTGGTTCGGAAGTCAAGGTGCACCTGACACTGTGGTAAACATGCTACCATCAGGCCTTTACCACCTCCAGCTGCTCTGCTCTGCAGCCAGCGTGTGCAGGCCGGGCAGTGACGCAGAGCAAAGCCCGACTCGTCACAAGTCTTTATTTCCCTTACGGCCGAATCGGTCCCGGGCTCTCTGCACACGAGCATGCCACAACACATTTGTTCTAATGGGTCGCGTAGAGCAAAAACAACAACACTGTGTCACATTTTTACAACACAAGACACGGCCGTGGCAAAGTCAGCGGGGCTGAAACATCCTGAAGGTGGAGGATGTAAATATCACCTCAGCTGACGTGTTTTGTCTGTCAGGGATACTGACACGTGGGACAAAATGAGAGCATGACGTGGTCGGCTACAGGGATCGATGTACCGGTTAAACTGACTCGTGAAAATGTATTTTTTTGTATGTCTTTGAGGAAAAGGTATTTGACATCGGTATTTTTAGCATATTGAGTTGCTAATTACGTATTCACACATGCAGATAAGAAGGATTATACTGTGATATTATATGATTAAGTTGTTGTGAAGGTCAATTAGTAATTAAGCTGCTTATAATTTTCCAATTCACCCTAATTCATTGCAGAACTTGGTTACTCATATTTTAAAGTTGTATCTGTGTGTACCTGTATTAATATGCATTGATATTGCTTTATATTGATGCGACATTTTCTATTAAATTGTGTACAGTTTTGTTTAATATTGCTATTTTCCATCCTCCTCATTGGTACAGTTAAGAAAGGACGGCTTTAGCTGAATGAAAAATGACATAAGGGGTTGCTACTAAATGTATTTCACAAGGTGAACTCACATCTTCACTGAAACTACATAGCCTGATTCAATTTACTGTGGGAGACAAACATGTAACATATGAATAGTATCAATTGTATACATAATGATATACATAATATTATTCTTGGCCATTATTTTCTCTTTTTGTGGCCCCTTTCTTTGAAATAAAAAAAAAACCAAATTTTTACACCATACGAACAGAAAACGACACAAAAACAAATAATTGTACAGGTTGTGTAAATACTGAATACTGCGGTGAAACAGTTACCTTGTTTTTTTTGTATGGAAACTATCAAAGTAATCTCAATAACAAAATTAACCACGTTATGACAAAATTGCAAAAAAAATTAAACATTAAGGTACTTTTAATAAGGATAATATTGATATCTACAATTATAAGTGCTCAAATAAGACTATTCTTTCTCTTTGTACATGATGAACAAAATGAAGTGTTGAGTATTAATAATAAAAAAACTTAAGTTTCACGCATTTGGCACTGAGTCTTTTTGAGCTTTTTTTTGTGTTTACCTCTGAATGTTAACAGACACGCACACGTCTGCATCTTCTTGATTCATTTTGCTGGTGTATTTAGGTGTTTTTGCACAGCTCTCACGTTTCCCTTCCCACTGTATCGACACACACGTATGATCTAAAAGCCTTCGTTGAGTCCTCCTCCCACTTTCTTGCTTCCTTTTTTACAGATTAAGGGTCCTTTAACACCTCAAAGTCTGCACCAAGGCCCAAACCAGACTTGATGGTTTGACACATTGTGTTAGTTTTGGTTTTGGTTTAACATTGGAACTACGCGAACAAACTAAAGAACCTGACGTGACATACTTGCGTCCTGTCGTCATCACCCTCAGTATGTGGTCTGCGTCTTCCTATACTTGACATTGATTGGTTCGTAAGCGGACGTGCGTCTGACATCAGCATGTTGTCGGCGAGTAGACAATAATCTTTGGCCTCGACAAGAATGATTTAACAGATGCATATCATTGCCATTCTAATATTATTATTATTATTATTATTATAGCATTATTACCTGCTGCACCAACTATACTCATGGCTAGTATTTCCGTTGCTACCAAGTAAGACGAAAACGACGAATTTTTACTTTATGTCAGACCACATTTCAATTAAAAACGTAGTCTCCTCTGAACCTCGTGCTCATTCTCTCTGCTACGTCTCCTTGTCTCTGTTGTTTACGCGGGAATACCGGAACTTCCTGTATTTGGTCCGAACCATCCCAAAAAACTTTCACACTGGAAATGAACCAAACCATGGTTGAGTTTAATCCGGACCGAGTCTTTTGTTTTTGCAGACCAAATTTCGGCTGTTTGGGCCAAACCGTGGTCCAGGGGAGGTTTCGATACATGTGATTTTGATTCGGATCAAACTGGTAAATTCAGAAAATCCGGACCAGTAGGTGTGAAAGGGCCCTTAAATGCATGATCTTTCTGTCACACACAATGTCCCTCTCTCAGACAGGAAATCCAGGAAGAAGGGCCGAGGAGGGCCATATGGTTGACTGTATGGTGGAGTGCTTGGGTCTGGGTTTGCCCCCTCAACAACCCACACTGCTGCTGGCGCTCCACACAACCCTGCTGATGCCGTCCAGCCCCCTCAGGGTACTCTCAGGCTGCTCTCTCCTCTTTCCCCCTACACCCTCCCTGCTCATGCTGGACTGTGAAGCACCAACACTAGTCCTGCCTGACACCTGTTGTGAGTTCTCTCTCGAATCTAAAACTCTAGTGCGCAACTATTTTAAAAATAAAACGACCATTACGTTTAAGCTATTGCCAAATGAGTTGATAAATAAGCCTAATAGCTCCACAAAGCTCTCTGTATTTCTCGGTATGGCTATCTTTTCAAAACGGTGTAATCCGTCGGCACGGAGAAGCTCAAATGATGCGTTTAACGTCACCACTGAGAAAGGACAACAACAGTACTGGAGACAAATAACATTAAGAATCACCTTCTCTGACGTGTCCATCATGTTTTTTTTAATTCTACATGTCTTCCTTGATTTGACGGGATAAAGGCTACTAGCCACTGGGTGTAGTCCTGACTTAGAATTTGGCATTAGGGAGACAAAAAATACGCACTATAGCTTAAAAAAAAAGGTTGTCAAACTGAACTGGCAGCCATTTCATTCCACACTATGATGATTTTACACGTACCTATCCGAGAGAGATCAACACTGAGATGGAGTATGTTTTTTGCAATGCATAATAACTATTTTGAGGTCAGATTGGAAAATCGGGTTGATGGAAGTCAATGAAGAGAACCCCCCCCTGTCACAGCATTTATCTTGCAGCAGCAGTCACCGACGCTGTTCAGTCGCCGATAGGGTCAGATTGTGCTTGTACTGAGCAGGTGCCTTGTGTAAATGTATTGAAAAGAATGAATAATAAGAGGAGGATACAAGCAAAACAGCCAGAAATAATCAAAGCATGTGCATTTAGCTCAGCTACTCGTGTCTGGATATAAATAAGCTCTTTTTCAGCATTATGCATTTAAAACGTTTCATTTATTCTGTATAAAAAACAGTTTCTAGCCAAGTTTGAATGATGACGCTTCATAAAGTTGGAAAGACATGCAATATGGAGGTGTGATTAGATGTTTTGACCTCTTACATTATTTAAAACACCTCACCTCTCGAAAACTGCATTTTTTTTTTATTGTTGAACGGAGCTGGGCTGTAAAGTCTGTACATTTTATATTTTTACATTTTAACAAGTAGATCTTATCCACAGTACTTAAAGATGCAATAAGATTTTTACTGCCCCATACAACAAAATGACCACGGTATAGAGTGTTTACAGGTGTTGATAGGCTTGTTAATCAATGACTGAACGATGACTTTGCCAGGTACTGGGACTGGTACTCCCTACCTCTCCCATTCTCAGAGGATGGGCGTCCTGGGTGAGTAAACCTGCTCCACAAACGCAATTCGTGCTCAAGCAGTGTTATTTTACACCGTCCGTGAGACATCATCACTTTACTCAAACAGTTTATGTCTGTGTCAAAGCTTTTAGTTCAGCCACACACCTGATCGCATTGCCAGATGAGGAGTAAGGTGTGGCTACTATACACATACATTCTGGGATATTCTGGGTGCATTTTTTAAACCAGTCACAGTTGTGGGGAGCATTGAGCTCTGGAAGCAGTGACGGTGGCTCTGCAAAATAACCTGCGTGTATAGCCTACCCAGCAATCCCACCAATTGGTCCCAAAACGTCCCTGTTATAGATAAATTCCATAAACACATTTTTTGTAAGTCTTTACTATCATTACAATCATCACAAGCAGTCTATGATCGTTAGCATCTTATATGCTACTTGTGGTAAAGTGACGCATGCGCAACTCACAGCTTCACTCGTAGTATAGTGAATCATGCGCGACTCAAATCTGCCCTCTCCTCACATTGGGCAGGGACAGTAACGTCAGATAGGTCGGACCTCCATGTTAAAAGCTTTAATGTGTTACTTTTTGATATTAATGAACGTCTGTTACATTCAAGCCAATGCCAAATGAGTTGATACAAAGCTAATTCAGCTTCACAAAACTCTCTCTCTGTAGTTCTCAGCACGGCTGTGTTAAGAAAGCAAAACTGGATTGAAGATAATTACCTCTTCTATCTTTGTGTCCTCCTTGGCTACTAGCAACTGCGTGGAGGAGGGGTGGGGGTGGCGCGTGATTACGGAAGGCTTGTCATTTTGTCAATACTTAGAATTCTTCTTGGGGGCAACAGTAACTACGCACTATAGCATTAACTATATATCTTTAAACATTACAGTAATGGCTGAAAATGACAACAGAAATAAACAAGTTTGCCAGTTTCCCACATCTCCGCAATTCACATCAACTGCCGGTTGTCTACCTACATGTGATTTTGGTGTTTGGTAGCCAAACGTCTCGGTGTGTCAGTCACGGTGGGTTGGTCTATAACCAACTAACTTAGAATCCACTCTGTATGCTAAATATCTGACCTATGCCCAGCTCTTATACCTTCACTCAGCAGCCCGCCTGTCCCCCACCCAGCTATGATGACACCCACCTCCTCATCCATCATCCCTGGAACCCCACCCCCCGCCCCCCGACTCCTAGCTCACATTAATTTTTCAGTCACACTGGTGAGCAAGACTTATTAAATTATTGATGGAGGGAGTGAGGTGTGAGGGTAAAAAGAATGACGCCGGCAAGCTACTTCAGGCAGCCAACACGAGCTGCACTGCGTACACACATGTGACATGCCTCACTCCCCGTATCATTTACCAAACACACCCTCTCAATTTGGCGGTCTATTTAAGCTGCACAATTTCTATCTCTGCCTTGTCAATGCAGCTACTGCCCTGCATCAGCATCGCTGCCCGCTGTTAGTCCACCACCAACCCGGCGTCAGCTTGCAGGCTCCGAAGAAGGGGAAACTACTTTATCATCACTCTCCAGTATCTCATGTAAACCCATAATGTGGGGAGTGATGAGGTCAGAGTCTGGCCACCAAACACAATGTTCTGCTGTTATAATAAACATTTCAAACGTGAGTTGTCTGATCTAAATATTTTTAAGATAGAGATTCAAGTGTGAAGTTGCAAATCGCCTTTAATGTGAAATATGCGCTACAGTGTGGTACTTTTGCTACTGTCAAGGATTAGCTGAATGAAACTGGTTTGGAGAGAGGGACAGTCTGACCGCCCGACGCGTGTGCATCTGAAGGCCGAAACAGTCAACCGTTCCAATCAGTCAGTCAGTCACGTTGCTGTGCCCTGTCACTCCTTCCTTTTCTCCTATCTTTCACCTAATACTCTCTTACACAAAGACGGCTTTCCTTCCTCCTAACCTTTTTCAACCCTACATCCCATCCCACCTCTCCCCCCCCGTATCTCACCTCTCTCTCCATTGCGCCCTTATTTTGTGCGTCAGCTTGAATTATTAGGACGGAGGGAATGGTGGTGGGAGGGGCAATGGGTAATAAAAGAAAGAGGGGCCAGTGAGTTATAGAGGAGAGTTCACTGTATTATGGAGAATGAGAGGGGGAGCAGAATGGAGGGAGAAGAGGGGTAAAAAGGACAGATGATCATGACAGAGGATCTACAGCACTTCCATAAGTCCAATAAAGCAAGCTTCCACTTCAGTGAGACAATTCACTCTATCCTTGAAACTTGTGACCTTAAAAGACTCATTGGTGTGCAGAATATTGCTATATTTGTGTGTGTGTGTGTGTGTGTGTGTGTGTCTGTCTGTCTCTCTGTGTGTCTGTCGCACCAGTATCAGCTCTCCCTCCTACCTTTTTTCTACCCTCTTCTCTTTCTACTCTTTATGAAGTACCTGTATTTAACAATTAACAGTTACCTAGCAACAGGATATGTTATGTCAAAAAAAAAACTGAGGGGAAATGTATCTGAGGCAGCGATGAAATGTAGAGTAGATTACTCACAGTAATATTGTTAGTTAGATACCAATAATGCTATTATTAGTATGCTAATAATAATAATTTGACTTAGATTCCCACATTTGACATAATGTAAGGCATATGTGACACATGGGGATGACACTCAGCTACGCACACACTTGTGTAATTCAATGTGCTAATCTGTTTTAATAATTCATCAAATTTGACTTGTAATGTATAATCAAATAAAGTATATAAATTGTGTAGGCATTGAACATCAGCCACTCATTTCACACACCAGCATCCATGATGTGTGCAGTGTTAGGAGACTGCATTTGTTCATCAAACACACGATTGTGGCTCATGGGGACGGAAGCGTTTGTCACGATGCCGTATTCGAAGAGCAACCGAGTAAATACTGGAAATTGGCAAGAGTTGAAGTTGGCACAGGTTTTTTTCTGACCTCTAAATGTCATATTTTGCACTGGCAGACGGCCATTACATCAAATGGTTACACACAGAGGCATAGTTCTGCCAGAGTGCAACGGAACAAGGACCCATCACTCACATTTTTTCTAAGTGAGGAATTAGAGTATTTTTAACAATAAAATCAAATGGAATAGTCCAAGTTGTCATGTTGACGTACGAGGTGAATAGATTCAGACATTCCATTTTAAAAGTTGCAAGTTGCTGTCTTTGAGCGGCACTATCATTTTTTCTCAGCCTGTAACTGGCTGCTAACTAGTAAAGATGAAAAGGCGGAGAAACATCCTTTCATTTTATGGTTCTGTTAACTAATGTATGTAATCTTTCCACCTTGGGAACAGGGGTTGCATGACCTTCAAAACCTGCCACCACTTAACTGTGTGTGACATAGGTGCATCCCAATACTTAAAGACAGGGTTGGTAACTATGTTGTACACTGTTTTATATACTGTTGGAAATAGTCTTTAGATCCCAACAGCAATAAAAACACATGCGACATCACTTTCAGCACCTTTAAATAAACAGCACTGCACCCCTGGTTACACAGGACTGAACTTTAATTCATTTGTGAATTTCAGTTTGATTTGTGTTTGTCTGAAGTTTGCAAGTTCAGGATTAGAACTGGGTTGCAATAAGGACAATGCCTACTTTTTAAGTATAGAAATAGTTTGTGATTTCGGTAAAACACACTCATTCACTTTCTTGCCTAGAGTTAAATGAAAATATTAATATCACTCTTATGTCTTTACACTGAATATGAAGCTACTTTTAGCTTAGCTTAGCTTATTTTAGCACAAAGACAGCATGACAATTTACGGGGGTTATGTGCTAGACTATTTCTAAAGTGAGACAGGTTGTAAACTGGTTGGCGGGCAATCAGTGTAGACTCCAGGAAGTATCTCGTCCCAGCTAAGATATAGCCTAGCACATAACTCTACGTAAAAACAACTACATATTGTCATTTTGCATGTATTAATTAGTGAGCTTAAGAGGTGCTGGTAGGCAATTTTGTTGTCCTACAAAAGAGCCAGGCTAGCTTTTTCAACCTGTTTTTAGTCTTTGTGCTAAGCTAAAATTAATTTTGCCAAGCTTCATTTGTAGAGTAGCCTACAGACACAAGAGTGATTTCAATCTTGTCATCTAACTTGGCAAAAAAGCGAATTTCTCCTTCAACTTATTTTCTGACCACTGGTAGTAGGCTTGTATCTTCTAAGCACACAGGAAATTATTCATTTATTCACATCATTTCAAATGACCACACAGCATTGTACGCATGTATTCCTCCTTTGGTACTTAACCACACTTTTCTGCATTAAAGCAGTCATGTTGTTGTTAAAGTTGTCAAATTATCAATAACACATACCGTGAAACAATGACTTCCTGATATTCAACACAGTTTAGCACAAATTGTTACTGTTCTCAAGCACAGAATGATTCAGTGTTAACAAAGCACATGTGTGCCGACACAAAGATGAATAATCAAGATGAGACGAATGGATTTTGAGAGAGAGAGAGAGAGAGATAAAAAGAGGGACAGATGGAGTGATAGGACATCAACAAGTGAGAGACAGAAGGTGAAAAGAAAGTGCCAGGGAGAATGGGTTAAGGAGGAGAGGCCAGGGAAATGGTTACCTCGGCAACAGCAGCCAGCATTTTCTCTCTTTCTTTATCAACCCCTTCTTGCACAAATACATACACATGTGGTCCCTCCCTCCTTTATCTCAGAGTTAAAGTTTCGCAGGCATACATTAACTTGAAGCTGTACCTGGAACAGATTTCTTCAAAGGACGGTGTGTTTGTCTGAAGCTGTGGCAGCACAGGATGTACTGGGAAATGAATGGTGTTGTACAACGATGTTCAACCAATTTATTGAGTTTTGATCATATCAAATCACATAATAGTATGTCAGTATTAACATTTCTGGTCTACCATATGCAGTATGTGGTAGTAGTAGCCCAAAAACGGTTAGGTTCCTTATATAATCATTAGTGGTACTATTAGTGTTCATGTTACACACTGTTAACCTGCATTTTAATAGTGCTCATGTTTTGTTCCTATAAAGATATAAAGATCCACACAGATGTTTTTATGCATCTATAAAATAATACATTATTGCTGAACAGTGGCTCTTTAAATGAACAGTAAGACTGCAGAGATCCAGTTTCTAAGGTCACCGTTGCATCACAAGGGGTGTGTGAAAGCTTGTGACTGTGAGTGACGAGCATGTGGAGGTGTGTGAAGTGCATTTTCTTTTCTTTGTGATCAGACACAGGTCCTCTGTGGATTCTTCCATATGAAGGGCTTATTACATGGGTAGAATCCGGTCTTAAATGTCTCCTTTGAAAAACAACCCGAAGCACAATGTAGAGTTTGTGACAATACGATACATATAATAATAATTATTATTATTATTGAATACATCCAATAATCTAAACTTGCCAGTTCAGTCTACCCCAAAAACCTGTTATCATTTCCTTCACATAAATAACAACATCTGAATCATATATATATATATATATATATATATATATTATAATGTTATTCAGACTTTTTATGTGACGTGCAATCATGTTGCATCTCCAGCATACCTGTGTAAATGTATGTGACATCTGTGTGATGCAATTCAGGATCGTACTGCATGCACATTTTTGTCTCTTTACATGTCATGCATGCCTCCCCCATGTGAGTGAAACATAGATCACCGGACAGGAGAGGACGGACCCCCAAGGAAGAGTGGAGTGATAAAGCACAGAGGAACCGTCACGAGTCACAAGGACAAAGCAGAGATGACGATGATGGCGCCATCAAATTTAATGGACTACAGGAGAAGGTGGGTTGTGGTGGTGGTGGGGGGGGGGGGGGGGAGCATTCGCTGTGGAGGCAAAGCAAAGGGGACCCTCAAAACAAACTAAATTGGCTAAATTTGGGGCAATCACTCTCCTCCACTTCACATTCTGTAATGGGCATGATTTGAATTTGATCCCAATATGTCGCTGAGATCCTTGACTCCATGATTCATCAGACCCCCACACAACATGACCCCCCGCTGAAACCCCTTGCAACTTTTTTTGTACCTTTGCACTCTTTCAGTTTTGCTACTGTTGGTTTATTAAGAATTGGTTGGCTGCTACATCAAGAAGTGTCCAGACCTCTCCGGTCGTCTAGGGACAGCGTTGGGGGGGAAACAGAATACGTGTACCGGCGTCATGCATTCATAATACAAATCATGACTAGCTGTGTTCCATTACAGTTACAATTTAAATAGGTGCTATTTTGAATCCAATTACAGTGTTGAAATCAATGGATTACATGACGTTACTTCTCTGTTTCACAAGTTTATTCACTATCTTAGAAATTAAGGCAACCTACATGCATTTCCCTGAAGCCTCAATGAAAACAAAAAAATTTGCTTTTTGCGAGATCACTGATAGATGTTGAGATGGAGTCGGAACTGGCACAACAGATAATAAGGAATAAGTTTCTATTTTGGAAATTCCAACAGCATTTCACATTAAAGGTCCCATGGCAGGAAAATTTCACTTTATGAGGTGTGATAGTTCCTCCAGCCTGCCTATGGTCCCCCAGGTGGAGGGAAATGGCGATAGGGGTTAACCAAGCCCTGGGTATCCTGCTCTGCTTTTGAGAAAATGAAAGCACAGATGGGCCCATCTGGAATCTTGCCCCTTATGAGGTCATAAGGGGCAAGATAACAGAAGAAAACAAACAAAATTCAAACTAAGAGCGAGAAATGGACGTGACATTGATCAGATGTTAATTATAAAACTAATCGTCGACTATTTGATAAGCGATTAATCGGTTTGAGTCATTTGTTATGAAAATAGAGTAAACATTCTGTGAGTCCAGCTTCATAAATGTGATTTTTTTTCTCATTTCTTTACTCCTCTTTGGGAGTAAACTGAATATCTTTGAGTTGTGGACAAAAGAAGACATTTTCAGGTCGTCATCTTGGGCTTTGGGAAACACTGATTGAAATTTTTTGACATTTTAGAGACCAAAATAACGAATCGATTAATCGAGAAAATATCCAACAAAATAATCTGAAATCATTGCTAGTTTCAGTCCTTGTTCGTTTCGACCAAGACTTTTCTTTTTGATACTGCGTTTTTTAAGTAATAGTTAATTTCTTTCACTGCACTGTAACTTTAATTCTTTTATTATTGCATGTTGTCGTGCCTGTCTTATTCCATTTGAACATTTGATATAGTCTCCTTAATTTGGTTTTTGACTGATCTTTAATGGTTTATGTAAAGCACTTTGAATTGCCTTGTTGCTGAAATGTTCTTTATAAATAACGCTGCATTTTCTTGCTGTTCTGAATGCTGATGCCTAGCCAGCCTGTCCTCCTCTTCCCCCCCCCCCCCTTCTGTGCCTCTTTCACAGTCTCCCACCCTCCCTCCATCCCTCCCGGTATCCGTAGTGATTGGAGGCAGGGTTTCTGCGGTTGCTAGGAGACGAGGAGAGTGTGGCAACCGGCCCCAGTGTGGGAGAGAGTTATGTGAGAGCGGTGATGGACATTAGCAGAGAGCTCCTCCTGCTGGTATGTGCTGGCCACTGATGCCTGCACGCTGGTCCAATAAGCAACGGGTTGTCTTTAATCAGAGTGTGTTTTAACCACATGCTAAACAAGCACATTCCCCGAAACTAGAAGACTATAGACCTTACACATGCATTTTGGCCTTCTGTTCTTCTGTTACAAGCTTTTCAATATGGGACAAATAGGTGACCATCAAACAAAAAGAGGTAGATATAAACGAGAAAGAAGTTTCTCATTTCCTTGTAAACCTTACGGCAGGATACTTCTTTTGATTGTATTTATTGACTTACTCTAGGTTGGGTTTTTGGTTTGCTTTTGTCTTTTTCCTTGCTATACATATTTTTGCATGTTATATGTCTTTCCTGTTTGTGGTATTGATTATTTCAAGTTTGTCAAGTATTATTTAATTTTTAGTTTGTTTTATATTTAGGGGAAGATTCTGAATGTGTGTGTGTGTGTGTGTGTGTGTGTGTGTGTGTGTGTG
>NC_048421.1:2759160-2833780 GCF_013103735.1 Etheostoma cragini | reverse complement strand
CATTCCATACTGTGTGGTCTTTTTCCTTCCTCTAAGCTTGGGTCTACTACCACAGGCCATGGAGACTGTGGGTTCTGTGCAGTAGCTGTTGTTTGCTGTTCCTAGGACTGCGTCTTCGGACACAAATCTCAGACGTTGGTCCTTGAATTTGTTGGAGCCTTTGTCCCAGTTTTGGGGGTTACAGTCCCGAGTGCTCTGATTCCCACGGGCACCACCGTTGCCTTCACTTCCCACATCTTTTCCAGCTCCTCTCAAAGCCCTTCTTGCGTTCTTTCTTCTTGATGTTGCTGCTGTTGCTTGGGATTGCTACATCTGTCACAGCTGCCTTTTCTGCTGTTTTTATCAACCACAACAATCTCCGGTTGGTTAGCCATCACTATTTTATCAGGACCAGGATCTGGGAAGTCCCACAGGGTCTTAGCTTTGTCATTCTCAGCCATCTTTGGAAGGGCCTCCAATTTTGACCATGGTACTTCCAGCATATACAGTACACATACAAAATTAAAGACATACATTAAAGCTACCTAGCATAATATCAGGAGTCCTCCTTTAGGTCCTAAGGGGGGAGGGGGGTGTCTGCCGTGCCCGGGTGCTTCGGTGGATTCCCTTCCGAAGCTTCCCCACAATGCAGTCAGCAAACGGATTACTACAAGTGACTTCACGCCTTGCATACCTATCATCATTTATTAATAAATTGTTCATACATATCTGGTTAAAGGTGTGGTCCTTGCTAGTGAAAACAAATATAACGTATGTATAAACCCACAAATACTTAACATAACGTAGGCCTACACCATTTTATGAAAGGCCGTTAGCTTCCCACTAGTCAGTGTTCTGCTGTGGGGAACAAGTGATTCCTACAAATGTTATTAAAGCATCAGCATTCATTCAAAATGGAGTCAGTGTTGGTTATTTTATCCTCCACAGGCTTATTCGGTAGCTTCTAACTAGTCTGTCAAGGGCAATGCATTACATATTTGTGTGAGGGCTTACACATTGGCTTTAGCTACGTAGTGCACATATTTGTTCAGATTTCTGAAAGATTGTGTAAAAATGGAAATTGAGAGTGCGCTGTTGTACCGACATCAGATGGTTTGTGTAGGACTTTGTCAATGTGATGGTCTTGTACTTAGTTCTCATATTTTTTCAAGGTCTGTAACAATTCAGCCGTTCCTGTGAGCAGATTCAGTGCTGGGACACACTTACACACAGACACACACACACACACTCTCACTAGCACACACAATCATTAGCTACAATGGATCGCAGCCTTGAGACCTTTCCAGTAATGAAAATGCAATGAAAGCTTGAGTCCTTTTGAGGCATAAAACATTGGTTTTCTACTATGCCCACTTCACCGTTAAATGCAGATAACCTAAGAAATGTGTTGTGTGTTGATACACGCTCTCTAATTTTGAATTTTATAAAAGAAATCTGTCTTGATATGTATCAGTTAAAAGAACGGATCAGCAAATTGAAAGACGGACGGCTCTGTGTACACAATTGTGTGTTTGTGTGTGTGTGTGTAGAAAGAAAGAAAGAAATAAAGACAGAAAGAAAGATGTGTAGGGCATTAAGTGTGTTCAAAACCATCTGCTTTCTTTCCAACCGTGTGCTCAGAGTCTCCTCTGCAGAAGATTTGGTGCCCTTGTCCGTGATGGAGAGAGTCTGTGTGTATCCCAGCAGGCGTTCCTGTTGATTGGATAGGCCTGGCTGGCTGACTTGCTGGCCCAGAGTATCAATGCCCTTTATCTCGCCTCTCAGCTCTTTCGCTTTGACTTAGTGGCAAAACAAGCGCACGACTGCTTGCAAGTGATTCATGGCTTAAGATTTGTACCGGCAAACAATTGTCTGCGTGAAAATCGCACATGTAAAAAAAAAAAAAATCAAGTGTCGATGCGTAGCCTAAAAATTATCCACAGTTAAGGCTCTGTGATGCAGTTGCTATGGCAACCATGATAGAAATAGACGTGTATCTGCAAGGGAATGAAATGTATTGAACTGTTGTTTGGAAACTGAGAGGTTTCACTCTTGTGATTGACATGTGAGAGACTGCATGCAGATATGCGTGCTAACTGTTGAGACTGCATTTTTGTGATTGTGCATGTGTGTTATCGTATTCACGTGGGGGTTTCTTTTTATGTACATATGCCGTAGTGAAATGTGTGTGAGCGTGTGTGCGTGCACGTTTGACACACTGCAGTACATTAAAAGTGCAGCCCCATGGATGGGGGGCATAGGGCACATCATTATGATGGTAGGAGAGTGTGATGGGTCTGCACTGCACTCACTGGCCCTGTGTGCGAGAGCAGATAAGCTCAGGCAGAGACAACACAATGAATTAAATGGGAAAAGGATTCTGTTTGTAGCAGCACCATTGTTGTTCTGGCCATGATGATGTTCTGAGCTTGTCGTGTCAAACATTAACAAATGGCTGGACATTATATGGTGATGATTTAAGTGGCTTTTCTTTTGAAGAAACAACAATGTAGCTGCAATGTGTGTACAATAGGTCTGTGTGTCAGCATTATAAGAGACCACAATAAACTGAACAAGCTGCACTGCAATCTTTCTCTAATGCAGGCATACCTATTTGCTCACAAATTGTCTTTTATCTGTTATTGACTCATTTCAGACATAACCTACCATTCCATTCAGCCCTGTCTCCTCTCCATATTGCCTTTGTACCCTGGTGCCTTCATTAAGGCTACCCATAATTCATTTTCACTGGAGATGAAATAAGAACAAAGGAGCTGTGATAAAACCCTGAGCCCAGACATGCAAAATTTGCATTTGCAATATTACTATAATCTTAGATTTTATGGTAGAAATAGGGGGGAATCAGCGGAATAGCAAAGGCTTCAGAGAGGGAGGGGAGGTGGAGGGATGTGATGGAGAGAGATGAGGGAGGGGGTGCAGGAATATGAGTGTGTATGCATTTTCAAGGCGGTCTTTCTGTTGCAAGAAAAAAAAAACAGTAGTCTAACAGGAAAACGAATAGCTCGAGCTACTGATGAAGGCATGCAAATGCAATTTAGTGACGGAAACGGAGGTTTGAGAGCTGTATGTGTTAGTAGAGGCTTGTTAGATGGCATGTGTTTCATTTTAGTTCGAGATAGGTGGAATCACCTAAGCGGTGTGTGAAAGAGGGAGAGATAGGCGAGGGAACAAGAGGGGAGGGGGCGGGGGTGTATGGACCTCACTGGCTACGGGACCTACAGGCACCCCGATTGTACTCTGCCTTCATCATTTTTGGAGGTGAGGACAAAAGAAAAAAGGGGAAATCGGAAGACAGGCCCGGGATCTGAGTGTCGTGACGGGCCCCCCGACTTCGCCGCCGCTGGTCGGGGTTGTCTGGACTCAAAAGGGTGAGGGAAAAGCGGCGGAGCAGTCGACTCGAGACTGGGGTTTCCTGCCACAGCAGCGGGATTGTCACAAAACAGCCTTTCACTCTTCGAGGGGCCTTGTATTGCTACGTTATTCAGGTATGCATTTAGAGTGTGTTAGCTAGCCCGTCTCTGTCTCTCACTGGCAAACATTAGCTCTGTTTATTCAAGGAAAATGTCAGGCTGCGTGATGATAATTTTCTGATGCAGTACCCACACCAGTTATTTATGCTAGCTAACCCGTTTACACACAGCCCCACTGAACGTCTGAGGGGGAAACATCTGCACCTAATCACCTCTCTTTTGTAGCTAAATGCTGCCTTGTTCCCCGTGCCTTTAGCCTGCTATAACTATCGTGTTGTGCACCTCCTCAAATGCTTGTAATACTGTAAACGCAAGGTTTGCTAGGATGCTAACTAGTGGTTGTAGCTTAGCTAACTATGCGGCTAACGTAACATCGCATATTTAATTTGCAGTGAGGTATTTTAGCTATAACGCTACCTAACAAAGCTAAAAGAGGCAGCACTACAAAGCTAATTGTAATGCGTAGACCTATTGGCTAATGTAACGTTAGCTACCATATAAAACTATATGGCACAAACGCCAGTGTTTGGTTTGATGACAATGTGATGAGACGACAAACCAACAAAATATGACAGTGCTGGCGATCATCATATGCAAAAAAATATTGTGTATAAGGAAGTCCAATGAGATGAAAAATATTGAGAAACCTGAAAATAATGAGTACAGCATCTAAAAAAGGAGAGATGTCATCTCATAATAATGACTAATCTTTTCAAAACGATGAGAAACTTTCTCCAAATGATGAGAAACTTTCTCTAAAAATGACTTGGTATGTCAAATGATGACTTTTTTGAAATACAGTCATTATTTAGAGATACTACAGTATGTCAGTATTTTGAGAAAGTCTCTAATTATTTTGAGATGCTAATTCATTGTGACTTTCAATATCTTTTTTTTTTCCATCACATTGGCGGAAATGAGCTTCCATGCATAAGCTTTTAACAATTAGGCAGCTATGGAATTGACTGACTTGCTGACAGACTGCATTGAGCAAGTTGTTATTAATGCTGCACTGTCTTGTGTATTGTGAATGCTGCTGCTTGGCCGTGCACAGTGAGCTGCTGTGATTAATTAGTAATCAAGGTATGCGCTAATAGACAGATTAAGATCGATAGTGTCCAACCAATTTTTCCAATTTTACACTCCATCACCCACGAGCTTTGACCATTAGATGCGACACTTAAAGATAAACCTGTATGAAGTGTGTTTGACTCAAAGGGATAACCAGTCTGTTTTGTAGCCATCCTGGTCCTGTTTTTTACCATGATTATTTAACTGCTCATTACTCTCTCCGCAGTGGAACAAAACAAAACATTACATTGGTCGTTCACACTAGTGATTGACACCCATATACTAATAGTTGTAATCGCTAACAGTGACAGCTTGTTATTGTGTGTCTTATTGGAAGTCGACATTTCCGTAACAAAAGTCACCCAAAGTTGTGTCTGGGCCGTTAACCATCTGACAGTGTATTTGAGGGAGACAATAGAGGCTTGTGTCACACATGGCAATTATGGATACTGACCTCATAAAGATGGCGCATGCCTTTTAATGATCACCCATAATCATTAAAGGTCATTAAAACAAGTTAAAAACATTAACGTTAATGGTCTTTGGTCTAATTTTAAAGAAGCAGGAGATTTGCTACCTTTGTCTTGGCTCCACAGGGTTGTTTGTTTACATGTGAAGTAGTGTTTGTGACTTGTCTATGTTACTTTGTTGCCTTAATTGCATGCTACTGCTTACCCACTTTTCTCTTCAGCAACTCTTCAGTTTGTTATCAGTCAGAAAAGACAGCGTAGGCATGTATTGTTAAAGCTCCAAACACAGTAAAGGCTGTAGCTTCAGAGCACAATAAAACAGGAGTGTTAATATGAGGCCAACAAGTCTTCTTAAGTTGAATGGACAGTATGTGCAACATGGAAGTAATGTTTACATTATTGTTGGTTTTGGTAAATGAAAAAAATTCCCTGTGGGAAATGCTGATGTAATCAGAAAGATCTGATGCTATATCAGCTCGTTTTCACAGTTTGTAAGTACAAAGGCTTCAAACTAATTCCATAAATGTTCATAGTTGCATTAATAAATATGTTGTAATAAAATGCTACTGCATTTTTTTTCTATTCTCAATTGAAACACAATATTAAACTACCCCCAAAAGCTTTCAGTTCAGTGTAATCGTTTGACCACTGTATATCTCTCTTTGTAACCATTCTAAACAACAGCTGGAGCACAAGGTATAGTACATACATGTCACCTTTTCATTATTGTGTGCTAATGTTTTTGATTCATCTTTTGTACTTGCAGAGTTGTGAAGGCTTGTGGTCACCAGCTCCTGGAAAAACGTATCTGCATGGAAATACTGAAGAGAGAGAGAGAAAATAGAAAACGGGAGCTTGAATAGACTGAACTTGAAGTGGAATAAATGGATTACCCTCCTTTTGGAAAATTGTTGCCATGGAACTAGGTAGAATAAAGTGATGGTTGACAGAAAGAAACAAAGGTAAGACAGCTACATGCTGAAGATACAGGAGAGGACCAAGTAGAATCTGAAGGAAAGAACAATTACTAAATAGGGACCAGAGACTTCTACAGTATGAATTAATGCATGCCGTAGCAAAAAAAAAGAAGACCGTATTTGAAAGGGAATGACCAAGAAAAAGAACATCTCAAAGTGTATAACTCTCTGCATCCAAGAGCTGATGAGAATATCAATGGAGTGTTTGCTTCTGGGAGTGTTTAATGATGGTCTGTATTTAGACCTCTTGATTCCAGTTATTGCGGTTTTGGTCTCACACAGGTGTGAGTCAGGTCCCGGCAAACATATTGACAAACTGTTTGTTGCCGATTGTTGGGACAGAACACATTCTCAATGATTTTATTGAGATTTCTTTGCACAAAACACAATTCAATCCTAACGTAGCTCTGTCCGCTTGAGCTGTAATTATAGTGGAGCATATACATGTAAAGACATCTCTTGTGGTGGTGTGTCAGACATCCATGATATCATTGCCTGCTCGGTGCCAAACTGCTTCAGCTTCATGGAAAGGACTGCACAGTTTTAGTCTTGTATTTTTATGCCATAGAAACCTGCTTCTCTACAAATATCTTTTTATTTTGAAAATTCCTTTTTTTCAAGACCCAACTGTAAAGTTAACCTTTTTTTTTTCTTTCTTTAAATGTGAAAACAACCAAACCACGATCACATTGAAGAAGTAAGACTTTTACCATTTGGCCTTTTCTTATATTGATAAAGCGTAGTCTGTTCAAGTGCCCCACCCACTTTCTGTTAAGAAAAAACAAAAAATAACATCTGCGATATATATTCCTCGGCTTGAACTCTTTTTCAAAGCATTTCCTTGTTTTACTGCCAGGCCATATTCTCTCTCTGTGTCATTCATGGTTACTGCCGTAAGCCTTCCAGTTTCTGATCAGAAGCATTCCCTGGTATAGACACTGACAGACAGTTCCGTTATTAATCCAAACTTGGGAAAACAATGCAGAATTTTTCTAACAGCCCAGTTCCCCCTTCTCTCCCCCCGGGGTTCAGTGGGAGGGCTGTAGGGGGAACGCCATATCCCCCTCAGCCAACAGACCCTCAGATCTCCCCACGGATGACAGATGAATACGCAGGGATGCAACAGCAGAGCCTGCACAGAAGCCATCACCACCCCAGTCAAGCCAGTCACATGCTTGCTTACAGTGCTAGAAACAGAGGGGCAGTGGAGGCACCGCCAACACAGAGTAACATTCACAGCGGCAACACTAACAACCCTTACAGGAAGGACGCCATGGATTATTATTTTTCAATGGGTGGAAAGGACAGGCACAGAAGGGGGGGCATGGCTTATGGGGCAGGATTTGGGTACCCTAATATTGATGGACATATACCTCACCAGTACCGGCATGCTGGATCTGGCTCTGCACCAGCATCTGGCCTGATGTCACCATATCCAGTAGACTATGGCCCCAGTGCTGGTTCAGGTGGAGGTGCTGGTGCTGGAGTGTTTTCTCCTTCTCATCAGTACAATATGAGTCAGAATGCTGCAATGCAGTCCGTGCCAGGTTCTCAGATGCAGCACCGCCGGCTTGGGCAAACCTTCCCCGCTGTCCACCACGGACAGCAGCATAGAAGCTATCCACATTCTGGGCACAGAATGACCCCTCAGTACCCGCACTACTCCCCACAGGGTGGAGCATCCACAGGGTCATCAGGAATGTACAGCCCCCCTCCACAGAGATATCTTGACGGGGCTGCTAGCACCGGGTTCGATCCCAAAGTCAACAGTTCTCCCAGTGTCAACTCCAGTTCAAACTCAGTCTCCAGTTCAGTTGCTGCTAACAATGTGGGGCCAATGGAGAATGTTCAACAGAGTTACCATGCTTCAAACTATCATGGATATTCCCAACAGACACTTTCACTTCACAAGCAAGCTACACTACAGCACCGCAACTCACAGCACAATTTAGGGGTCGGTTATGACAACTCGCTCAAGATGCAGCACCAGGGCCCATCTCCAGGCTCTGTATATGCTAAACATCATCAAGCCTCCAATCCCAGTACACCTCTAGCAGCATCTCAAGAAATAACCAAATCCCCAATGCATCCCAATGCTCAACAGACCCAAATTAACCAAAACTTTAGCCCAATATCCAACCCCTCGCCTGCTGCCTCCGCAGTGCATTCCCCCAGTTGTAGCTCCTCTCCCTCCCCTTTGATGGGTGTCTCAGATGTACACGGAAACCCCTCAGGTTATGGTCTTTCACATCCTCCTACATCAAACCCCCGAAGTAGCCACGGTCAAGGTAGATTACTGCAGACCATGCCACAGTTAAGTCCCACCCCCAACTCAAATAGCAGCATCAGTAGTTGTGGTAGCAGTGGCAGTCATAAAGCTCACAGCATGAGTGCAGTTGGAGGGAGCAATCTTCCTCCGACTGGCCGCAACAAATTGGGTCCAGGCACAGGAATTGGATCCCGAGAGGACAGCTCCTCTATTTATTCATCCTCTCCACTAGACAAAATGCAGGATGCTGGCTTGAATAGTCTTAATGCCTTGAGCTCGCAAGTAGCCAATCTACCAAACACAGTACAGCACATGCTCCTCACAGACTCTGTGCTTTCCCAGAAGAAGGTGAAAGAGTTGGGGCAGATGCAGCAGACCACACATGGCGTGTCTCCATCACAACCAAGGAGTCGAAATGCAAGTGCAGCATCAAGCACTAGCACAGTTAAAAATGGAAGTGCACTGGGCATTGGTGATGGTGCCAGTTTAGATGCTGGTGCAGATGAAGACTCCTCATTGATGTCAGTTTGTGGCTCATCAGGGACCAAGGTGGAGCGTGAGGAGACATTTTCTGAAGGGGAACATAGGAGAGTGAGGCAAATGAGTGGTGCAAGCAGTGGATCGGAACCAACTGGTTCTCACGCTCCCTGTCAGAGTCAAACACTGACTGGGCAAGCATCAGCTGTAAAAGCAGTCACTTCTGATTCACCGTCAAAAGAAGAAAATGTTTCCAAAACAAAAGCAAATGAAGCTCAGATTCCCTCTTCATCTCCATCCTTTGGATGCCACTCATCAGAGACTGGCCCAACGTTGCATTCAACACCTCCAGTTTCCTCATCCCCTTCTAGTATTCCTCCTCCTCAGCCAAATTGTGTCTCAGAGTCTGGTCTAACTCATAATGACCACAGAGTTGGTCACAAGAGGACATCAGAAATTGAAGTGAAAAATGAAAGTGAAAGAGCAATGGACAACACAGAGAAAGGCAGTAGCCAAACGCAGCGTGATGGAGAAGTAAACTCACAAAATTGTCAGGACAAAGAAAACCGGTTGCACGCTGCACCCAGATTACACAATAATGAGAAGGAAGAAAAACACACATCTGAGGAACAGCAGAGTGCCAGTAGTGTTGGTGTGATTGTTTCAGCTCGGTCTGAGGGAAGTCACACTGGAAAAAGCAAGCATCCCCAAGACAACTGTAAAGAAGAGAAACACTCCTTAAGAGAGTCCATTAGTCATAATGGGGAGGAAGGTGTAGATTTGAGTTTATATTCCTCCCTTCACCAGAAATCTAATTTTGGACGGCCTCAAAATCCCCCTCAGTCTGGACCACATAAATATGGATACCCAGAATCAACATATGGCTCAGATTTGTCAATGAAAAATAGAGGAAGGGCTGGCCCAGCCGGTGTTATGGACTCAAATTCCAGATACTTAGGGTACCAACAGTCACAAGCTGGTTATGGCCCTGTGCATCCAAAATATGCTGGTTCTGTAGCAGAGGCTTTGGTGAAGAGAGGGCAAGCAGCAGGAGCTAAAGGTCATGAGGATATTTCCCAGCCATTTCCGAGCCTTTTACAAGAGGTTCTTCAAGGTTACAATTTAGATAGGCGTTATGGCAGACCAGAGCAGGCCTTTCCTGCCCATCTCCAAGTTCAACAACCGTTTCAAACAAGACACCCGTATGGCATAACTGAGGTTTCGGCTCATTCTGGACAAATGGGTAGCTCTGGAAAGCCCCCACATCCAAACCAGAGGCATGGAAGAGACCCTGATTTTAACACAGATGCTCAGTTGTCAGTGAAGTCCGAAGTGTCCATTACTAAGATAATGCCAAATGCTGACAAAACTGAAATGGGTGTGTCCCAGAGCCATTTAACGCAGGCTACAGATTCTCATCAACCCCCGACAAAACATATCAACTTAGCTGACTATTCTCTACCACAGAGAAAAGTGTTATCTAATGTGTCCACTCCATCCTCGGCTGTGCAGGAGCTCCTTTTGCAAGAGCCAGAGCCACTAACGGGCACCATTGGTCAAACTGATTCTCAAAAATCATCAGGCTCTATATTAGCCCCATCAGAGCGGCGCTCCGTCATTTGTGATGTGTCGCCAAACCGACGCAGCACACCAGAGAGGGACAGGGAATGTGACCGAGACAGGGAGTGGGAGAAAAGTCAGAGTGGAGCCTCTGTTATACAACAGCCATTTTCCTCTCCACCAACAGCCAATAATCTGAGTAAAAAGGATATTGCAGAGAAACATGTAGTGAAAATGGAAACAACGTCAAGAGACGCTGGCCCAGATGCTGCAAATTTACAAACCGATCAGCATGGCAGTGGTGGAGCTAATGAGGCTGATATAGAGTATCATTCCAAGTCTGTTCATTCATCAGTTGTAATGATTGCTGACCCCTACAAGCGAGGTAATGTTGATATTCCACCCTTGCCTTCTCATCCTTTGAGCACTAACCCCTTATCTTCACCTTCAAGGCACCAGTCCTATCTTCATGGTGTTGATTTATCAACTGGCAGTGGGAGCGCGTTTCCTGCATATCGATTTGGAGATGCAAGAGAAGGCAATATAATGCCACGCAGTAACCCCCATTTTCCCTCCCACCATCCATACCACAATTTATCCCCCCAGACTCAAGCCACAAACAAGCTTCAAATGTATCCTCACCCTCGTGGTCCCCCTCATCACCCCCATGACATGAATGATTGGGTAAAAGCAATGAACAGGCCATCAAAGGAGATGATGATGCAGCCTGGTTCTTCTCCAGGAAGACACAAAGTCAGCCAATCAGAACAGAGACAAAGAATGACCTCACAAACTGACATGCCCGGTGAACAACACGCAACCAAAATGTCCCTCCATCATCAAGGCGCTTTCTTCGATTTGAAAATGTGGGAGTCAACCCACTCTGGAAGAGAAGGCTCTACGATGATAGAAGGAGACTCCTTCTACAGAACACAACCTCCTGCTCCTGTAGCTTCACACGTCCCCGTTCCACCACAAAACCAAAATGCTGCTGAACCCGAGGTCTCCAGAGGAGCCGCAATGGAAGCCAGACTTCCCTGCCCACCTCCACCACCCAGCTCCACTAAGCCTTCTGCTGACATGAACTCCACTCAGCCACAACAGGTGCAGCGTCAGAGTAAAGCTGGGGGTTCTGGAGACACAAATCCACTAATGTTGCGGAGGAGAGTTCGTTCTTTTATCTCTCCTATACCCGCCAAAAGGCAACTCCAGGCTGCCACAAATTTACATCACTCCCCTGGGGCTCAGTCTGAGTCTAGCCATCACAACGAAGATGACTCATCCAGTTCAGATATCCCATGTCCGAGGCTCTCTTCCCCTCTGCCCGGAGAGAATACCTATTTACACCCTCTATCTCCATCAAGTGGTAATACCAAGGCTTTGCCTCCCAGGAAGGGACGAGGTTTAAAACTTGAGGCAATAGTGCAGAAAATCACACCAAATATTAAAAAGCCAGCAGGCCATGTTGATGATGACTCAAATCATTACCCAGGCTTCTCTCACTCAGAAATACCAGCATTTAATGATTCACAGGACCAAGACTTGACGCATTTCCCTAGGGTTGCAGGAGGGGATGATAGTTACATGGATGAAAGTCACTCGTTAAACGACATGATTCCCTTCAGAGGAGTTGATGAGACTGGGCCTTTACCTCCATCTGCCTACCCATGTGATCCTCATCAGACGTCCCAAACCCTAAAACCAGACTTTGACTTTGGATTAGGAGCCGCTGTGGCATCAGCATCTGGTGACAAGGAGGATTTTACCTTGCTCGGACCTTTGCCCCCTCCTCCACCTCTTCCCCGCCCAGTCCAGGGTTCCCCACCGCCATCTTCATCCGCCTTGTCGGACATTCAACATTTCACCAACACTTACCAGCAGCTTGAGACAAGAAGGGGAGAGCAGTCTGCTGCTACCCTTCTTCGGCAGAAACTTCAAGAATCTGGCATGGGGTTTGACGATTACCCAGGCAGTGACTACTATGGTGCCACCCCACCCCACCATAGTCAAGGACACATGCTGAATAGGCAACATCAGATGTCCTCTGGTAGGTCCAGTCTGTCACCACAAGATTCTAAACTATCAGAGAGTTCAGTGCCTAAAGGCTATTTTCCGTCTGGCAAGAAGAAGGGCAGGCCCGTAGGGAGTGTGAATAAACAAAAACGGGCCCAGAACCAGGCCCAGACACAGGCCCAGACACAGGGGCAGGGCCCGCTTCAAGCCCAGGCTCAGAGCAACACTCAGAGTGCTCCTGCGGCTCCAGCCACTCCAACAGCTGGTGCCACAACCCCAGACTTGGTGCTGACAACCAGCAGCTCACCACCACCTGCAGCAGCACCCCTGCCAGACAATAAAAACACTCCCCCACTGACCCCACCCATTTTAACCCAGATAGTAAAAGTGGATGTCGAGAGTGAAGACACACCGCCAGAGATCGAGGTCAAACCTGTGCGAAGGAGACGCAAAGGTGTGAAAGATGAAGATGGGTCACTGCAAGCCAGAGGACGACAGAGAAGGAGAAGGAGAGGAGCAGCACCGACGGCACCACCAGGGGCCAAAGACTACCCAGATACACCTTTAGGGGCAGGAGGGAGCCCTGGCACAAATAGAGTATTTATAGATCCTAATAGAAAGGGCCCGTTTGTTCCACACATTCATGTGGAGAACAAAGTACCAGAGATTGGGGCAGTGTGCACCATTGTAAATGCAGGCGGGAGTGGAATTGATTCTCTCCTGACCTCATCTCTTTCCTCCCAGTTGTCTAGGAGAGACAGAGACTCAGAGAAAGGCGAGACAGACGAGGTGGAAACTACGCTACAGTCAGGAAAAGCACTTCCTTCATCTGGCTATGTTGTATCAGGCCCCGTGATTACAGAGACCAATCACTCTGGCCGCCTGCTTTGCTGCCTGTGTCAGAAATGGGCAAATTACAAGCACCTTGGAGATCTCTACGGACCTTTCTATCCAGCTGAATATGCCGCAAAGCTCCCCAAGAACCAGCCCCAAGTCCGACAATGTCCAGCGACAACAGGCACAAATAAAATGGGACCAAATTTAGACAATAGCGCAAATGCTTTGAGCGCCATCCAAGACATGCAAACAAGAGATACTCAGTTTACCAAGCCCCCAACTGAGAGTGACTATGCCATCAGCCTTGATTCAAACCCAATACCTCTCACCATGACAGCCAGAACTGCCCCCACAGCTGGTAGAGAGGAAATGATGATGCACATGACTGGCAAGTTCAGCAACAGTGCCTCCTCTTCCTCCTCCTCTTCCTTCTCGTCTTACACCAGTAAAACAACATCTCTAACCTGGGACATGAGTCTAGACATCCGGCCTATCCCTGAGCTTAAGAGAGAGCCAGACCTCGAGATGGACCAGCAACAGCCGCAAATCCAGCAACAGCTGCAGCCGTCAAAAGAAGAAGCCCAACAACGACCCCAACACAGAAAGCTGACCTCGCACCCCCGCTTTAAAAGGAGGCACAAATCTAGTGACGATTCCCCCAGAATGGTGCCATCCAACAGTAAGGCGTCCCTGCCCTTTCAGCCCCCTCCGCCTGCCTTGGACTCCCTGGGACCCTTGGCACAACTCGCCCAGCTGCCTCAGATGCCCATGGACCCGGAGGAGCTGTGGGTCCACGAAGGATGCATAGTATGGACCAGTGGAGTGTATCTTGTCAATGGGAGACTGTATGGCCTGCAGGAGGCACTAGATGGTGCCAGAGAAACAGTGAGTGTCCTCTGTTTCTTTTTCTTTCTTTTTTTTCAGATATTGACTTTTACCGTTTCAAAGACATAAGACATGCTTTTATTGATTTTTATTGCCATTCTGTCTCTGCTCAGTCCTGCTCGTACTGTGAGATGGTTGGCTCAACCCTGGGCTGCTACAGTAAAGGCTGTACACTTCGCTACCACTACCTGTGCGCTATTGAAGCAGGTAAGTGAATATGTTGAAAACAGGTACGGTGTAAAATAATGAAATCATGTAAGGTTCTGTTGCCCAATAATGGAATTTTGTGTCCGTTTTACACAAAAACATTTTTTTTACTGTAAGAGGGCTGTGTTCAAATACCTGTCACGTACCAATATTCTCTGTCCCTCTAACAGATTGCTCTCTAAACGAGGACAACTTCTCACTGCGGTGTCCGAAGCACAAGGTAAAGAAGGAGATATTGTTCTATATTATTTGTAAAAAAACAAAAAAACACATAGGTTCCACATTATGCCCACAAGATGAGAAACCAATACAACGGGAGACAACTACTGGTATAGGTTTGTATATGCCTCTCTCTCTCTCTCTCTCTCTCTCTCTGGAGCATGCAGGACGTGATGCGGGTTACACCGTCTCACGTTTCCGGTTTGTAATTTGGTCATAAACAACCGAGTCTCTTGTCGTTTCTTGTCTTTGTCTTGTCGATTTCCGTATCTGCCCTCTCCAACAGAAGTTCCTGCTTCTAGTCTTCTCTTCATTTAGACATTTGCGTCTTTGTGGCGTCTTCGTCTTCATCCTAGTCGTTTGTGTACTCCGGGTAGCGCCAGCCGAAACATCAACATGCCCACTCGCTCGCTGAATTTTCTGGAAGATTGGGCTCAATCAGACATCACACAGAGAGGGAGCTAAATGTTTAGGAAGCAGCAGCCCAGACCCAGAAGTGCTGCACAATATTCAAAATACATGTTTAAATGTCTTTCTTCTTTTTTTCTTTTTTTTTTTTGTACAATGGAATATATATTGTAAATAGGAATAGACATCCGTATTCCTCACCAACCACTCTCTGTTTCTTCATAATTTCTTTGAGTCGCTTTCATCCTCATCTCTCTCTCTCTCTCTCTCTCTCTCTCTCTCTCTCTCTCTCTCCTTAGTTCACCCAGAGCATCCGGCCAGCCAAGACAGTGTACCTGGAGCAGTCGGAGAGAGGCTGAGAGAAACGCAGAAGATGAAGAGACACAAGAGTCTAGGAGCTGTAAGTTTAGATGTGTGTGTGTGTGTGTGTGTGTGTGTGTGTGTGTGTGTGTGTCATAGTCTAAAAAGGTTGGGTGTTCTTGTAAACACATCCCCCCCCTTTCCAAACATATGTTTATTATTATTTAGTCGTTTCAAAAAAAGTTGGAAAGGCTTTCCAAAGTGGGAACTAGTGGACCAGAATGCTGCATCCATAAAAAAAAAATCAAGTAGATTGAAAAAACCTTCCCTCATTGTGTAACGTGATATAGTGCTGTTCTGCAGCCAACCGACCCCACCTTTTATCATTTGCATCTGGGGAAACATTATTTGGTGGGAGACTGGTTTCTCATTAATGAGCCTTCAGTCAATGGGCACCAGTTGCTTGCCTCAGGGCAACAAATGTAAACCTTTTTACCTACAATTTTAATTTCATACAGCAATACATTAGTTACTCTACTCTTTGTTGGCTGGATCTTGGAAAAAACTTCCTCCTGCTCTCACACTCCCCACCTCACATTAGTAATTACTGCTGCCTTTATCTACCTCGCCCTCACTTTTATTCAGCCTGTTCTCATAGAAACTAAACACACACCGTATTTCTCATTTTATTTCTCTTTCTGTGTGCCAGCCGAATGCTGATAGCATGCTAAAGATTTAACAACTTCTTCCCTTTACTTCATCACGTTTTTACAAATAAATTTCCTACTATAACCAATCACATAGCAGTAGATACCCTGATCTGGGTGAAGCTCACCTGCTATAGTTGGTTTGATTTATGAAAAGGACGCTAAATTAGATTTTTTTTCTTTTCTTTTTCTGACCGATCACTCCGTTAACCAACAAGTAGTTAACGACGTCCCAGTCCAGCCGTCCAGGACGCTCGGACATACTTCATTGCGTTTCACGTCTGCGGACACATGCGGACTTGCCGGAGCTGTTGCACCGCCAAGACTTTCAATTTATTGTTGTGGACACATGCCGCCACTTCCCTACACTGGAACCCTTTGGGCATCCATTCAACCGAGACGAGTCCACAGCTGTCTGAACTAGGGCTGGATACTGAATCCAATACCTTTTTTTTTTTTGAGTATTGAAAATTACCTCATCATTCAATACCTGGTTTCAATACCTAAGGAGTATATCTCATCAGCATTAGTGAGCCAATGCAGCTTGCTTCTACCAGCATCTAATAATGCCTAGGTTTTATTTATTTCTGTGCTCGACTTCCTGTCCCACACTATTGCTGCAGAGCTCTGTGTATCTGCAACTCTGGAGCTGGGACAAAGTTGGTGGAAATACACACATTGACTTTAATGGAAACCTAATGACTCCGCCGTTGTTCCGGAGCGGATCCGCATCCCTTCGCACCCGGTGGAAATTGGGGGTCAGGCGTCTCACAGTGGGGACATTGTAACGTATCGCCCTGGCCACATCTGCTGTCCTCATGCCTCCTTGCACCAGGCCTAAGGCACGTTCACGCAGATTAGCAGGGACCCTGGGCGTCTTTCTTTTGGTCTCTTTACTTTCCTAATTTTCTTTAACTGTGACCTTAATTGCCTGCCGCCCTTAAGCTGTTATTGTCTTTTTGACCGTTCAACAGGTACATGTTCATTAATAATTAATGCTTCATTGAACAAGCATGGAGAACATTTTCTAAACCCTTTACAATGAAGTTGTAAGTTACTTTTTGATTTGATTTTTTTAAAAGTATCTTTTAAAATGCAGTGTCCTGATAAGGGGCATTTTGTTTGTTTGTTTTTTGCTGAGTTGATAATAATTTTGAGGAGGTGACGCATTGTGATATTGAATGGATTTTAATCGTTTACACCAGTGAAGGTTCACACCCCTAATACTGACCTCAACCTGTTTGTGTTTTCCCTTTCCTAGGTGACTTTGGACAATATAAGACTGAGAAATGAGACTTGTTTGCAAAGCTGCCCCAAATGTGAACGGACAGGACTGTGACGGAGAACAACAAAAGGGAATGTACCATTTCTCAACAGGAATCAGCATTATTTACAGTAAAGACAATGGAGAAAAGAAACCCTTTTCTTTCTTTCTTTTTTTTCCTAAGAGAATTGTTGCTCTTTACTTAAAAGCAGAAAAAGAAAAAACCTGGACATGCAACATAGAGGAACGGAGCTACAGGTAAAAGAAAAAAAAACACAAAGATCGATGTGGGATAAAATGAGACGTCAAATCTGACGGAGGAACTAAAGGATCTTTTCTGTGGAGAACAAAAGAACAAACTTCCTCTCTAGGCTTGATTTGATTTTCCTCCGACACCCTTAACGTGTAAATCTCTTGCTTATCATCATCTGTATTATCATTTACCTGTGTTTTTAGCTGGGTTTTTTTGGTGGCTTTGAAGAGGCGTATTGGGAGCAAGTTGGTTGTCGAACCGAGACAAGATGAGGAGAGAATGTTGTATCTCGCAAGCAGTATTTTTATTTTATGATGTAAGGATGACCATAGTTCTTATTTTAGTCCTCATTATTATTTTGTATCCTCATCCGTATTTACTCATGAAAATGAAATGGATGTATCTCACTTTATATTGAGTCAACCCATGAATTGGATTTTATATTTTTTTGCTTTCATTCCTGGAGAGGGAGGAGCCAGAGTGGTGATGTCTGGAATGTCAGGGTCGAGTTTGCCACAAAGACATTATTGCCTTGGAGAACGGACATCTGTTGCCTTTCAAAAGTCGTGTGTGTGTGTGTGTGTGTGTGTGTGTGTGTGTGTGTGTGTGTGTGTGTGTGTGTGTGTGTGTGTGTGTGTGTGTGTGTGTGTGTGTGTGTGTGTGTGTGTGTGTGTGTGTGTGTGTGTGTGTGTGTGTGTGTGTGTGTGTGTGTGTGTGTGTGTGTGTGTGTGTGAGAGTGAGAAAGAGAGAAACTGAAAAAAATGCTGATATCTGGGGCTTTGATTCCATTTTTGGTCCTTTTTGAAAAGTGTTCTTATTTTTCATCACGGGGTTTTTACGGTACAGATAGTATTCATGAGAAATCCGATGGACACAAGCTTATTTTTTAAGTACAAATGTTCGTAATGTGCAAAAAGAAGGACTGAGCCTTGTAAGAGGAGGAAATAACACTATGAACTAATGCGTGTCCGCCATCTTTAACCATGCTTACAGAAAAAAGATGAAGAGGACACTGACGCGTTTTCGTTGTTTGTTGAACTGTGTACTGTGTGCACCAGTGCTACATAGGAAGTCTCGTTTGACTGACAGGTGTCAGTTGTTCAATGATAAAAACTTCTATTTCTTTGGAAACTGGAACCTTTTGGAGTAGGGTGTCATATGAACAGCTGTGATAGGCCAACCATACTGGCCAATGGGGAGTAAGCCTTACCAAGTACTTCTGAATGATTTTATTCTTTAGTGACACAGCAGCGATTTGATCGGGAGATGCAAAATCCATTCAAAAGAAGCATTGCCATAAAATTTAAAAAGTGAGTCGTACATGGTGTTGTCTTTATCATTTTTTTAATTGTTTTTCTTGTAAAAAAAAAAAAAAAAAAAAAAAGTCAAGCTGAGAAGACCATGCTGTAATAGAAACCTGTCAATATGTATATGAATTATGAATACACTTAAAAAATGCTTCAAGTACGCTCCTCTTCTTATTTCTGAATGTTTTTTGCTCACCTTTTGTCTAACTGATAAAACCACAGGTTTCAGTTTTCATCTGACATTTCTTTGCCCCGTTTTCTTTACCATGTTCACCACTTTACTTCTTTCTGCCTTTTCAGACGAAGGGGAGTGCATAAGTCATAACCATTCTGTCTTTCTGGCTGTCTTTAGAAGACTGGTTCTGAATGCACTCTGGCGTCTAGAACATGCTTCAGTGTAAAAATATAAAACTAAAACGTCTGATTTAGCGGAGGTAAAAGTTGAAATAATGTACATGTTAAAATGCAATGGTTATGGAATATGAAAGCAAGTGTGGTATTTATATATTCGGGTAAAGTTAGTGCGTTTTTTTTTCTTGGCATCATGCTATACTGAACAAAATGAACATGCTTGTTTTTGCCGCCATTTTTCATGAGCTGATCTCAAAGGTCGAAGACTTTTTTGAAAAAGAATTTGTAGAAGTGAAAAACAAATCTTAGCGTTGAACGCTGCTGACAGTAGGACAGTGATTCTTACACGGTTAGATCGCTCCAAAGAGACGCCCCTCTGTTTCAATGCACAGCTGTGTTCAGAATAACAGCAGTGTGTTTAAAAAAAAGAAGTAAATGATGCTCAGAATACTTAGAATAGCTTTTAATTCCATAATACCAATGCATTGGGAACACTGCACATTTAATTCCAAATCAAAACATGACCAAAATTGATCTGATTGTTCTACCTTTTAGAGAAAGTGAAGAAAAAGAATTATTAGGCTGTTTTCTTTACAAACTCAAACATTTACTGTATAAACTGAAACATGTCTCAAGGGTTTGATTTGCTTTGTATCACTGCACTAATATTTAGTTGCATAACCAATATTTCTGAGGACTGCTTCACATCAGTGTTGCATGGAGTTGACCAACTTCTGCACCTGTGAACAGGTATTCCAGCCCAGGACAACTGGACTACATTTCACAATTCCTCTGCAGTACTGGGTCTTGCCTCAGAAACAGTGTTTTGGGTCATTGTCTTGTTGAAAGACTCATTTCAAAGGCATTTCTTCTTCAGCATATGGCAACATGACCTCTTCAAGTATTTGGATGTATTGAAACTGATCCATGATCCCTGGTATGAGATAAATAGTCCCAACCACAGTACGAGAAACATCCCCATAACATGATGTCTGCACCCCCATGCTTTACTGTCTTCACAGTGTACTGTGGCTTGAATTCAGTGCATGGGGGTCGTCGGACAAACTGTCTGCGGCCCCTAGACCAAGAAAGAACGATTTTGCTCCCTTCAGTCCACAGAATGTTGCTCCATTTCTCCTTTGGCCTGTCAATGTGTCCTTTGGCAAATTTCAACCTATTCAGTACATGTCTTTTTTTCAGGAATAGGACTCTGCGGGGGGGGCTATTAGCGGATAGCTTTGCTTCACGTAGCCTTCTTCTGACCCTAACAGTACTCACAGGTAACTTTAGGTTGTCTTTGATTTTCCTGGAGCTGATCATTGGTTGAGCCTTTGCCATTTTGCTTATTCTTCCATCCATTCGAATGGTAGTTGACTGTTTTTGCCCCGCGTTGTACAGGCTTTGGATGCTATTTCAAGGCATTTGAAATCATTTTGGCTGAGTAGTCTATAATTCTCTGCACTTCTTTATACATTTTCCCCTCTCCAATCAACTTTTCAATCAAAGTTCACTGTTCTTCAGAGCAATGTCTGGAACGTCCCATTTTGCTGAATATTTCAATGTGAGATGCACTAACCAGCATGCACATTCGCTACTTTCCTTACTTCCTTAAATATGGGCCATAATTGACACCTGTTTATTCACAGAATCAATCACCTCAATATTTTAAAACAACACTGCTATTATTTTGAACACGCTTTCAATTACAGATTCAGTTACACAGAATGAGCAGCATGCATGTCATGACTGTTGGCTCTGTTGGTCTTCTATGACTCTACAAGACCTACTAGTCAATTATTTGCCATGTCAACTTATCACATCTACAAAGAAATATGATTAATAAGATTAGTGATGTTGGACTGCTATTATTTTGAACATGGTTAAGGGTCGCAAAGAATTATTGTCACCTAAAATGAGTGTATACAGATGGTATTACAGAGCAATGCTGTCCAAGTAGTAGTGTTTATTCGACATATTTATTCATCATTTCAAATTCATGTTGATCTTCCCATCATAACACTGGAGGCTGCATGCTTTTACAGGCTGGATAGAATTGGAAGAGGGCAAATAGAGGAGGAGGAGAGATGGATGGATGGACTAGATCAAAATGAGTCTAGGAATCATAATGAAAACAGATGGAACAGAGTTATCTGGTTTGGATTTATACGGATGGATTAAAGAAGTGTGTGTGTGTGTGTGTGTGTGTGTGTGTGTGTGTGTGTGTGTGTGCTATGCTCTCAGTGGTGTCTGACTGACAGCCACTCTGCTCGCAGAGGTCAGTGTGACAGTCCTCCCATCACTCTCACCATCTGATGAGGAGTGAAAGGGAGAGTAGACGGGTTGAGGAGCACGGCCCGATGTTTCTTTCACCTTCCACGCTGAACCCGATGAGGGAACTGGGGACAAAGTACAAAGAAAGAGAGGCCGAAGGAGGTGAGAGCTTTCTTTTCTACTTTCTTCAAATTGAATTCACTGCTTTGACGTCAAGTGCTCAGAGGTATTGCCTGTGAGCGTCACTTGGAGAAGTTCCATGGCGACAGCTAATTTTCACCTATTTTCCACTGATTCTGCCATCTGTCTTCCCACCAATTACTGTGCTGATTTTCTGTCGCCGTCTTTTAATGTGATTAGTCATGTAAAAACCACTGGCTCCCCCGCACCTTCACTTTCAAACACCTTCGCTAATCATCTCAGACAATTGGGCAGAGCTGCTTCTCCTTGGAAACCAGGACCATGCTGGGGATATTTTTAGAGACATGCAAGCATGGAGGTGTACCATGTGGAGGGTTTTAGTTCTGAGTTAAAAGTCAGAAATCTGACTCTTTTTTTATTTTATATTTTCTTTAAGTCAAAGGAAATAGTCGGAGTTTGTTTTCTCAGAGTTTTCTCAGAGATGTGATAGTCCTCTTCCGTACCACCAGAAGTCAAGTAGAACAATTTTATTCCGATATTCTCTTATCAGACATTTAACATACCCTGCTGACATGCTACTTTTTAATAATGTTTTGAGTATTTGACTATCTCTCAACATGCACGTCTGTCTCCATCCCAGCCATTCCTCCACCAGCCCAACCCCCCGTTTAACCCCTGCATGATGGCGTTCCTGCAGCAGATGCGCTCCCCTCGCCTCTCCTTCATCCAGACCGTTGTGTCTCTCATCACGGGGGGCTTTGCCCTCATGTCCTCCTACTGGTGCGTGGGTAAACAGAAGGTGCCCAAGCCACTCTGTTCGCCCATCAAGCAGAGCGACTGCATCCCCGTTCCCGGCCTCACCAACACCTCCACCATCCAGTTCTCCTGGGTGACGGGGGACGACCGCTTCGTCTTCCCCACCTTCCATACTGGCCTGTTCCTCATCTGCGAGGAGAACATCTACACAGACGCGTGGGGTAAGAGAGAAACATAGGGAGAAAGATACAAACATATTCTTGATTTATGTAGAAATGCTTGAGAAAACAAAAGCTGAAATGTGTCTGAAAACGTGACAATGTGACGTGAAATAAATCCCCTGTCCATCAGCTGAGATTAAAACACAAACCTGATCTCATTCAACCTTTATTTATACTCGAGAGATTGTTGATTTACAATGACATCAAGTCAAATTAGCAACACAAGGTGAAACAACACAGGAAAAAAAGGGCCACCATCAAAATGATCATCTGAATATGGAAACAATAATTTGATAAATAAGGAGAACTGGATGAATGCCAAAGAAAGTGAAATTCTGTAAAGCAATTACAATTAGAAGTTTTGAGGTTTAAAACCAGATTTTTGAATTGTCCAAAAGGCAAAAATGACTTGATTTTAAAGAAGTCTTGTCAACGGGTCGCGGGTTCTTTCAAAGGGGAAAAAAGCCCAGATGTATCACACTAGTGCCCCTGAAAAGGATTAAGCAGGTATAGGAAAGTAATATTTGAGAGAACACAGGATTTGTGTGAAAACATCTACACCGAAACAGTGACAGAGCTCAGTTATTAAACATGTAGCCCTGGTTATAGTGAACAATCAGTATCACCGTAAGGGATTTCATAAGCATGGCCCTGGTCATATGTGTGCTGGTCAGCAGTGATGGAGTGTAACTATGTACATTCCATATGTAACTACATTAACTCAAGTACTGTACTTTAGTACAAAGGTCGAGATACGTGTACTTTCCATGCTTTCCAAAGTCTTTTCTGTCCATGACACTTTCTATTTCTACTCCGCTACATTCTTTACTTCCCTACATTCATCTGACAGCTTTAGTTACCTTACAAATGAACCTTTAAACACAAAACACATGTAGTTTATAAAAAACAATGTTTTATTATAAATGATAATCAATGACCCAACAATATTTATGCCTGCAAGTACAGCTGGTGGTTAAACACTTAGTTGATTGACAGAATGGTTTTCATCATTTCCAGAGTCATTTTCTGCATTGAGTACTTTTACTTTGAATACTTTTAGTACGTTTTTCCTGATTTTACTTAAGCAACATTTTCCCTGCAGGACTTTTACTTAAGAGAGTTTTACGTAACAGACTATTTTCACAGGGTGGTATTAGTACTTTTACTTAAGTAAAGGATCTGAATACTTCTTCCCCCGCGGCTGATCAGGTTGTGTGTAGTAGAGGATATTATATTCCTGAGATGGGATCAGGACTGGCACAGAAACAACTGTGGCACTAGTGCGACAGACAATGAAGTGGGTCACAGGGGAGGTGAGCAGGCCACTGGTGTGTTAATTTGTATTTTGGATACAGTATGTGTGTGTGTGTCTGACCAAGCGTGTGTTTGTGTACGTGCTCGGCCCAAAGAGGATTATTATCAGTGTGTGTTCTGCTCACAGAGATTTAGACTTCAACAGTATGACTCAATTATGGATTAGAAACCCGGAGAGAGAAAGGTTAATAGGATTCACAAACATCAGCTGGTTTTTACAGTCTCATTTGTGGCTGATTTGCAACAGATTGTAAAGATTGAGTTGGAATTTCAGCCAAAGGGTTCAACCGACTTATGTGGTCAAATACCAGTATATAAAATCAGTCAGTCAGTCAGTGTTTTGGTACTGGTTGGCACTAATGATGGAAGCAAACACCGATCCACCTTATGTGTCTCAGCTACAAAACTATACCTAAATGTCCTCCTTGTTGTATTAATGAAGTTAATTAGTTTTGTAGAATTATAAATATTGTTGGACCAAAAATTGTGCAACTTTATAGTTTTGGTTTTATTTTACCAGTATTTAGTGAACAACTGCAGACAAAGTCAGCACGCAGCATGTCTTTATCCCACGTTCCACTTCCAGCTAGACTATCTGTCCAATCTGAGTTCTCTGTTGCACGACTAAAACTACTTTTGAACGTACACATGTTTCACCAAAACAAGTTTCCCAAGTCTATTTTGTGCACCTGGTGCAATGTGCCACCCATGACAATTGTGATTAGTTTAAAGTAATTTCAATAAACCAGTTTTTCTCCCAACCCTGAATGCTGTGTGGACTAGCTAGACCCTCCTCCACAGCGCTGTGGAGGGGGCTTGACAATGCGAGACCAGCAACTAACTAACAATAACTAACTAACTAAGATCAATAAATAAAATTTAAAGGCCGCATTACAGTAAAGTGATGTCATTTTCTGAACTTACCAGCCTGTGCTAGCAGGTGTTTTTCCTTGCCTTTACCCACTTAGTCATTATGTCCAAGTTATTGATGATTATTTATCAAAAATTGTCATTGTGTGAATATTTTTCTAAAGCACCAATAGTCAACCATACAATATTGCCTCAATATTGACACTGAGGTATTTGGTCAAAAATATGGTACTAACATTTGATCTCACACAAGCATGCTCAAGCTCCAGGTCTCCAACAGCAGGTGGTGGAGACCAAAAACACAGCAAAAGGAAAAGTCACTATTTGCGGAGGTTCACCAGGTGGACAGATATTACATTCACGTGCTCCTCGGATGGTCCCATTTTTCCAGTTGAGAAGTCGTTCTCAGTTCGTTCTTTGGCGTCTTCATTAGCTTTTTGTTGTAACATGGTAAAAAAACAAAAAAACATGGATGCTATAAAGAAGAAATTTTGTATTTTATTTCTCAGAGCGTTTAAACAATAGCAGTTTCCAGTTTGAAGCTTAATTTTGGTAAGTGTTTGGTAAGCCATGTTTATATATAATATGATGTCAACTTGTCACATTTTCGCTGACTTATCGTGTTGTTCCGACTGAGGTGGCGTTTATCTGAATTTTTTCAATTTTCATACTTGTGTCTTTTCACTTTGGGGTGTTTTCTTCATTTCCTTGTGTTTTTTCTGATTGCATCTGTTTTCTAAGTCACAGTTTATTGAGCTTACGGGTTGCTGCAATTTAAGGCCAAATAGGTTACCGTGATTATTGCAGCTGGTAAACACACTGGTAAAGAAGATTAACTGACTGACTGACTGCACAAACAGGTTGTCTTCCTTTTGTAATGGAATTGCTAGAAGTGGAGGGGGCGAAGACCCATGTTGGGGATAAAAACAAAAAGCTTTTAAATGTTAAAAAAAGGAACTGTTCAATGTTTTGTTATATTTATTAGTTATATATTTAGTGATTTATTTTGTTTCTGTTTTGTTTGAATTGTACGGCTGGTTAAGTCTGACTATGACGGCTATATATGGGTGACCTAGGTCTGGCGAGTCCACACACCATTCCAGGATGGGAGAAAGACGTACTCTGGATTATTGGCATTTCTTTAAACCAATCACAATGGTCTTGGGAGGTGCTAAGCGCCGGACGGAGCCATGGCGCCGCTGCTAAATAGCCTCGGGAAGGACCAGGTGTACGTTCTAAGGTTGTTTTAGTCGTGTAACAAAAAACTCAGATTGGATAGATAGTCTAGCTAGCTGTCTGGATTTACCCTGCAGAGACCTGAGGACCAGGTAACCAGAGTCCTCAGAAATCCACCAGTTTAAAATGCTAACACAAAGGAAGAAAAAGGTAACATCTGGCAAAAAAGAAGTGTATCTGGCAAAATATTGGGCGGCACCAGAGCAATCCCGGATGTAGAACGTTGGATCGGGGAGGGCTTATGTTTTTTTTTACCAGGGCATAAAAGAGAGATTGTTCTTTTCTTAAATTGTTTATGTGGCAAAATGGGAGAAACAAACCTCTCAAAATCCTTTTTTTCTTGGGGATTGAATTGTTTCAGTTACCTCGAAAATTTTATTCCCTGCATAAGATTCATTCCTTCAGTGCCTCTGTGGCTGTTTGATTTTGAGTTTTGGGTTTGATTTTATTAAGTCTGAGGACAAATTGCACTACAAAAAATCAACAGTAGTAGTTTCTCTATCTTACCCCTACCTCTTACCCCTTCCCCAAGGTTTTGCGCGTTCACGCAAGACTAAGGGCTGTCCCAACACTCCTTGTGATCAAGGGGTAGTCAGTAGTCTCATTTTGTGCTCCTGAGTGTTTCCCTGTAAACTCTATCCCTCCAGATTTACACCAATCAAGATCCTATAATCTCCTGGCGTTATTGCTTCAAAGCATTTAAACATTAAACTGTTACCCCAATCGGACCAATTTACCAACACATTCACAGCATTAAGAAGAAAAAAAACACTGCAAAGTGGAAAAGAAAAGTTATTTTCACAAACTTGACATTGGTAGTTTTCCCACTTTGCTTTGTTTTCTCTCTAAATCCTGTACAAGTGTTGTCAAATGGTTAAAAATTGTGTTTCCTTTCGCTTTGTCTGTTTGCATCTGTTTTCTGTTGTGTTGAGCTTTCAGGGCCACCGTAGTATAGAGCTAAATACGGTACGCTGATTATTGCAGCTGTCATGTAACACATTGGTAAACAAGCCACAAAGAAGATTAACTGCCTGCAGAAACAAAAACAGGTTGCTTCTATTTCTTTTTTTTAATTCTCTTTTAATAGCCTTGCTAGCAGCGCTGGTAAGAACATTTTAGTTTTAGGGTGAAAACAAAATACATTCATGTTGAAATTAATAAGTGAAATGAAAGACAGGACGCACTGACAAAGTCTCATTATATGCTTCTACTAAGATTGTTCCCGTAGGCCCCATCCTTCCAGATTTATACCAAACAAATCTCATAATCTCATCCCATCCGATTACTGCAGGACATGTAAACCCTTTTACCTCCTTCTGGTTCATTCACACAGTAATTAGATCGCAGTGGGTTCATCTAAATGCACAACAACTACAAGCTCCCAACTATACAGGCTCAGTTCAGTGTTGGTGACGATACAGATATCACTGGACAGTGGTTATATTTGACACAAAGGGTTCGTATGATATCATATGAAAGGTTATGCACACCAAATTCATGTGATATCCTAGAAAATTAGTCGTCCCCTGGCTGGTCACACGACAGTTAACTTTAGCGGTCTTAAAAGTTACAATTAGCCGAGAAAAGGTTACTGTGAGCCTGTAACGGAGCACCGTGAGTTGCTGGTCGTTTCAGGGGCCGTTGCAGAGTTTAGCCGACACAGCATGAGCGTCATGCTGTCCTAGACGACTAGTTAAGATTAGAAAAACAGATTGTGTGCTTTAGATTAGTCCCCTTAAAGCTATACTGTGTAATTTATGTCTCACTTAAAAGGAATTTTAAAAGACATGTCCAGCGTAAATGGAACCTAGGGGTTAATAACACATGGGTACCAAGTCGACCGTTCTCTGCGATGTGTTTTCATGCTGATCCAATGGGACCAGTTTCATCCCAAACCGCTCATTGGCTTACAGTAGTTGTCGGGGCACGGGTAAAATAAACATAAATCTCTACTTCTATACCCCTACCAAGGCTCAAAATAGCACCACACTTCCATGGTGGCATTATGAGGGCCCTACATGTGAACTGAAGCATAGAGAACTTTGTAAGTGTACAGACAGATTATTAAAAAGATTATGAAGACAGTACCGTTCACGTATACAGGCAGGGGCCATCTTTGGAAAACAGTCACGACAGTACTGTTAACCTCCCGCATTACAGGGCAATTATCACCTTTTCCTGTTGCTGTAAAGCTAATTTGATGTGCATGTTTGAGTTCCTTTCTACTGTACATTTACATTTGTGTTTTGATTTCTAGAGGAGAAGTGTCGAGGGTTTTATATTTTGACTCCAGGATCAGAAAAAGGTAAACCGAGTCCTTACATTCTCATGTGTTTTTTGTAGGCACTTTGCTCATGCTTGACTGTAAAAACTAAATAATCCAAACTTCTAAACATCAGTGTTTGTGCTCAGCCTGTGCTCTTCCCTCCACAGCGATGATGTGGCTGTCTCTATCGCTGGAGATCATGTATGTCGGCCTGCTGTTCATCAGCTGCACACTGCTGTCCGTGCAGTTGTGTATCCGGACCTGTTGCCCCTCCACGCAGCGCTGGGGCCAGCTGCTCAACGCTTTCGCTGCTGTCTTCACGGTCCTGGGAGGTACGGCTTCACTTTGGATGCACACAGTAGTTGAATAAGACTTTAATAAAAACAGACAATGACCAGTGTTACCAGTTACCTTTAGCTGGTAGCTGATGATTTACATGGGTATGCATGTGTATTTGTGCATGTAAGTAGGTTTATGTGAATGTATGTAAAGTGGCTTGAGAAAGTTTACACACCCCTGCTAAAGTTGATTAAAAAGAGGAATAAAAACATATTTTGGAAATTGATCTTAATGCCTTAATACAAAACAATTAGCAGAATCCAATCTTTTAAGGACACCAATTTTCTCTGTGAAGGAATAATGTATTGTATATAAATTAATGCTTCACACCCCTATGTTAAATTGTCATAGAAGCAGGCAGATTTCTTCTTTTTAAAGGCCAGTTATTTATTAGATCAGGATACTATGCATCCAGATTAAGTTCCCTTGGCATTTTAAATTAAAATCCCCCCCCATCCTCACATACCCTTCACCATACATAGAAACTGGCACGGTTTTATTTTAGTTAGCTTGATAGCTGGTTGGATTTGCATTAAGAGATGGGGAAAAGTTCCCCAACTTGAAAGATATGTGTGCAGAAAATGTAGTTCTTATAGGTTTTCTTGCGTGTACTGAAATGTAGATGAAACCTTTAAATGATGTAACCAGTTTAGCATATTTCATCCCTCTGTGATGCCAGGTCTGCTTGGGATGGTGGGTCACATGATGTTCATGCAGGTGTTTCAGACCACCGCCTCAATGGGACCAGAAGACTTCAAACCTCACAGCTATGGCTACTCCTGGGCGTTCTAGTAAGTTCACATAACATGTAACACATATAACATATAACACATATATATATATATATATATATATATACATATTCACACATGTATAAGAATGTACTGAACACTTAAGAACATAGACACGGTGCCTGGCTGAGACATACGGCAATATAGGTTGTTTATTCCTACCCTGACCCACAGGATCGGTTTTCACCCTCGTATCTGCACCAGAGAATTGTCGCGGTTTGGTTAGGTTTAAGCACCAAAACTACTAAGTTAAGTTTACAAAAAAGATCATGTTTTATGTTGATGATAATGAATCATTTTATTTCGGTTAACAGACATGAAGGAAACAATTACTTCCCACAATTTGCCACCGTATCTAACTGAAAAAAGGAATAAGAATACACTTTGGAATAAGCCAAGGCTTATTTTTGCATATCATATCCCATAATCCCTATAGAATCACCCAGAAATTCAACAAAACTAAATGCAACCAAATGCTCGCGTACAATACTAGAAATACAATTTAGATTTCATTCAAATGCTTTCAGAACCGTTAACTGATTTTAAATCTTTTTTGAAACTCAACTCAACATCATCATCATCATCATCATCATCATCAAGTTCATTCTATAATCTAACTCCCAAAACTAAAACACATCTATATTTTACATTAGTCTTTACATTACCAGTTTTAAAGATAGAAAACTGTCTTAAATTGTAATAACCTTCTCTTGATTAAAAAGAAAAGAAAAAAAGAATACAGACAGGAAGGCCATTGCTGACAACTCAAAACATAATTTCTAAGGTTTTTAAGTACAAAAGACCTGGACAATTTAAGATTCTGGAACTTATAAAAAAGGGATGAATTGATTCATAATAACCAGCTTTATGTATTATTCTTATCGCTCTTTTGGGTTCAAATCTGACGTTACTTCACTTCCGGGTTATGCGTGTGACTCAGAACTCATAGCTCCGTTTGTTCCTTCAAGTAAAAAATAAATAAATTGCTGTCTTTTATTTTTAATTTGTATTATTGGTCAATTCATCTGTTCAGACTTGGACCATGGTGTACTGAGGGGTTTGGTTGTGTATTTACTTGCATAGCAAATGTCTTTGTAGTTTCCACTTGTATGGGGGCACGTTTTCTGGTCTTCTTGCCTGACTAATTTAACTTATAACAATCCCACATCTTCTCAAATTGATTACATTTGGTAGTTGACACCAACTGTATCTAACCTTACTTAAGTAGAAATTTTGGGTATCTATATATTGGGGTGGCAGTAGCTCAGTCCATAGGGAGTTGGGTTGGGAACCGGAGGGTCACTGGTTCAAGTCCCTGTATGGACCCAAAAAGTTGGGAGCGTGGATTGGTGGCTGGAGAGATGCCAGTTCACCTCCTGGGCACTGCCAGGTGCCCTTGAGCAAGGCACCGTACCCCCCGACCGCTCAGGGCACTGGTTCAGCTGGCAGCCCACTCACTCTGACATCTCTCAATGTATAGTGCATGTATAGGTCCTGAGCGTGTGTGTATTTCAGGCCTGTGTGTGAGTACTAACAAAAAGTGTGTACACAGAGTGTAGTGCAGTAATTTCCCCATTGGGGACTAATAAACAAATTATCTTATCTTATCTATACTTTACTGAAGTAATTATTTTACAGCAGACTTTTTACTTCTACTCTTTACATTTTCACGCAACTATCTGTACTTTTTACTCCTTACATTTTAAAAATAGCCTTGTTACTCCTATTAGAGTTCAGCTTCTATCCACCTATCCAGACAAATCACGCCATCCGGATAGAGTGAATTTGATTGAGGTTGGATGAGAAGTATAAACATATACCGTTCCGACACCCTATTTATTGGTACGCGATCCATCGCACCTGCATATGACACAAATCACGTCACACTCCGGTGATGTAGCCTAGCACGAAGAGGTCCGTGGCAGAGAGGTAACCAGGGAGGAGGTAAGTAACCATGGAGACCAGCCAACCCTTCTACATCCCTGGCCGTACCTGTAAGAAATTTTAGAAGTGGTTGGATGCAAGCGGTAGAATGCACCGGTAGCTTTGCGCAGCCAAGTATATTGAGCTAATTGTTTACAAAACTCGCCATTTAATTTGAAAAAGCATATTGATAATATTTTTTCCCCTAACATTTCTTTTATACTTACTTATACTTTCATACATAGTTTTGAAACCAGTACTTTTGCACTTTTACTTGAGTAAAAAGCTTGAGTTATTACTTTTTATTTCCTAGTATCTAAACTTTTGACACTTCTGACTACCAGTGTAGCAGATACACCGGTGTGATTGGTGCAGCTTGGCTCCAAGGGTATAGGTAACGAGCAACATTACTCATTTGCCAGGGGCACTTGCTCAAATTAGTGCTCTCGCAAGAGCTCTGGATTTCCAGGGTAAGTTTTTCCCTCAAGTCAAAGTCTAAATGGACCGAGTATATGTCAACACAGAAACACAAGCGAACCACCTGCTTCCTGTTTCTCTCTGTCTCCGTCAGCATGGCCTGGTTTGCCTTCACTGTCTGCATGTCCGCCGGTGTCTCCACCCTGAACAACTACACCAAGAAGGTCCTGATGGTGGGGCCCAGACACAGCTCCAGCCTCAACGCCTGCAGCTTTAACTTCGTGGGGCTCCTGCCACCTTATTACACCCCTGCTAACCCAGCCCTGGCCTGTCCCCCGTCTCCCCCCCGGATCTCCCACTTGTCTCCCTACTACGAGCCCCCCACGGCAGAGTCACCGGCCTCCGGTGCGAGGCTCAAGCACTCCCACTCCCTGCCTCTCCCCCACTCACACTCCTTCCCTCCTCCCCCCTCCCTCCCTGCGCCCTCCTCCCCGTTCCACCGCCTCTCGCTCCCCTCTCCGTCTCCGTCACACACCCCGTCCGTCTCCGTCCACCTGAGCCTACCGGGACACCAGGAGAGCCATTACGAGCCGGAGGACTACAGCCCACTTTAAACCAGTGGAGTGAGTCTTAAGTCTGAATTAAGTCCATTTATTGAGTCCAGGGACTCAATAAATCCAGGGAATCAGCTGTGATAACAATCGCTCAGTTCTAATAGAGAAGGAAAGTGTAACAACAATTGTTTTACAAACTGAACATATAGCACAGGAATGCTTCATAAACTGTATTATTTAGAAACAAATCTTACTAAAACTATTTTCAATTGTCATAGTTTAAACTTCTGATATCTTCCTTTGGCTAATGCTCATAATTGTAATAAATGTGATCATCAGACTGCTGGCTGTTTGAAACCTTCCACTGCTTTTTGTCTGCAAGTCTCAAATAAAAAAAAATGATTCTAACAAATTAGACACTAGATCATAATTAAGCATATTTGCAACTCTCCTTACTCCTAATCTTGACAAATGGAGATGAAACAAAAAACTTTTTTTTTTTAACTTGTTTTAATATTGTAAAAATTAAGTTTTAACAACGTAAAAATCATTGTCACTGTCATCGATAACGGGGAAATAAGACAAGCAAAAAATAAAACAGCATTAGACATACAGATGCATTATGGGAAACCGAACATATTTACATAGGCCTATTATATGTCAAGCTTCACGAGTCAAGGCAGTTGCCTTTCTGTCACACAGAGCTGACATTACTGGACTAACAGCCAGACAAGAGATGGGATTAGTGGATTTAGAAAAATCAGTTTGCTGCATTAACAATGGGCCAAAAAGAAAATGATGATAAGTCGTACTACTTCTTTGGGTTCATTCCTCTGACATATTTGCGGGACAAAGCTCTGTATTGTAGTGTAAGAGTTTGTATGTGATTTGCTGTTGCACTTCCATACTCCAGTTTGATGTCTTCCTACTCACAAATAATTACAAAACAAACTCACGCTGTATTATTTTACTGATTTTATATTATACATCATCACATATCCCCTTTGATCACACACAAATCTGTAACAGTTGACACACAAGTGTTTTTTAAAGACTTTTTGAGACTTGCACAGCTTTGCCGATGATGCCATCCTCTGTTGGATTAGCGGTGCATTATGTGATGTTAAAACCAAAGCAGATACGTGACATTAAATCCATCTACTAACAATACAATATCAAGGAAAAAAAATAAACTAAAATTGTAAACTCTGCCCATTTTTTCCAACACTAAATATCCATATGTAAATGTACATTACAAAAAAAGGCCCCAGATTTTACTCGCCAACCCGTTTTTGTTAAAATATTGGAAATATTGATGGAGCTTAATTTATCATAGCATTTAATATCGTTAGGCAAAATCTGTTCAGTTAATAACAAAACTATTCTTAATCGTTGGAAATCCAACCCAACCTCAAATACAACTGTGATTGATTGAGCTTGCCTTTTAGTGCCAACATATGAACACTCCTAAAGCTAGCTACTGCTAAAGCATCCTAGAGCGCTATGTGTAACGGTGCTAACGTTAGATAAACAAAGTGGTGGAGCGAGCTAGAGAGGGAGCAGTGCTGCTAACGTTAGTTATCACATTTTTTTTTTAGAAAAGTAAAACTTTTTTCAACTTCCAAAAGATGCCCTGAGCTCGAGGAAAAAAAGTTGTCAGTGGCATTTAAAAAATCACTCAGAACTTTTGTTGAAAACCCGGTTTACTCCATAGGATTAAAATGCAAAACAGACGATATCAGCTGTAAAAAAGACACCAAGAGTGGACATAGCCTAAAATTGCAAAACCCTGTCTGTCTGACAGCAGACTCAATCAAACACGGGTACATATTTGAGAGGATCAACAGGTCATATCTGTGGCTGAATATACACTAGCAGCGCAAATCTGATGTGTCCAAAACAAGCAAGTATAAACACTGTTTACACCATGACTAGAAAAACAGATTTCAGCTGAAAGGGTAGATTCAGCTGAAGGGTTTGGGGCTGGTTTGGAGATAGCTCTAGTGTCCGTCTCACGCTGTCTTCTTGCGTAGCACAAAGTAAATGATGGAGGAGATGAACGTGATAGCGAAGGAGATCCACGCCAGGATGTAGCAGTGACCATACCAACCGGTGCTCTCGTCCAGGTGGAAGCGGTCTGTGTAGATGGAGGCTGCGATCATGATGCACAGGCCTGGAGGAGAGGAAACGAGGACACATCAGTGAGGGGGTAGAGAAAGAGACAAATGAAGTGTTTTGAGGATGCAGAGGAAAGGCAGGGAAGAAAGACAAAACTTAAAATGTCATAATGCTTTAGGCCTTAGAAAGTCTGATATTTTTTTTTTTAAGTCTAAAATTTGCTGACGTTTTGTGTTCTAGGACTTCAATAAATGTAAACAGGTCTTCATTTTCCAACGTCCATATATTGCCACCTCTAATGCTCTTTTTTAAAATCCTGTGGTGTTCTTTTCATGCTAGTCCAAACATAATATTGCTGTGTTATGACTAAAAATGAGACCAACATGGAATCTTTTTCGGATTGTACCACAGACATAAAACAGATTTTATTCTACAGCTATGGGGAAGAGCTAGTTTAGCAATACTTGGCTTAAAAAAAATGTATTTAGGGCTTTTTGTGATAAAGGTTTTAAATTTCATCATAATGGTCTTAAAAAAAACTTAAAAAGTCTTAAATTTGACTCGGTAAAACCAGCAGAAACTCTAGAAAGAGGGATGAGAAAGGGAAACAAGCAACAAAACAAAGCTACTCACAGGCCAGGAGCTGAAAGATGCCGGAGATGGTGAACCTCTGTCCTTTCTGGAGGGTGAAGAGCTGAGCCACGAACACAAAGATGCCCAGGCCGGAGAATATACACGCTAGCACTGAGCTGGCCTGCACTGCCTGGAGGTAATCTGCAGAGGGAGACAGAGAGACCAACACGATGATGGGGTGGGCCAGGATGGGGAGGGTATCCTAAAGATATGCTAAACATCATACTTGGCACACCCATGACATGCTGCAGTAACTCTGTATTTCTGAAAAAATCTGGTCAGACGGTTGCTCAATGGCAGGAATGTTACTTTCACACACTGCGAGGATTTTAAAACACTATGGAAAGACAAACCATAGCATTGTTTGTTTATCAGAGTTTAACCTAAACTACTGTATACCCCATCACTATGCATCAACATACATAAGGCTCAGGAGAGAAACACAAGTCATTACTTTCAGTTATTGCTACACACTTGATCTCTTTGTTATATGGAAGCATCATTTTAGAGTTTAATATATAATATAATGCCTTTTACTGTCACTATAAACATGTACAATGAGATTAAAAGCAAATAAAATGAGTTTGGGGGTAAGGTGCACAGTTGAGACACTATATATATATATACATATATGAAAAGTAAGTATGGTTTTATATACATTTTGATATGCATTGTGGGTTATTGCATAGTGGTGATCATATGTAATGAGTTATAGGTATTGGACAAGGAGAGTTACGGTATTGCACAGTATTGGAGTTGCACAGTAATTGTCAATATTATCAATGGTATTAAATATTACATATTGCACATTAGTGAGTAGAGGAAAGTCCGGGGGTTTGGGTGGGGGTGGGGGGGTTAGACTGTGAAGTCTGTGCATGTGTGAGTTCAGAGCGGTTGTGGCTTTTGGGGGGGGGGGGGGGGGGGGGGGGGGGGGGGGAAGCTATAACTTCCAATAACATATTTTGGAGGTATACTGGTCTTAATTTGCAATGTGAAAAATAATAGTGTATCAGGATAGAACCATGTCTGAATCAAATCAGGTGTGATCAAATCTGACCAACACACCCACACAGGCCTGATAACGCCATTTTTGAGCATTTGACTCTCAATAAATGATGCCAAAAGATATTTTTTTAAATATTAATCTTGGTCATTAAAGCATAAATATTCAATATTTTGGAGAAATGTTTGACATTTGAATGAAATGCAGTTATTATAGCCACTGGGGTAGAAAATCAATCAAACATTGTCGGCAGACCCGGAGTTTTACTGAGGACTAAATATGACTTCGAGTGTTGTACACATCCTCATGATTGCTTCTTTGCAGCGTGGGCATTGTGTCTGGCTTACCCTCTGGGTAGTGTGAACCTGTGGGAAGAGCGGTGTAGTTCCACACTCCGTTTTGAAGTATCCACCGGGCCCACACGTCAGTGGACACCGTGTCAGTCATCCACCAGGCCTGAGGGGAAAGGGCAGAGCGACAACATTTTACATCTGAGATCATGGTTTCAAGACGGACAACCTTCCTACATGCAAAAAGGCAAATGAATGAATCAATACAAGGAGAAAGAGAGAGGAAAAAGGTGGAGAATTCAAAGCAGGAATGTGTGTACCCAAAGCTGCAGAGCCAGCGTGTGTGTTCACCCTGTGTTCTGCCATGTATTAAGGGGAAGCTGAAGGCCATCAGACGGAGGAATGCTCATCCTACTGTCACCGTAGCATTCCACAGCTCTCTGGTATGCAACATTTATGACAATGTGTGTGTGTGTGTGTGTGTGTGTGCGCGTGTGTGCATCTGAATGCCACCTTGGCTGCAGTTTCAATGCACACACAGATGCACCTGGTGACACCGAATGACAACACCGTGGGCGACCCATCTGTCACCCAAATGTCAAATATGTGGCCCTGAGAAGACTGTGGCCCATTGACATACAGGAAAAAAGGAATGGCTTCCTCGAGTGATGGCCGAGGGCCGAGCAGCAAATCACTTGTACGTCTTGACACTTTGTTGTCTGTCAGCCTGCTAAGAGAACCTCGTAACTCTTCAGTTCTGCTGTTTCTAACGCTCAAACTATGGGGAAGTTTATACAGGGACAATTATCCCTTGGGGCTGTGGCAGGTGTGTTGTAGTGAAATGCCTAGCAGTTAAAGTAAAGATGTGCTTACATTGTCAATGGTGGCCACCAGGAGGAGGATGATGCCTATAATGTGAAGGACAAAGATGCCAGCGAGGAGAATCAGCATGATGACGATGCTAGAGAGAGAGAGAGGAAACTTGTTAAACCACTTTCCACCATTTCATTATGCATATAACTGGAGGGCTAACTGTTACCCAAGCTGACAAAACAAACCCACACAGAGTAGTTTTGCAGCTACTATAAGCAGAAAGAATCAAATATGGCCAATAACAAAGGCTCCACACTTCCTGCCGGGTTTCGGAAAGCCAGCCATTAATCACAGCTCCAGGAACATACACACACACACACACACACACACACACACACACACACACACACACACACACACACACACACACACCATCATGAACACACTCAGAGCAACAAAGCAAGGCCAAAGCCTGGCATCCACTCAGGGTGTGGCTTCACAACTTCTAATTACTTTGAATTACAGCTACGCCACTCCGAGTGAAATGCCTGCAAATAGACGTCAGGATAATGTTCCTGTCGAGGAACGGGGGGGAACAAATGCAGTGGTGTTGTATATTTGTGCAGGCGGATTTTATTTTCAATGAATTACATTTGAATTGTATTCATAGTGCCAAATCCTGACAGAAGTTATCTCAGGAAACTTTCCAGACAGAGTAAGTCTAGGCCCCACTCTATAACACACTCTATGTACAGATCAGTACACAAAATCAGTTGGGAAACAGACCCTGTGAGATAGAGGGTGTGTGTTAAGGAGGAAGCTGATGATGGCGAGTTTGGGCTTGTCTTGTGCTCCGAGAACCTCGCCACTCCTTAAAATAACTGTAAAATACCTGCCATCATAGCGTCCTAGCTGGCCCATCCCCCTGGCTGGGTCCACACACACACACTCGCATGCGCATGCTCGCTAGCTCACTCACACGCAACCACACACATATACAAACACGGGGCAGCCAAGGGTAACGCTGGTACATATGTGATCACGCCTGACACATCTGCTTCAAACCGCTACAATGAAGTGATAGATTGAGCTTTTAAATATTTGATCATTTCTGCCTGGAGCTCTGAGAGCTCAAATGGGTCTTCTGCCAGACGAGCAAACTTTAATGAACAACTTCTGGTTCAGAACATAGCCTATAACAAGTTAAATGCCCAGCAGTTGCATTAATACAAAACACATTTGTGAAATACTTTGATCCAGACGTCTTCCAAATTCTTGCCTGACACAAGACGTGCAAACTGTTGCTGCTGGGATTTTTTTTTTTAGATCTGGCCTGGCTTTGGCACATCTTCCATTGCGCAAAAGGGAATACATGTGGCTAAGGCTAATGTAGGTTTGAGAATGCTAAAAATCCACAAAAATCAAACTGGAAGAAAGAAAAAATATATACAATATACATTCAAACAAATCCCTTTAGCACTGCTTCAGGAACTGGGCACAACTGGAAAGCAGCCTCATCTGGCCAGTTAAGATGGAGTTACTGTCATTCAATAGCAAAGTAAAGTAACAGGTATATTCGGGAGGCACTCTCAAACACACACACACACACACACACACACACACACACAGACACACACACCTGCCTTTACTTTGTGCCTCATTTTCTTAAATAAAAACAGAAAATACTAAAACAGACTCTCAGAACTTCTATTAAAATGCCATTGTTTCATCCTTCTGAAGCATCTTTAGAGAAATTGAACATACAGAAGGGTTCGAAAAGCACAACAAGAATCTTTGACTTACTGTTTGACGGCTGTGTGTCTCTTCAGGTCTAATTCCTCCTGCTCTCAAGATCACTAATTTCAGACTCAGAGTCTAAATGCACAAACACTAGGAACTATCTGTCCGCCCACTTTTACCCAGCCCTCTTTTTAAGTCCACACCCCAGACAAGCCTGTGGCTTGCTAGATCACATAATCCCTTCCTCTCCTCCCCCCCCCACTCTACTCTTTGCTCCCAGTCCCACCCTCTCTTTTTTTCTGCCTACTTTACACACATGCAAAGGCTGCAGCCCGCCACTATTTCCACAACTTTTGTGGGCAGGCAATATTTATTTTCCCTTTGTGTTCGGTGTCTCACGTCTCTGTCACTCAGCCCGGTGGTGGGGATTTTGCCAGGGAGGGCAGCTGATGACTCACTATGACACTAATGTTTGAGGGGGGAACTCCCACAACATTAAACACTATTGACAATGATTGTCCACGTGCTGCCATGGCAACAGATTGCAGCCCCAGCCTAATCACAATCCGGCCGTTGCTGTTGTGTATCACAAAACAGTCAAACTCACGTAAAAAACACAGCTATGCACAAATCCTAAGTGTAGTGTTTCTTTCGGAATCACCGCCCTCCTTTTTTCCCCCCGTTTTTGTGACAGAGGAATCAGTTTCTGGATGAAGGAATGTTGTTGGTTCAGAGGAAGACGGAGGTGAAGGCAAAATGAGTGCAAGTCATAGCTTGAGTGAGCGAGAAGGAGGGGATGGGAATGGAGGGAAGAGGACAGAAAGGCAATGAGAGAGGAATTTGAAACAGGGTGTTGAAGAACATTTCACACTGCTGCAAGTTCATTAATTACTTCTCCCCGTCTCTGTTCCAAAGCTGGTGTTGATTGATATTGTCCCAATTATTCTAGTGAGTCACAACAAGTAATCTGCTTCTTGAACAGATCACATGTGTTAGCTGAGTTTGAGGGAGAATCTTTTAACAGCCCTGAGATAAATACTATCACATAAAATTCGTCACATTTTGCCACATGCTCTCTGTGGCAAATGACTGTCATCAATGGGGCTCGGGGTGAATGTTCAAGCCCTTATCATTAATAAGCACAACTAATATATCACAAAAGGTTTCCAAAAAGCATCAGCCAAGCTACTTTTTTCCTCAGAGAACCAGGCCAAAGAGCATAGTGTCTTTCATTAGGCTCAAATATGAGAATATTTGTATGTTGTACACAACCAGAATTTTATCTACTTCACAACAAGACCAGGCTAAGTGGTATGTCAATATAAAAATGTCTACATTTTTTCAATATCGTATTCATTGCGATGAAGACCTGCGCTATGGCAACATTTATGTCATTTGGACGACCCTATAGGTTGTGGTCCTTGAGCGTTATGTTCATTTTGCACTCCAGTTCTTTTTGTGTGATTATCAATTTTTGAAAGATTTTTTTTTAGGCCTTTATTTTGACAGTACAGCTGAAGACATGAATGGGCAGAGACATGCAGGAAAGGGGCGCAGGGGGGAGTTGAACCCTGTGCCGATGCATTGATGGGCGCCTGCTCTACCAACTGATCTACCCGGGCGCAAGCTATTTTTATTTTTTAACATAGATTATAGGGGTGGGAATCACCAGAGGCCTCACAACACAATATCATGATAAGATATTACTGCGATTATGAATATATTGCAATATTACGCAATATACTGCAATTTATTACCTTTTTTCCAACTTCAAGTTTTTGGCCCAATTTCAAATGATTATAAAAAGGAAACATCTGTTTTATCTAAAAAAAAAAAAGATACATTTCTCCGTCTGTTCATCTCACTTCAGGTGTATTGCTGCAAAATGGGATTGTCAAGCAGACAAAACAGTAGTTAAACAAAAACTATGAGGATATAAATATGAGAATATGAAGGCGAGACCACCAATAAAGGTTACAGAGGGAAGTCAGATACACATATGGAGATAGAGAGGGACAAATACACTACTGGTGTGGACTTGGAGACTTCTGTCCAACTTGTTTGCTTCTGGTGTGTATAAAAATATGCAGATACAGAAATAGAAGTGTGAGTCAAAGGCTCAGCAGAGTACCTGGTCAGTATCATGTCAGGCTGCCTCGGCCTCAGGTATGACGCAGCAAGATAATAACAGGCTTCAGAAATAATTCACCTGCCAATACAGTCAGTGATCTTAAAAGGCAGCAGAGCCTGCAGAGTTTACACCACGGCTACTTGTGTGAATACATTCTCACACAAACATTCTCACTGGACGTGCACAATGAAATTGGATGAACAGTATGTATAAAACCGCCTCGAAAAGTTACTATAGAAATACATAGAAAGAGACAAAAGATTGTTAAAAGAGAGAGAAAAGTAAAGACACAAAAAAACAACATACAAGACATTTACAGCATGATTCATCCCTAATAATCAGGTAGTGTTAAGTGTGGTGCAAGACAAGTGATCAACATGAAAACACATATGAAACAGTAAAGGTGTAAACCAAACTGAACCTAACAGACAAATACACAAATCATAATAGCACACAAAAGACCAATATCAAAAGATAGGGGCATAATAATTTAGCTATTATAATGTTCAGTTATCTTATTGTTATACTCCTGTGTGTAGATTATTTTATTAGGACAATGCACATTAATCAACATTTCTGTAAATACACGAGTGTTAGCCAACCAGCTCCTACCTAGCATGCATGAATTATTGGGGGGAAAAAAACGGAGCACCCAGAGGAAACCTACGCAAACTGCACACAGAACCAAACCAAGAACCTTCTCGTTGGGAGGCAGGAGTACTAACCACTGAGTCACCGTGCGTATGTGTGTTGTTTTCTTGGGTCAAGGGCATTGGAAAGAGAGCAAAGAAAGAAATGGACCGAGAGAGAAAAAAAAAAAAAATAGACTTAATGCTTCTGGGGGGCGGGGGGGCCCCGGCTGGGCTCCAAGAATCAAGGGTGTCAGTAATGGCTTTTAGATAAAAACCCTTTCTCTGAGTGGGTTTGTCCGTGTTTTAATTGTCCTGAACTGTATCCGGGGTGAGATGCATCTTTTAGTTTGCTTTGGGCTTTTTAGAGGACATGCACACATAAATCCTCCCAAAAAAAAAACACTATCACCTGGCATCTGTCATTCATTAGTAATCAAACCTCTCTTCTCCTTTTGGGAAAACTAAGATGAATAGCGTGTATTTTAATTTGTGGTTGTCATGGGAAGTAACCTTTTTCATATGCAGTCAGAGGGATTGAGGAAGCTGGAATGATAAACATGACCAATGCAATGTTAAACCAAACAATGCCTCTGCCATGGTAACACTTCAGGTTTCTGCGGCTTTTTTAATGCACATTATGGATTTCCATGACAACGCTATCAGACTCTATGGGAGCTGCAGTAAATAAATACATACCACCCATGTTTCTATTTAAGAAGGCAGAAGGAGTATGATCCATCGGTTCAGCTTCAACAGTCTGAATTAGACGCCACACCTTGATCATACTTAACGTCCAAAGCGTCCCACCCAAAACGCTGTGGGAAAGAATGTCAGCCAATGGAAAATTGGCAATTCCGGTTTGTAATATAGTTGCCTAATCTTGTCAAAATCTACATGACGTCTGCTACACGTACCGACACAGCACCACCAGAGCTGACAGACAACTCTACGCATGCCTGCGAGCAAAAAAAGCATGTGATCATTTCAGGAAATTTACTATTTGTGCAATCTGATTAAGATAAGGGAGATATGGCCAAAGTCTTTTATCCTGATATAGCTCATTTCATGTCTTAATGATGATATATATTTTGAAATATATTTTCTGGCAAGTCAATAAATAAATAGTTGTTATGTCCAGTATTTAAAGTACTAATTTTATTAAAAACTTATATATATATATATATATATATATATATATATATATATATATATATATATATATATATATATATATATATATATATATATATATATATATATATATATATATATACTGATATATGCCCACACAGTTCGGCTGCTGCTGTTTTTGTTGTTTGTTTACCTTGTGATGAAAACAATATAGAAGAATATATAGATAGACATTTCTTTTATCATTTTGAAGATATATATCAGCATATCGCCCAGCCCTGTATTAGATTATTAAAAAAAAAATCATCTTCAACTACTACTACTTCAACTCTTTGCAATTTTGGGGTACTCAGAATCCGAATCAGCTTTTTGGGCCGGGTTTTCTTGCCTGGGAATCCAGATCCCAATCTGAAAGATTAAGGTTCTGCGTAAATAAACAAGGTCAAAATCCTTGTTTGTTTACGCAGAACCTTAATAGTTCTCATAGTAAAACACTCACCTAACATATAGTATAAAGAATAAAAACAGAAAGGACCCGTAAAAATATAAAAAATACTGTTATAAATTCAGTGTAACACTACAATAGAATTTTCAAATTTATAAGAAATATACAATAACAATTATAGAGAGGGATGGATCAGGGAGTATCAGTATAGTTTGAGATTTAAAATTTTAATGTAGTACAGGGCGGTTCAGTCCAATGCTGAACAGTGTGGATTGACTTCAGTGTAAGGGTGGGGACTATTTTTGAGCGTTCAACAGAGTGACTGCTTGGAAAAAAAGCCTCCACTAAATGAATGTCATGCCTTTGAGACACAACATGAGAGTCACACAGAGCGTAGAAAACGACAAGAGACCTTAACTGAGAATAAGAGAGAAGTGAGACTGGAGAATGTAGTCGGACCTGATTTTGCTCGGGGTGTGTCGACCCAACCGTGCAGCTGAGTTAAACCGAGGTTTGTATTGTACCAAACAGTGCAATATGGCACTCCCTCCTGCCTGTTCCACACAGCAGGACTTTAAAGTTCTTGAATGAAACCAATATACATGCCTGTGGACTTGAGTTGTGCAAGAAACATGCATTTTTTCAAATTTGTGGTGTATTTTTGGGAGAGGAAACGGCATGAGTCATTGATCAGTCAGTCATAACATTTTACTGGAGAAAAACTGCAGTGTGTATCAGGAGCTTAGCCATAACATGTCTCTTTTTTTATGCCAAATACAAGTTTACAAATCACATGCCTGTGTAACTCCTGAAGAAGTCCAATGGGAGGCCTTGCTCAACAATCAGGCCTTTGTAATGCTGTCATCGATGATCAGTACCAGAAAAACCAGAGTCCTAAAGGAACACTCGGAACAGTTATGATATTGTCTGATCTGAAAAGTTTGTGTGCAAAAGTATTAATGATAAATACTTTCTCAGGATTTATTTCAGCGAGGTTCTATGAGTTCAAATGTGCAGTTTACGACACACTGTGGGGTCATTAAAGAGCTGAACACAAGGCTGCTATTCAAAAATGACTGAAATACACTTTGACATTTTACATTGTGGAAAATGAATTGTGGCCTGTCAATAGGGCAATTACTGTAACTTTTCCAACAGCCTCAACAGGCACTCCGCTATTGTAGTATCAAAGCTATGACACTGAGTCTTGCATTCTTAATTACTGGTTGTTTGTAAAGTTGGCAGTGTTAGACATTCATCTCTTTGACACATGTTAAATTACCCTGAAAAAGAGCATCAGCGAAATGCCAAAAATATAAATTACTTTTAGACAAATAAGGCCTATAGTTGCACAGAATATCAAAATCCTTTGATTAGGTGTTTGTAAAGAGTCTCAGTGAGGGAGTATTTCCACACGATTGTGTGAAACAAAGCCAGCAGAGCGGTGCCTGCATGCCATGGGAGTGAGCCTGACCACAGCCAAGTCACTGCTGCTTTACACAATAGTAAAGCTCTCTGTCTGTGGTTGACTGTCTCACTCTGTTCATTCCGTCTCTTTCTTACACAATGTCGCAGACTGAGATTTCTAAACTCCTATTAGAAAAACAACCAGAGTGTGTATTTACAGGATTTGCAGGGGTTATTTCATAGACTTTGAGATGTATGTGTTCTTTTGAACGAGGCAGAGCAAACACAAGGGGCTGTGTCAGTTGTTTCTTTTGTTGTAACTGTCACCTCACCCAAGGCTATTGACTAATTTGAAATTTCAACCATTGCCCCTGCTTCCAGTGTCACAGGGCTGGCTTGGATAATAAGCCACTGCACAGACATGTCACTCACACACATACTCACAGACATACTAACACCATACCTACATAGATGCACAAAACCTCATATATCTGCAGTAGAAGTGAAACATTGCCCCAGTTGCTGGTAGCAAAAAAAAACAACACATATTGTACATACATTACATACTGAATACTCATCATCCTCTAAGGGAGTGACACACTGCCACAGGCACTGGAGAATCAACGCACACACACACACACACACACACACACAAACACACACACACACACACACACACACAAACACACACACACACACACACACACACACACACAGAGCTTTCTTACCTCAGCTTCAGTCCATCAGTAATAAAAGAAAGGAATTTCTTGTTTTTAAACATGCAAATTCAAAAAGTTGTTCAGTCAAGCTAATCACTGGGTGGTCGGCAAAAAACGTGCAGGTTCAATTTGGGATTATGATGACCCACAGTTTTTTTGTAAATATTGGTAAGTGTGTTTCAAATATCAATTACATTCCAAATGGTATTCCACAGGGTTCAATACTTGGTCCGCTCCTTTTTACATTATACATGCTTTCCCTCTAAATTATACAACAACACAGTGCAAATTTTAATAGCTATGCAGACAACACTACTTTACCCAATGTAGGTGCAACAGATCACTGTACGCCAAAACTACTAGTCACAAGAAAAGTTTCTTTCCACATGCCCTAACTATGGTTACCATAACCTTGCAACACTAAAACGTTCACTTAAAAATATAAATTGATATATTCAAAATGCACACTGTGCTTTAAAGTGGCATCCATCATTGTCAAATAGAAGTCCTGCACCCTGAATATATTGTGTATGCATGCATGCATATCCTGTAAGAACCCACTTTATGCTATAAAGTCCTCCATTACATTACCCATTACATAATTATTTCTTTGCACTATTTTTATTTGTTTACAATTTACAAAAACAATTGTCTACATACAACGTATTTAGATTACAGCTGTCTGTGTTTACCTTTGTTGTCCTTATCAGCTGTGTGTCTATTTCTATCTTTCAGCAAATTGGTATATGTTTAAGAACATTGTGAGCAATTTAAAAAGTTAAATTACTTGTAAATGAACACATAGTACTCACTTGGCCCATAAAGCTGATTTTCAACGTTAACTGTCTTTATCCTTGTAGAGTGAATCTCATTATGAAGTTATTTTTATCTGAATTTAATTTTCTTTTAAATGTTATGCATCATATTACACCCTGTTTATTGTAGTCTTTGGTTTGCCAGTTTTAAAAATATTTTTATATGTACAATTTGATGTCAAGAACTTTGAGCTGCATTTGTGTGAAAGGTGCCATAGTATATTAATAATATTATTATTAATATTATTATTTTTATTATTAAAACAATATCCTGTTTCTTACATATACTGCTGATTTGTGTTTGAATTGTTGTAAAATGTTGGAACTAGAGAAGAAATGGGGTGCATAGTAGTGCAGGCAAAAAAACTACGTAGGAGGTAGACTTTGACTGAATGGGCAATCAAAATCAAATTAAGACATCAAAGAATATGCTAAACATGCAGCTAAGCTACTTTCTCTTTAAGCATTTGCATGTGTCCTATCGGCTGCCTGCCTGTGGTTTGAATAGAAATCAGACAGGAGCAGCTCCAGGAGTCTATAATCACGCAGACGTGGTGGATATTGAGTAGTAACTGTGAGCCACTCAACTTTTTGAAGGCTGCAGCACAGCTTCCAGTGGTGCGAACATTGTGTGAGTCAACTGTGGTGCCTAAGCCAACGTTTACATTCAATAAAAATAAATCCTCCTATTTAGTCGTGACGGCATGTTTCCATGGTTACTATCCAGGTTTTTTTTAAAATCTTGATTCACTTCCTCATCCTGAGCGCTCTTTTTTGCAGACCTCACTCTCTTTTTTACTCACACTCCCTCGCTTAGCTTTACTACATTTAACTCCAGTTACTCCTCACGTGATTTCTTCTCCTCTTTGGGAATGTTTCTGCTCCTCCTGTTTCCTGCTCAGTGCCACCCTTGTGTTTAAGTCGCCCCCACAACGCTTTGCTCTTCAATGAAACCCAGACAAACACACACACGCACACACACCCACACACACACACTCTGTACTCTTGCTCCGATTCTAAAGAAAACAACTCCTGGCTGTAGCTAGGCAACTCCAAATATGAGTCATCTTACTGCCGCGCCCATCATCAACTGATCAACCCCTCACCCCACTGACACACACACATACACCCACACCCACACACAAACACACACACACACAGAGGTTCAGAACCTCTTTATTAAGTGTAGTTGTTCGAAGCATTCAAACTGTGCGGCCGTGTTGTTCGTCTAATCCCTCCCCGCTGTCTTCTAACCTAGCGTTGAGGTGGAGGTGGAAAGACAGCCCTAATAAGTGAGAAACTGTGAGAACATAACCGGTCTGCCCTCCGTTGATAACATCATGACCACAATGTGATGACTGATCACAGCTTGACAGAGTCACTAATTGTCAGATGGTGGAGTCGGCAGCACACTAACAGTGCCCTTGTTTCTCTCTGTGGCTTGGTTACGTACAGTAGTTTACAGACAATATCTGTCTTCTTCTTTTTTCAGGAATAGATGGAACATACAAACCTCATTTATTTTCCGGTCAGATGGCAGTTGGGAAAAACACTGGCAATAGAGATTTCACTTTCAATAAAGTGTATAAAAATCAAACAATGAAATGCAAATTAATGTAAATGGTATGCAGGAGTTAGACGGCAAGTTAACGTGACTTACTGTGTGACTTAAGTTCTATAAATCAGATGATAGGTTCAATTGGACAAAACAGAGAGGAGATAATTTGAAAAGAGTGCAAAGGTCAAGGAACCTGGATGTATCAGTGAAAATGATCCTCTACAGCTGTTGAGTAAGTGCAATATAGTACCACCATCTAGTGGACAGAAAAATAGACGGCGTTCAAAATTTTTTTAATAGGCCATTCTCAAAGTAGACATGTTTTGAAATACTACTCAAGTAAAAGTTCTTATTATGCAGGAAATTGGCCTTCATGACAGATAATTACATAAATACATCATTTTTTATTGTAAATACTGATGAATGAGGGGTCGACAACATAATTTCTCTAATCTTTGCTTTTTTTGAGACACTTTCTATAATTTTTTTCACAGCTATTTAAATAAATCCCTCTGAATTTGGAGGATCTGTTAACAGCTCACAGATATTTAAAACAAGAAAGGGGGCCCCAAGAAAAGGGGCCCTGACTTTTACTTTTTTGTAAAGAGTCACAAGCCTAAAAAGGTTTTAACCACTGGTTTAATCTTTAATCCCCGGTGTTTGCTTCTCGTTTATGTAAAAATCATAATTACATGTCAAGAACAAAAACTACATCTGCCATATAAATGTACTTGGAGTAAAAATAAACTACAATAATATTGGAAGTAGGCCTGTGAAATAAAAGAAAATGGAAAATACTCAATTAAAGGGACTCAAAAGTGTAGGCTTATAAATACAGTACTTGAGTAAATGTACTTTAGTAATCTTCCACTGCTGATGATTTTACACATTCAATTTAAAAGTAATACATTTTAACGTGAGAATTTCAACAGATGTACTAGTACCCAGTACTGTGTATGTGCCACCTGAAGTTTCAAATAATTTCCCTAGGGTTACCGTTATTATTGTTTGCTTCATCAATACCGTATTCAGTCTAATCGGATGGGAATAGACACAGAATTCCCACAGAATCACAGTTGAATTCCTATCTGGAGTCCCAGTCTCTGTCACAGTAATCATATATGTGATGTTTAAGGCCTATTGGCAGACATCCATTTAAAATTTAGCCAATGGCATATAAAGAATAAAGAGCCTTTTTCCATGTCCACTAAAGTTTTTCAGCGTGCGCTCTAGTAACATGTGTGTGGTCCAGGTTACTTTGCCTAAACAATGGTTGTCATTTGCAAGGCTACTTTTACTTTTATACTTTTAAGTAAATTTCCAAGCCTGTACTTTTTTACTTTTACTTAAGTAAAGAAGTTGTGGTGTCTGAACAGCAATGCTGGAGGATGTGTTGGATAAGGAAGCCGCTTGACACTGTTTCCTGACTATAAAGTGTATTATAGCAAAGATTCAGCGCCAATTTACAAGCTCTGCAGAAGCTTGGAGATTGTCTCTGCCAGATATACACACTCTGCCTTTCAATAGCTTAGAAGCACTTTATATAGGATATGTTTAGGTCATATACAAGTCTGCTACGTGGCCAGAGTAAAGGTCACATTTTTGGATTACATCACATCTTTATCCACTCATCACTTTTTCACATAAACATTCCTTTTCGCTCAAATGGAAATCATTAACCCTTTGTATTGGCTCGTCATCAGTGATTGATTTGAACAGAACCTGATTCAGGTCACTAGATACTACAAAGTTGAATTAGTGTTTTTAACACAATTATCTGTGCTTCTACTTGAGTACGGGAAGTGAGTACCTTTGCCATCTCTGTATCTGACTCATTAAGGCCATTAATTGGTGAGCAGGTGTGAAGACAGGAAGTCTACAAAAACACTGTTGTCGTTGATTCCGTCCCCGTGTTTTGGCGCGCAGAGAGAAACTCTTATTTGAAATGCGTTTGAAACAAAAAGGATACTGCTTCGGTGTCCTTCTCCTTTTCACCATCACAACAATACATGTAACGTCAGCGGGTTCCTCCCAACCAAACTCACGTCTGGTTCTTAGCCATGCCAGGAGCAGCGTTTTAACGACCAGAGGCCTCACTCACTCCTCTAACCGAGAGAGCAGAAAGCGGCCACACTCGGACTCAAAGCCGGGACAAGATTCCAGGAACCCCCCGTACTTTCAGGTCTCAGAACACAGGTACGGGACACAGACTGAACCCTCTGGCGGGCCTAAACACACACTCAAACCAAAAATGGCGTCGACTTTAACTGAAAAAAGCATCCAAAACAGTGACAAAGCGAAGCAAAGCGAGGTGGAGTGGATGTTTTCTTCGCTTCACACTCCAAATGAAGAGTGTAGAAAAGGGGAAATTGAGCATGTCATCCCCGGCAAGTTTTATATTCCTGGTCAACTGGAAACAAACCTTAATGTGGGTTACCAGGCAGATTCCGCCGTTTCAGGTAAGATATTTGGGTCTTCCCACAATGTCTACTTCCTTTTCTTTGATGTTTGTAGTCTTAAGCAAACACTGAATTCATCTTTCCACCATTAACTGTGTGGCTGCCAATTATTTTCTCGATTAATTGATGTCAAAAGGTGAAACATGTCAGTCCCAGTTTTTCAAAGTCCAATGTAATGTTTGAGATATAAAACAGATAAAAATAGATGGTAAGAAGTATGGCTTGCAGCACATAATTGACAATACAAACAGCACATTTCTTTTTGTGTAAGGGGCTTTAGATAATTGTGTGGTACAGTAAGTATTTGACAGCTGACAGTATGCCATTCAAATGCAGCTGTTACCACTACCAGTCTATACACAGAATGATGCCTACTAGAGGTTTCACGCATTTTAATGTCAAGCCTCCATAAAAAAGAACATGGAGGCCTTGTCCTGGAAAAAAACGTGTTATCAAGGTAGAAAGTTTCAACAAATCATCCTTGCATATAAATCATATTCTTTCACAGAATCTGAAATTAATGTTGTGGTGAGCTTTTTTTTTTTTTTTACTGGGAGACCACTATTGCTAGATGTTCTACAGATACAAAGACAGTAACTGTATTTCTACATTGTGAGCTCTCTGGTTGTTTGTTTTTGTGTACCAGGTCCGGCTCAGGCCTGCCAGGAGAGGACCAGAGGTCAGCGGCTCCGCGGCTCCCAGGACAGCTGGCAGAGGCTGCAGCCCCTGGTGGAGTGTGGAGACGCCGCCATGACCCTCACTGTCAGGAGGAGACGAGCTGTACAGCTCCAGCTAGACAGAGGTGAGGCTACAGCTTCTCCTTTTACAAATACTTCAGCTCTATGTCTGGGATAGTGCCCTTCTTCACAAAGCTTTGAATTCTACTACATAGAGGGTGTGGAAATTCTTTCTTTTCCCTGGGGAAAGAGTGTGTGTTCACACACGGCTCAGCGGATTATCACCTGTGACCTGAGTAATAAACTAGAGACACACCCACCAAACGAGAGAAAAGCTATTAAGCCATTAAACATAGACTTAATAGACTCATTTGAGAACTGCACCTCGCCTGTAAAGTGGACAAGAGCAGCAGGCGGTAGCAGCCGGGGGCGGTGACACAAATCTGCGGTGAAGTCAGTTTCCAGCTGATTCCTGCAGCTTTCAGGCTGAACAGGAAGTGACATAACCTCTGTGGTTCGAGTTTAATAAAATGTTATCAGACCCACATATCAACTTGTACACAGTCTCCAGTCTTTAATTAAGACAGCGTAGCTCAAAATGCTCAAAATGCGATCTGATGCTGATTTGAATGTACAGATTTAATCTGATTTAAAACGACTAAACGTCACAATAAGCCCCACAAGTATTTTGGACAGAATAAGACCAAATTAGCAGTTAAAATCCCTCCAATTCAAAAACATTAAAGTTTAAATAAAATGTCATCATGGTAAGTCGATTCTGAACCAATCAGCTGAGAGGCCGGCATTTCCCAGCATGCCCTGGGGCCACCTGGGTCTTGCAGTCAGTGAAAAGCAACTGCGCTACCTGTGTTGTGTATTTGAAACACGTTCACTTCTGCGTGAATGTTTTGTCAAATTTAATGTAGATGTTTTCTTTATTTGCTTGTGTATTGTCTATTTGCGTGTGATTTCTTAAGTTGCAGGGCGTTTGCCCCCGTCGGTCACCGTACAAAAGCGGCATTCCAGCCCTATACCACACAGTATAGTAGCAGCTGGAATCTATTTTCCCATTGCTTTTGTCACAAGACTGAAATTAAGGTTTTGGTTGGTGTCTTTCTGTGTCTCAGTGAATGAGTCATCCGTGCCCCTGTCCCGGCTGCCCCCGCAGTGTGGCTACGCTGTTCAGACCACGTGGAGAGACCTCAGTCTGAAGGCTCAGTATGATGCCTGCCATGTCACACAGGAGGTATGGCAATTGTATCGAAATCACAATATGGACTAGTGCAGTATCCAAATTGCAGGGGGCCCGTGCAATATTTGTTAATGGCAATATGTGTTAATTACAATATGTGTTTTCTAAAATAAAAGTATTGTGGTGCAGCTATCCCACTGACAAGGGCAAAACATTCTTTGTTTGGTACAAATCCTCGCAAAAATCACACTATAATCATGTACATTTCTTTCAGTGTTAATACAATAATGATACAAAAACAATCATTCCCTCCAATATCGTGAAGCATATTGCAATATCGGTCAAAATAATCACAATTAGATGTTTTCCTCATTGTGCAGCCCTAGCGCTACATAAATAGGGGGGGGGTTGTTTCTGGCTCAGGTACATTTTAAGATCAAATGTTGAAAATCTGAATATGTACTAGTTTAGCTTTGTTACCCAGCCTACTGTTGATCCCTGTCTTTACAGTGAGAATAATCCTTCCCTTTTATGCCACTATGTTTTCAGGGTTGTGTGTTCATTCTTGTGAATGTGATATCTCAGGACCCCCTGGAGGGCATTTCTTCAGATTTGGCACAAACGTCCACTTTGATTTTTGGGCCTAAAATCAAGAATTCCCGTGCTAACTTTGGCAATATTTCACATATTTTATATTACAAAGGTCAGCTTCCCTATGTTATGCAAAAATTCTTTTCTGGCCATTATTCAACGCCATAACAAAGGAACAGAATGGGAGATTGTGATCATATTTTGCTTTCATATTTTGAAACTAATCATAAAACTGGTAATTGTAGCATGTGCGTGTGTTCACCAAAAACTGCACTTATTTCTTTTTTATTAAATGCTGCTTCTCAGAAACTTCTCTACATACTGTATTTTATGAGTCTGGATAGAAAGGGATGTAAACTGCAACTTGACTGGTTGGTGGAGTGTTTTTGCCAACAGCTGTAAGAATGTAAAAGAATGCGGTGCATGTGTTCAGGATGACGGTTTTGTGTTGCCTCTGCTGTGGAGGGGGACTCCGGTCAAGATGTCGTGTCCAGCCTCTCGGATCCAGCCTGTGGCGGTGGGCCCGTCCTCCCTCTGCTGCGCCCCGCACAGTTTGACTGTCAGAGTGCAGGGACCCCATGCTGCAGAGGATGTGAGGGTAAATGGTAAAAATGAATATTGGTTTCATTTCATTATTTTGTATAAGGTTGTAATAAGTATTTTACATTAATACCTATTACAACCTTATACAAAATAAGGTTGGGTAAAGAACCTAAACAAATATGAACCTTGTCTCCGTGCAGGACCATCATTCATTAAGGTGTGCGTGTGCGTGTGTGTGCCCGCTAAAGAGGAGGGAAGGGGGTGTCATTACCACCACCCATGCTGTTTGCCTTTTATTGGGGTTTTTGTATATTCATTCCATACTGACACTTTAGTTTGGGTTTGTTTTGTTGTTAGGTATAATTAGTTTAATATTTTTGGCCAGGTATAATGTCTCAGAAGCACGTAGCTACATAAAAACACATGGTTGGAGAATGTTTAATCTTCCTCCTCCAGTGTCCGATGTGAAGCCATTACAGCATAGCGCTGTCTTTTGGAATGTCAAGTCCTTTTCATTTCTGTAGTTTAATGTAGTCTGTAGATAAAAAAAACCCAAATTAAATTGACGTAGATTTTTGAGTTTTTACTTGTATATATTTCTCACTGCTTATTTGGGGTTTTAAGTTTACTCTATCAACCCTGATTAGTACTCTGTTCACCCTAATGATTTTCTACCTCAGATTTTTCTAGACTCTATTTAAAAAATGTAGATATTTTTTCCCTTTTCTCCTACAGTGAGAGGCGAATGGACCCCTGTGGTGGTGTTGGCTGAGCAGTGTGACTACACTTTGGACAGACAGGACGCAGAGATTGTTATCACTGCTCCATTCATAACATGTGGCATAACCGTAAAGGTGATTTTATTTAATTTTTTTTTAAATTTATTTTCTTCAGAAAGTCACAATTTAAGGAAAAAATATATTTTTCAGTACATGAAAGAGCACAGAGTGTTATAAAGTCTTCCTAGCACTTTTATCCTAAAATCTGTAGAAATGTCTAAATACTGAGTTCAGACATTTACTTTCAGTCCTAAACACATCTTATGTGTGGTTAATTTCTATTCAGCATCACACACAAAATCTCATCTTTTTTTTTCAGGATGGAAAATACACACTTTCTCTTCAGATAGAAGAGAAAACATTCACACTGGCCTGTCCCGTCTCCCCCCATGAAGAACTCCCACTGACCCCTCAGCCTCCGGTCAACAGCCCTCCTCCTCTAACCAGAGGGCCAACGGAGCAGGTGCCAGACCCTGTGGAGGCTTTTCCCTGGGCTCCTCCTTTCTACCTGGCCCCGCTGTACTATCCCCACCCTACATATCACCACAAGTATCCAAGCTCTGATCGACGTGCTCCAAATAACCCTCCTACTCCCTCATCTCCGACTCCTCCAGCTACATCTGTTTCACAGCCTCTCCCTCTTGTTGACCACTACCCCCACCAGATTCCTGTGAGGGAGTCTTATAAACATTTCGGTGTCCCCGGCTCTCTTCCAGTAACCGGCGATACGGAGGATTCAAGTCGGGTGTATCTAGATCAGCAGCAAAAGCAAGACACTTCCATCGTAGTTGTTTCTGAGAGTGCCGCACGTTCTCCCGCCTTAGATACAGGCTTTGCAACTGATGTTGAACCTCCTTTCCAGCCCCCCGGCCATGCCTTCAATCCATACTATCACTACTACCATCACCCTAAAATCCCTCTTCCTGGCCCACCTCAAAACCCTGATCCTGATGTGCTTAGAGAACGCTCTCTAAATCATCCTCATAACCCTGAATATCCTGCGTTGCCGCCCGACGTGCCGCAGTCTGAGGCTCTCCGCACAGTTGACTCACACCAGTTCCTTCAGCCCTGGACCGAGGCTGCCGCTCATCCCAACACCCTTCCAACAAGTCCTCCCAAAACCTCTGCACCTTATACATCTCATGCTCCACAGCCCTATCCATACCCCTACTTCTACCACTTTCCGCATTTTATTCTGGGTGAGGCCAAACGATTGGCTCCGTCGGCTGTGGAAGACAAAACACGTTTGTCTGATCAAAACGCAAAGCCGAGCAGGTTTGGTTATCCGCTTCCTGCCTCATCACACGTTCAAGACAAGTACAACTTAAATCCTTACATACACCAGCCGGATAATAGTATTAACTTTCTTAAAAATGGCCCAGAAGGGCTCAAACATCGACTTTTATCTGAAAATTATATTAATACCGGTGATGTAAAAGCAGAACTGGATGACAAAATTAGGCACTCTGCCTCTGTGCGTCCAGCCATCCAGCCCCTCCCCCCTCCTGCTCTCCCTCCTCGACCAGACGCTGTTGCAGTTCCTGCTTCTGATCCACCCTTAATTCCCACTCCATCACACAACCATAATCTTCCCCCTCACCTGTACTACTACCACCACCACCACCCTTATAATCACTACTATCAGATGTTTTATGGACCTGACAATCACCTGTCGCCAACTTTATCCAAAGAAGCTTTGGACCCACTGCACCAAGCATCTTCCCCCCCGCTACAGCGTCCGTCCTTTTGCAAACATCAAACCGCTACTCCACCCACAAAATTGATGCCTGATTTTCACAATGGTCCCCTCCACCCTTACTATTATTACCACCACTACCACCAACCTCAAGTGTCTGTACACAGCCAGGCGCTGCATCCTGCAGGCAGGATGAACTCTGAAGGAAAAGCATCAAAAGCAGAATCTCAGCTCCCTTCAGACCCGTATAGGAGCCGGGTGGACTGGCTGGTCCGTGCCGCTGAAGCAGGATATCCCAGCATCCCTCAGCCGGTGCACAGCTCTTATCCAAGCCTTGATTCCCATTATATCACTCAGCGACTTCTGCATGATGATTTTGGGCGTCCTGGTGGAGACGAAGCAGAAGGAAGGCTGGATCGTAAAACGAAAGGTGATTTGGAAATTCCAGCAGCTATCAAATCTTGTGGTGCTGATGTATAAAGTTTATGTAATTTTGAGACGTAGCTTTCAGTGTTTGTGTCTTGACTTTAGATCACCACGAGGAGGCAGAACGTTATCCACAGCCTGTAACTAGACACCTGTTCGAAAAACAAATTCTGACTTCATGAATCTGTCCTCTTATACTGCTGAATGGAAGCATTCAAGTAAAACCGGCTTTCCTGTCTGTTTACTCTCAGGTCACCTCAGGGCCAACCCGTCCTCTGCCTCGCCCTGTGCCCTTGGCCCTGTGTCAGATGTTGACTGCAGCGCCTCTTTGGGCTGCTGCTCATACTCTGTGAAGGGTGAGTCTCTCTCAAAACAGATGCCGTCGACACACGTTTTGACAAATTGGTTGACAATGAATAAAATCAGAAATTTAAAGGATTGAGAGTGAGTGATTGTGTGGGCTTTCAGGCTGGAAGCTAGTGCCAAAAAATACTTATTTTGATTCAAATCTGGAATTTGGAGCTGGCAGTAGCTCAGTCCATAGGGAGTTGGGTTGGGAACCGGAGGGTCACTGGTTCAAATCCCCGTATGGACCCTAAAAGTTGGGAGCGTGGATTGGTGGCTGGAGAGATGCCAGTTCACCTCCTGGGCACTGCCAGGTGCCCTTGAGCAAGGCACTGTACCCCCCCAACCGCTCAGGGCCCTGGTTCAGCTGGCAGCCCACTCACTTTGACATCTCTCCATGTATTGTGCATGTATAGGTCCTGAGCATGTGTGTCTAATTTCCCCATTGCGGACTAATAAACAAATTATCTTATCTTATCTTAAATCCAGCCTTAAAATTAAGTATAGACAGACATAATTTAGTTCACTGTAGTCAAGATCAAAGCACCTCGGGAATGACGTGTGTATGTGTGCAGGCTGTACTATGGGACAGCATTTCATCTTTCCGGTGCCTGACTCCGTGTTGGAGCCCACAGTGGCCCCGCCCGCTCATCCCTCAGAGCACAGAAGAGTATCCTGCACGCTGCAGAAGTTGACCTCTGACCCCGACCTCTACGCTGTCCCTCTGGATGGCTGTGGAATGAACACTCATGTAAGGAACACTTGTATGTCTGCCACATAATGTGGAGCCACTGTGCCGATGCTTGGTGACTGTGGCCAAATGGAGCGATGCTTTGACTGAGGGCACTTCTGATCCCTTGCAGATAACGGGAGAAACATGCTTCCCATTGTTGTTGGCTCTGTGAAATGATGTAAATAATTTTTCCAATATTCTTGAAAGGTGTTTGGTCAGACTGTGGTTCATCTGTTGGAAGTCCATGGTATCTATTCTCCTCAACGAGACCCCAGTTCTGTCCATGGCAACTCTCCTGTCAGGTAAGGCATTACTGTTTTTATAAAATGAATGAACTTTTCTTTCATAAACTCAGTAACATTAACTCTATCTTAAAAGGGCATCTTTAGACACCATCCATTTTTGGGTAGGTTTTGTTTTCTCTCTTAAGCTACGAAGTCCAACATTTGCAATTCAATTAGAGTAGTGGCCGGCATTTGGTTAGCCCTCAGCTGTAGGAGATAGATTTAGTTTGAAACCATGTTAAGTGTCTTTTACAGGCTGGCTTATTTTTCAGTTGGGAGTTGGAGTTGATGCTCTGACCTGTATTCCAACCCTGGCTTATTTTATTTTAATTTCTTATGGTTAGTGGCATGAAAACACAACACAACACAAAAGGAATTACTATAATGCGTGGTACTTCTTCTCTAACAGGTATTTACAGATGTGTGCAATTTTCATGGTTTCAAAAATCTCACTGTCAACTACGGATTCAGAAGTTCTAAAACTATGTGGAATACTGAGCTGTAGGTGTGTCTGTTGGTTTCTGCTCTGTCATCAGTCAGGAACATGCAGCTGCCATCACAAAACCTCACTGGATATACGCAGACACATCTCCACCTCCAACAACGCAAATATAGTAAAAGATAAATAAATGTACACCAAATAAAACCTCAAAATAAATACGATTTGACACATAGCACTATGAAATGCCTGCGTCAGAGTAGTTCAGCGTGGTTTGGGATGGTGACACGCTCCATTTAAGATTGTTGTCTTCTCCGACTATCTTCAGTACGTCTGCTGCCTGTGTTGCTCTGTAGGTTGATGGTGGAGTGTAGTTCCTCCCCGGGTTCCCCAGGTGAAGTCAGGCTCCATGTGATGGATCACACTCCACCCCCCGTTCAGTCTACACCAGCCACTGTCACTGTGCAGCTGAGAATTGCCACAGGTGAGTGTCTATGTATTCTTTAGTTTATTTATTTTCACATGCATGACATACAGTGAGGAAAATAAGTATTTGAACACCCTGCTATTTTGCAAGTTCTCCCACTTAGAAATCTAGCAGGGGTCTGAAATTTTCATCGTAGGTGCATGTTCATTGTGAGAGACATTATCTTTTTTTTTTTTTTTATTGACCCTGTTAGACAAATGAGAAAGGACACAGCACTTGGTAACAAAAGCAACAGTTGGTCATTTCTGTAGGATTGGTTTCCCCTGTAACCTCTTTTAATAGCTCAGTGTGTCTTTGGACATTTTTCATCGGTTGTTTAAAATCAACCAGTTGATGCCTGAGCAGCAGACCTGGCGGTTCTTTAATGTTCCATTCCTCCCCGTTTAGATGAGTCCTTCACCAGGTTCCACCCTGAGGCCCACCTGCCCTTCAGCCTGATGCGAGGCCAAACAGTTCATGTGGAGGTGAGCCTGCTGGCCCCCCAGGAGCCCGGCCTGGTGCTGCTGGTTCACTCGTGCCTGGCTTACGCTCCAGCCCCTTACAACAGCTGGCTGCTGGTTTACGATGGGTACGTCATATTTGTTTGTCCTGTGGTCAGTGTGGGAAGCTTCTGTCGTTAGCATTGGACACAGACTAATTTGGACAATATAAGTTATAGGGCTGCACAATTAAAGTTTAATCACAATTTTGGCTTTCCACAATCAAATTTGCGTGATCGAGTGTTATCTTAAATGCGTAATTTCATAGAACGCTCCGTGTTTTTTTTGCAAAGCCAATCTACCGCTCCGTAAACTGTCTGATCATGTGCCGGTCAGTTGTTCCCTGCATCGCGCATCTTAGTTTCTAGATGTAGACAGTCCCAGAGTAACGTGAGGGGGAAAAATTCCACAACAGATAGCAGTCAATCACAAGGTTTACCAGTAAACGCAACATTTCCCGTCTGTTTTTCAGACAACAGCAGTGAACAGTGCTAGTTAGCGTCTGTTAGCTCACAGGGCTCTAGGGTGTTAGTTAGCATCTGTTGGCTCACAGGGCTCTAGGGTGCTAGCTAGCGTCTGTTAGCTCACAGGGCTCTAGGGTGCTACTTAGCGTCTGTTAGCTCACAGGGCTCTAGGGTGCTAGTTAGCATCTGTTAGCTCACAGGGCTCTTAGGTGCTAGTTGGCGAGCGAGCGCGTGCGTGTGTGTCTTCAACATAAGACTGTAGCATAATAAGGATGTGAAAGCAGTAATAAATAGCCTATAAAAATTGATAAAAATAATCATTGTTTTGGCCATAATCGTGCAGCCCAATAAGTTAAGTTGTATATTTACATGAAATATAAAATTGGGGGATAAAAAGACACTAGTGTGTTGAATTGAAGCATATTCCTAACCTTGAAAACCTGAAATTTGAAGCATTTTTCAAACATTCAAGACAGCCCTGAACCTGAAACTGGCCTGATCTGGCGGCCGCTGGGTGTAAACCAGGTCCTGTTGCCCACATTGCCCTGACATTTTGATATTCATGTTCCTGAGATGATTCACATGGAATTTAGAAACCGCCTTTTTTATAAACTAAGGCTTTCCGTCTTACAAAAGATTTCAAAAACTGATCAATCCAAACTGTAAATCCCAAAGAGCAGATGCTGCTTTTTGCCTGTTATTTCTTCTGTAGAGATTTTCAGTTGTAACCTTCACCACTGCCGGGGTGTTTCAGCTACTTCCTTCCCCACACTCTGACACCCCACCACATCCGGAGGATCGTAATCTCTTATTGTACACCAAGTTTTTTTATTTTTTATTTTTTCTCTCTCTCTCTTTTATAATCAGGGCAACAGTTTTCAGATTACATTATGTGCTTACATAATTTTTTTTTTTTTTTTTTTACACTCAATCACACACACACACACACACACACACACACACTCACCTCTTGTGGGGTGGTATGTGTCATCCTCAAGCTCGGGTCCTCTGCCAGAGGCCTGGGAGTTTGAGGGTTCTGCGCAGTATCTTAGCTGTTCCTAGGACTGCACTCTTCTGGACAGAGACCTCTGATGTTTTACCTGGAATCTGCTGGAGCCACTCTCCCAGTTTGGGGGTCACAGCCCCCCACAAGCCCCCCTTGTCCTCACCTTTGGGTTTCTGCTGCCTGAGGTACTTCATTTTTGGGGGGCCATCTTTCTGATGTACTCTGATGTAAATCTATATCACACAATTATTATTATTTTTGTATATAAAAGATTATTTGTATTTCTTTGCTGCTCTCAAAATATAAAGTCATTTGTTTTCATTGATTTAAGATTAAATCTATACGGCTATCTGCAAATTGGAAGTTATGAGCCTTATCACAGTATCCATGTGCAGGGTTTGTACAGCTTTTAAAGTGTCAAATTCAAGCACTTTCAAGGTACCTAAACCAAACATTTTCAGACTCAAGAAGCCTTTATCACATCTGGGGATTGTTTCATTTAAAATATTAAAGCCAGCAAATATTCAAGACTTTGGACGAGCCCTGAACATGATACTGGCCTGATCTGACAGACGCTGGCTGTGAACCAGGTTCTGTTGGCCACATTGCCTTGGTATTCAATCATGTTCCTGAGATGATTCACATGTAATTTGGAAACCCCGTTTTTATTCATTGTCTTCTTGAAGTCGGCATTTCCCTTATACACTAAGTCTTTCTTTGTCACAAAATATTTCAAAAACGGATCAATCAAACTGTAAATCCCTGTTGCCTGATATTTCTTCTGTTGGAATTTTCAGTTATAACTTTCCCCACTGTGTTGTTCAGCTGTGCCGGCCGGGGGGATTCACAGCTACTTCCTTCCCCACACTCTGACCCCCACCGCACCCGGAGGATCGTAGTCTATGGCGTCCCGCCTCTGCCCTCTGAAGGTCCCTCCTACATGGCTGAAGGAGGATGCGCTCACCTGAAGGACCCAGAGGTACCTTCCACTTAAAAAATGCTCACACAATTTAACTGCGAGTTGAGTGACTTGTCATGTGGCGCTTTCAATTTCAGGCTTCCCTAAAACTGTAAAGACCATGTGTACTAGTAAGCTAGCCTTTGGTAGACTCACGGTCCATATCAAAAATTACAAATACACAAGACAGACACCAATTAAACAAGACAGCTATACCAGTAATCCCATAAGGGTGACTGGTATCGCAAAGCACTGAACCTCGGTCAATCAGATGTGGAATGAGTTATTACTGTAATTACATAGTAAAACCACCTCATTGATATTCCTATTGTCGTGTTTTGTTTTTTCCTTCTCCCTTCCCCTATCAGATCTATTTCTTGTGCCTGACAGAAGTGTGCTTTGCTGCAGATGGTGACTGCACTGTCGGCTGCATCTACAGTAAGTTTAACACAGTGGAAACATCCAGGAGAAACTGAGGAGTGGGCGTGTATATCAGGGCGTTTACAAGGTTCTTGTACACTCTATCTATCATTAAAAAAAAAAAGCTGCACAGATGGATTTTTTGAATGCACTAAATGTTTTGTGGTTACAGAATTGTCCTTTCCCCATTACCCAATTAAGTCATCATAGTTCCCTTTGCATAGTTCCAAAGATATTTACAGTCAGAATGCCTCGGCTAAAAGCCAACAACACAGTATGCTACATGAGGGTTCAGAAGGATTAAATGGGTAAAAAACACATTGTGGGTAAAATGGGATTCATCAGCTTTAGCTGCTGTGTATGTGTTCAGGAATCGTACATCACAACAATAACGTCTCCCTTTTTTTGTCCTCATAGGTCCTAACACTGATGTGTGAAATAAAATGAACACATTCACACTAAGGCACTCATGTTTTGTTTTATGTAAATAACAAACAAGTCTTTGTGGAAAAGAAGGGGAAATCCCAATGGGATATTTATTTAAAAACTTGGGAACTTAAAAACAACAGTGCAATGCAATAGTACTACAGAGTGCAGAGAATGAAAACAAGCAATACACAAATCGGACACTAATTGTACCTCTATTTGGTCACACAAGATTTTGGCAGGAACACTATAACACCATGTCTGTTACAGCGTTTCCCCTCTGCATCAAACCGTTGACAGGAAGGAAGCTCTTACTTCACAGCTCCAAAACATGCCACTTGAAATGTTTATACAGTCGGTTTAACCTCCGCACACAGACTGCGGAAAGGCAGCAGAATAGTGGCACATGCCGAGCTTAAATAGACTTAAAAAGACTTAAATGATCCCTTTTTTCAGATATACATAGAATATTATTTTAAACTGTGATCTATCTGCCAGCGGCTCAGTGAGTTTTTAACTCTTTCACATAAAGACAAAAACACAAGCTTCCGCAGACGTGTCATTACGGTAGAAAACGGCTAAAAGTAACAGACATGGAAGTTTACAATGATGTAGAGGCCTGTCAGGCAAAACCAGTGGCTGTCCAGCTGTGACAGATGAATAGCCAATTATAAGCAACATCCATTTCAGCAAGACTTGCTGCATGATTATTAAAGCAAAAGCACAATAAAATATTGGTTGGCTACAGATCTGCTCACAATGTGTCAAATTATTAGCACAATGATGTCTTTAGGGTAAAAGAAATTCACTTAAACACATTGCTGGTGGAGTGGTAAAACTAGTGTACAGAGAAATATCTGTAAACATTTGCCTGCTGGTTGAGCCTGAAATCCAGCGTTGGTCCTCATTGAGTGAGAAGGGTTGTAAACCAAATCCTCTGGTTAGTACACAGTCGTGTAGTAGGCAGTGACCTCCTGCTGGGTTCTCTTGGTCTGTTTCAGGAGGATAGTGGTGCAAACCAAGGCAATGATCTGTCATGCAGACACAGAGGGAGGAGGGGAAGTAAAGAGCAGGGATGGGACAAAGCGGTGTGGGTGACCCATATGCTTCCTGAATCTCATCTCCACCAGGATTACACCAGCCACACAATTCTAGTTACCAGCCCATAACACCCATCATCATGCAGCTACACACTGAGAAGCTTGAGCAGAATAAAAGAAAATTATTTAAACTTATGAGGAAGAAGTAGACACTTAAGGTAAAATCCAACCCTGGATATGTTTTTTAACTGTCTATATATCTGCATCTCTAGAAAAAAGAACCTCGACCTCAGAAGAAGCTATAAATATATATTTTGTTTATATTGATGGGACAGCAAAAAACAATCACTTTCCGATCATGTCGGACTTTAAAGTGGTCGTTATGCAAACTTTTAGGTTCATAATTGTATTTAAAATAGGTTTATGTGGTTCAATTTGCAGAAAACACTGCACATTGCTGCAGCTCATTTGACGCGGTGTGTTGAGCTCTCTCCCTTTCAGCGGCTGTGGCTCAGAGCGGTCGCCTGCCAATCGGAAGGTTGGTGGTTCAATCAAAGTGTCCTTGGGCACGACACTGAACCCCGAGTTGCGCTGTCTGTTTCTGATGAGCAGATGTCACCTAGTACAGCAGCCTTGGCCATAGAATGAATAAGTGTGAATGGTTCCTGTACTATGTATAAGCAGTGGATTCAGGGTGGATTTTTCCTATAAGGGAGCTGATGACAGTGCAGTGACCATGCAGAGAAAAGAGAATGGATAGAAACATAAATGTGCATTTTCGATGCCAGAGTTGTGGAATAAAATCAAGGCCGCATGAAATTAAGAGTGAAAACCAGCAAGAGCACACTAAGACTGAGCCACAGGGATGTTGGCCATAGAGAGAGGGGTGAAGAAGACTGGGTCCTGGTCAGGGTAGGAGGAGACAAATTCACACTGAGACGGTTGAGGGTTAGCCATGACCGAAGTGGAGTGAGTCAGGATTATGTACTGAGGAGATGAGACAGACTGACGGATCTTTTTATTGAGTGTTGTGCTGCAAATCAGAGCTATGATCTTTTAAAAACCAATGATGGGGGGAGAATGGGGGGGAAAGTGAAGAAAAAGCATTTTAAAACAAAGGGTGAGGGGTAATAGCAGAGGGATTAAAATGGACATTTACTTTATGAACAACATTAAGCAAGAAACTCAATGGAGCTGGGATATATTTTATTTTTTTACAAATATAAGACTCACTTTTCCTTCAGTCAGTTTTGACTCATTTGATGCTAATTAAAAGCCGGATAGTTTTACATGACGTGCTGTTGTATGCTGTGTAGAGCATGTTTGAAGGCTCATTAGTTTGGTTTTTTTTAGGCATGACGTGTTTTAAAGCACTTTAACAATGAACAGCAGGAGTTGTATTGAAGACGGCTCAGACTTCGGTTTCACTTTGGCCCAATCCCATTTCTTATTTTTACCCCTACCCCTTGTTTTGGGCATGCCCCTTGCTTTTTGATTGGCCCCTTGGTACCGATTACAAGGAGTAGTGGGTTAAATCTTCCTCTATGGAATAGGACAACCCCGATTCGTCACCTCGTCTCTGAAAACCGTGCAACCAATTTCTAAACCGGCGTTATTTGGAGAAACTAAGCAGATATTGGATGTACATGGTAACTTTCTCGCCTGAAAAATATAATAAACTTAAAGTGACATTGGTCAAAAAAAATTATTTTTTCACCGGTGGCAGACTTGTTGGACGTGCAACACGGCAAACCGGAATATGCTGTTTACATGACCTGGATCAAATTTTGAATATTTGAATTCATGTTCTGAATAACAGTGGAATATTGGTGTGCATGTTAATGTTGTGAGTGATGCAAAAATACATTTGCCAGTGATTATCTTAACTGCATACTACTCCAGTGATGAGCCATTTTAAGTTTAATGTCAAGTACTTAAGTCGACTAATCGAGAAAAACAAATCAGTAGATAATTGTTGACAAAAATAATCGTTAAGGGCAGCCCTAGTGTATATTAGTTCTACTTAACTGTTATTACTATTATAAAACCCCAAATCAATGAGCCACTGGTGTATGCAAATTCATTATTTTGTTGGTCAATAACCTTGTAAAATCATTTTTGGTCCAGCCTATTTGAGCCAAAATATTAACACCATGTAAGGGTAGAAATGTGCAGCATGCACTTCATTAGCTTACCAAAAGAACTCCCGTTCCGACAAAGATGCCCATCACCAGTGGCGTGCTGCTGTCAAAGGCACCCAGGATCTTCTGAGGACAGGTCTGTGGGAAGACAGAGTCAGGACAGCTGTTATACGGGGGCTAACCCAGACTCTACATCTTTATTCAAAGTGCTTAGTTTCTTGGCAACAACTTACAGGCTGCTTGATCTGCTCCCAAAACCCATCTGCTTTGGGACAGGTGTGTTGGACCATCTCGATCAACACGACCCCGGTCAATCCACAGCAATGAAGCTACAGGGGACGGAGATGAAGGGAGATTAGGAACATTCAAATCATCCAATGTTCATGTTTGAGATTTCTTTGTATATTTTACACAATTTATTCATATAATCTCATAGTTGTCTTTTTTTTAATAAATATATATATATATATATATATATATATATATATATATAAAAAATTTTTATCAAAGTGAAATGGAAGGAAATAAAGTTTGTGATTACCATTTTGTGGATGAATGTGAGAGTGGCACCAATGATCGGGTCTCCGCTATTCAAATACAGAGCATACAGGCTACTGTAGAACTCCACAGTGCGTAGTCCAACCTTTAATAAACACAGTGTTATGATCATAAATATAGGGTATTTACTGATTTATGATTGGACTAGTTTTTCATCATTTTTGTGTGTGTGCCTTCTTTTCCATTTGCCTCTTACTTACTGGTATAAGCAACCACTCCAACAGCAATTTCAGCTATTGCCAGAATGGTCAGAAGCATGGAGAACTGAAAGAAGAAAATTATAGTGAATTATCTTCTTAATGCTACAGGTAAATGAGCGGATGAACACAAACATAACACTTTTCTCCATCTCCTATGCATCAAAAAAAGGATATGCAAATATATGCTTGTTTTGGTTTTAACCGGTAAGAAAAATGCTGAACATTTGTAAAAAAATAAGCAAAATTTTCCACTCTGTTATAAACCTCTACAAAAGAGTTGGTGGCTATCTTAAAAAAATGTTGAGTTAATCTCTTCATTTCTGGCCACTGAGCCATATAACTCTCAAAACTCTTAAGTATGATAATAAGGATTTAGAACAGACCGGAAAAGCAGAAGTTTCATTAACGAGTCCTAGAGAGGATGTCATTGGTGTCGGAGCCTGCCTCTGCTAATAGCACACAGGCTCTCTCCCTCCCGCCATTATGCTACAGTATGGAAACTAGGGGTGATGAAATATCGACTCAAACGTTATCGCAATGTCACGTTGCGCAATATTATATTGAAAGTGTTGCGATAAGTATGTAATACTGTTTGTTTTGTGGAGCGCTTCATCCCGTCTGTTGGCTGTGTGACTTAGTTGTGTTTGATTTAGAGCTCGCTTCAAACGCTATAATGATCCTTTCATTGGCCAGTTACCGCGGCACTTAAACACGTTAGTGCATGTAAGCGCATGGGTCCACTACATGACAAACCCTACGGAACGTGTGTGCATATTCCGACAGAGTGACAGTGTAAATGAAGAAATAGAGACGTAACTGAACGAATTAGAAAAGTGAAATGAACATTATCCTGTTATCTTTATTTTATACTGTACAATCAGAACAACTTGTCCTGTTCTGTACACATGGTCCTCATTTATTTATTGATGTCTTAGGGAGGGACATGTATTTACAGTTTAGATTAAGTATCATTTTAAATTGGAAAAGCAAACAAGTGATCTCAGTACAACAATCTACAGGCAACACACACGTTCTAACAGAAATGTGTGTTCAGCTGGTGTTATCTACTAGATAACTTAACACTTAGAAAAACTTAAACATAGTCTTCTGTCTCTTAAAGAAAGCAGTTGACCTTCTTAAAAGTGTGCCTTGACTTAGTAATTTAATTGCGTTATAAAAATGTTATTACCTTTTAGAAACAGACCCAGGAAATTTTTTTATAGGACCTGTAATGAGCTTGTGATTCCCATTTGATAAAGTAGTCCAACAGCGCTTTGGTTTCCTTGTCTCTTCATTTTAAAGTGCTCATATTATGCTTTTAGGCTTTTTTAACTTGCCTTTATTGTGTTATATATCTTTTTTGTGCACGTTAAAGGTTTACAAAAGGAAAAATCCCAATGTCCACCCCAAAGGAACTTTCCATCTCCAACAGAAAACACTGTTCCCAAACTACTCCAAACTGCTCTAGTGCAGTCCAGCCTTTACTTCTGTAACTACCATGCGTCACTTTGTAACACGTGTTATAATGCTTGCCTAGATACTAGCATGGCACGCCCTCATACTCTGCTTCTGATTCGCTAGTAGTGTTTAGCTAGCTACTGAATATGGGCGATACCAACAAAGATGGACTAGAAGTGTGATGCCTCACTCTGTTGCTAAAACAGAGAGCTCAACACACGGAGCCCTGTCTTAACGATCTAAATGCACAGCGTAAAGCGCATGGCACAGTTGTGTTGAGGGCATGTCCACATCCACTTTTGCTAGTTCCTTCCATCTTTGGCCGCTTATCCGGTGTCGGGTTCGCGGGGTCCAGCAGTGGATCTCAAACTTCCCTTTCCCGAGCCACATCAACCAGCTCCGACTGGGGGATCCGGAGGCGTTCGCAAGCCATGTTGGAGATATAATCCCTCCACCCAGTCCTGGGGCTTCTCCGAGGCCTCCTCCCAGCTGGACGTGCCTGGAACACCTCCCTAGGACGCCCCCCAGGAGGCATCCTAACCCGAAGCCTGAACCACCTCAAATGGCTCCTTTTGACGCGAAGGAGCAGCGGCTCTACTCCGAGCTCTCCACGGATGACTGAGCTTCTCACCCTATCTCTGAGGGAGACGTCAGCCACCCTGAGGAAACCCATGTCAGCTGCTTGTACCCTGGATCTCATTCTTTCGGTCATGGCCCAACCTCCTTGACCATGGGTGAGGGTAGGAACGAAAACTGACTGGTAGATCGAGAGGTTCGTCTTCTGGCTCAGCTCTTTTTGCCGCGCCGATTCCCCAACCAATCTCCTGCATCATTGTCCCCTCACTCGTAAACAGAACCGAGACTGTGGGTAGAGGTAAGCTCCACCAGATCTAATTTGTAGCGCTCCACCTCCTTAAGTTCCGGCTCTTTCCCCCCCAGAGAGGTGACATTCAATATCCCCAGAGCCAGCCTGGGTTTGGTCTGTCGAGGCCCCTGACCTCGCCCCGAGCGGTTCCTTTTACAGGTGGTGGGCCCATGGGACGGAGAAGGAGGTGCCACGTTGCTTTTTCGGGCTTTGCCCAGCCAGGTTCCATGGCAAAACCGGCCACCACTTTCTGACCGACGAGCCCTACAGACAGTGCCCCAGGCTTCCTCCGGGCAGGGTAGCTTCACCTCTTCCTCTGTGACTTATAGGGGTTTAAAAACTGTTCTTAGTCTGGACCCTCACCTGAAACCACTTTGCCATGGTAGACCCTACCAGGAGCCCCAAGCTAAAGACAACACATCCCTCAGGTTCATAGGGACACACAAACCTCTCCACCACAAGGAGTTTGACGGCAGAAAATAGATTACCATACGGCAAGAAATCACCTGAACACACCTCTAGCACGCCCATGGGCGCAAATATGTTCGCAGGTGCATTTGCTATTTAAACAACGTGGGCGCTGGACGGTCTTAAAATAGCAAAGACACTTGCATCAGACTTTGCGTCAGGCTTTGGGTCGGGCTGTGCACCGCGCTGCGCCGGGTGCAAGATAGGGCCCGCGGTGAAAAGGGGAGATGCAACAATGTGCGGTACAATTAAAATATGGTGTTTTTTTTAAATTAAACCATGTAAACCTATTGTGGTATAACCTCTAAATACCTAAACCTGAAAATATGCATAATATGAGCACTTTAAAAGAAAGGGATATACATATTGGTTCATGTGGTTTGTTGTGCTCCGTCTGCTTTCAGCCAGGTTTCGTGTTTCAGTCTTCTAAGCCGCCCGCAGCCATCAAAGAGCTGCTTAACTCACCCAGGTCATCTCCAATAACCAGTGCCTACTAATCACTGCTACATATCTTAGCCTTACATGTGTACTAATAACTCTTTGACTGTCTGACATTTATCCGTTGGTGAGGAGGCAGGGTGAGCATAGTAGTCAGGGCATTTTTTAAGGGAAATGGCCAAACTCTTCTATTCCGACATCCGTCATTTCATATCACGTTAACCATACAGCATGTTTTCTTGTAATTTAATAAAGATTCTATATTAAATATAACCACGTAGTAAAGCCTATGTTCATAAACTGTGTGAATGAAATACTACAAATTAAAAGCAATTAAGTATTTTCTCATTTTATTAAGAACTTTAGTGTGAAATGAACATAACCTGCAAGAATCCGGAAGTAAGTCAACTAAGTTACGTAAACGTTACCATGTTAATATTCAGTATTATGGTTTCTATATTGTCATATTGCACAGCCCTATTATTTAGACTTTGCATGCGCACAGGCCGACAAAACTTAAATAAAAGCCTTGGCTTTGTTGCCTTATGCAGAACTGAGAGAGCACCGGCGCACTGAATTACCTGATTACGTAGAAGTTATCCTGAGGTTGTTTGTCACATTTTCTGTTTGACATAACAGACAAAACTAAATATTGGCCATTTCCACAAATCAAAGCTTTTATCTTAAAGGTTGTTCAGATAATCACAAACTTAGATTTGCACTTCCTCCGTGAGGTGACAGTACTGTATGTCCATTGAGAAAGTCAGGCTGGTTCAATCGCACCCCAAGAAGCTACAAGGAATCAGGAAGTTCTCACCACTTGCAGAGCACATCTTTTCTCATTGCAGGCCCCGTAGTCTCCAAACACCACCACAATCAGCATCACTGAGCCGAGAGCAATCAGTACAGTCACAGCTGATAAATAAAATAAAAATAAAAGAGAGAGACACAGATACGGTATGTGATTAAATATATATTTGAGTGGAACATATCTTCGTGCTTTATTTTGGGGTGAAATGACTTATATACCGACCTATAACAAATGCACTTGAGTTGAGGTCCTGTATTTGAAAGATGCCTCTGGTGTTGTAGCTGAACCTCAGCAACAAGCCAAGAACCAGAAAGGCGAAGCCCAACAACTGCCAAACCACACAAATCAAGGTTAAACCATTTCTCATAACATGGTTTCACATAATAAAGTCTGTACATGGTTTTGGTCAGATGTCATATTTTCGGCAGAGCAGCTGAACATGAGTTTTTATTCACACTCTGTAATAACAGATGGGTTGTCAGTGCACCAAAATATCCTTTAAGAGAACAAAGTCACAGAATGAAACCAATTGTGGGACAGCTAGGTGAACACCTGGCAAACAACCAAAATACACTAAAACACAATGCAACAGTTGACAAGACAGTACATGAACAGCACAAAAGAGCAGGTTAAAACATAGTAATAAGTGTCACCTCTCTTTTGGTTTCCTTTCACCTTGTTGGTTGTTAAGACAGTATAGTAGTAATATATTAAGTATGTTAGAAAGTAGGTATTACATCTTTAAGCATTACAATAAACTAAAGTGGCTGTAGCATTAGTTGGTAGTCAGGAGAAACGAAACCGAACTAGAACCAACCGACAAACTCCATTTTCCTTTTTTTTTTCATGAGAACTTACAAAAAAGCCAGCAAATATTAATACACAATTTGGCAGCCTTACCGCAAAGATGAGGTTGAAAATGAAGAGGGTGTACTTGCAGAAGAGGCCACATCCATCGAGTGCCATGATGAAAAGTAGGATGTTCTGCTGCGTGTAACGTTACTTGTGAGGTCTGTGTAGGTGTGGACACGGTAAAAAAACAATTACCTCATCATTTTTGACGATATATTGTCAAACAAACAAAAAAAACATACACATACTACAAACACATGTAGCCTCCAAAAACTTCTTAGGGTTTTAATGTATATGTAAATGTCGTATTGAACAATTGGTAAAACGTTTAAACAGCTTAACAGAGCTCTTTCTTTTTAAATAGACCATCACTGAGTAATATGACAGCCATGCTACACACGATATTAGCTACAAATGCAAATACCTGGATTTGTTAACGCTTTTCGCGGTCTCTCTGCCCAGGCAGTCTGCGTGAAAAAAAAACATCTACAGGATCCACGTTTTCTAATGTTGCTGCGTGGTCTATATACAGCCCCAGTTTGCGTCATGTCCCACCACTTTGACCTCGCGCGGTTTTTCATTGGCTGCGAGGCGTGACTGACATGAGGTATGACCTATGAACAGGCGGTGGTTTACTGTGGGTGCGGGTGCAGAAGAACATGAAAAGGAAGAGTGAAACTTTAGGAAACGAGAGCTACGGAATGTTAAAGGCTGAGTAACATTGTTTTTGTAATGATTTGATGTGACACAATCACATACATATCAAATGAACTCAAAGACAAATATAGGGCCACATTAACATTGCAGCCCATATAAATTCTTTATTGTGCAGAAATAGGCTACATGTCAACAGAATAATGGACAATTTTGACTCAGCCCTGATGAGAACATAAAAAAGAAACAAATGGCAGGAAATGTTGTGTGCCATCTTTCCCTCCCCCTCTATCTAGATTGCACCAAGGACGGGGCTAGGTGGTGGGGGGTCACTTGGCTGCCTGTTCTGCCCATTGCTGCCATTTGGTAAATGGACATGAACAACACATTGTATGGAAACTGTGTACTTTGTTTTTTTAGGCCAGTTAAGAAGTAGAAACACATTAAACTCACTGTAGAGCACTTGTTGCTGTAAGAAATGAATAGTGTATTGCACTTTATTTTTGTTCTGTCTCCTCTTATCTGAAAACTGTGTACAGCAAGGTTTTCTTTGTTGAGGTTTGAGGCAAGCTTATCGTGAGGGCATTGCACATTATTTTTATACTGTTCTGTGACAAAAAACCTTCCAGACCCTTGTCACATGACCAATTTATATACATAATATACAACAAATCCACATTTTTGCCTTAAGAGCCCATAGAAAATGTGTATTGTATTTGGAAAAACAACAATTGAAAAAAATTTTAATTACTAATGAATGTGATGTTTTATTTATTTATTTATTTAGCAAAAATTGAATTGTGTTCTATCCAAAATGTACTGTACTATGTTTCTCTGGCCTCGCTCACACACCAACACACACACACACACACACACACACAAAGCCACACACACGTTACACATTTAACAGGATGCACTGCACCCTTGTAGTGGCCTACATACACTGTTTGAGTTATCAGGACTAGTACTTTCATGCAAAGTCTGGACTCCGGGCTCTGATGATTTACATATTCTCCTTGTCAACTCATTCAATAATAATAATAATGCATGTCATATGATTCTGTTAAATAAGGGGAAACTACTGTAATCAGAAAATGAAAGTGCCAACCCACCCACTTACACTTCCTCTGTATTTATTCATTCTTCTACCTCCACCACTAGTTATACACAGAACAGCAGTATTTAATGTGCAAATAACTTTTAAAAAAGCATTGAAAATAAACACAATTCACAAAAAAAAAATGCTATATAGTTCATATTTTTACTCTACAGATAGAAGCTACACATCTTTTGGTGGAGTAAATAGTTAATGATGTAACGTGTTTTTTCAGCAATGTTGGTCGGCAGTGAACATGTCACGTCATGCTCGCATGTGCTCGGAAAGTTTTGATGGTTACCGGGAAACTCAGTTAACACACAAATAAGTTGTTAACCCCGAGTGAAGACCTCAGCCAACCCTGCACACATCTACACTCACCTATAGGATTGTTAGGGAACACCATACCAATACTGTGTTTGACCCCCTTTCGCCTTCAGAACTGCTTTAATTCTACGTGGCGTTGATTCAACAAGGTGCTGAAAGCATTCTTTAGAAATGTTGGCCCACATTGATTGGATAGCACCTTGCATTGATGGAGGTTTGTGGGATGCACATCCAGGGCACAAAGCTCCCGTTCCACCACATCCCAAAGATCCTCTATTGGGTTGAGATCTGGTGACTAGGGGGGGGGGGGCATTTTAGTACAGTTAACTCATTGTCATGTTCAAGAAACCAATTTGAAATGATTTGAGCTTTGTGACATGGTCGTTGTTATACTGGTGTGCACAAATTAATTGTAAGCTACACAAAAAACACTAAAGGAGACATGCTACCAGTATATATGAGTGCTATATGACTGCTGGCTGTCTTTATATTAATTCTATGACACCTGCCTAGGGACTACAGAGCAAAATTAGTTATTTTTACTAATTCTGGCATGTTTACATTGTATACATGTGTATACATATATACTGCATACATATAGATAGATAGAAAGATAGATAGATAGACTACAGTAACTGTAGGAGGAACACAGTGCCGCTATGAAATACAGATGTTCCTACAGATACCACGGTGTATTTTCACCACCAAGATCTTTCCCTGACCTGTGAGGTCTGTGGCATGTGGGAAAGAGAGTAATGGCTTCTGCAAGCTCGCACTGCATCCTCCGTCAGTGTGGCCTCGTGGCGTGATGTGTGGAGTGACCCCACCTGTCGTCCATCATTGCAGGTTCAGTGGGTGGCGCAGAGACAGGTACCAAGAGACAGAGGTTGACAGAGTGAGTGACTCAGAGGGAGCAAAAAAAAAAAGCACACACACAATACACTACACCCTTAGCTTCTCATATGCATGCAAACACACACATTTACACATCGACAGTCGGCCTAAAGTGACAGCAGTCATCTTTTTTGTAGGCAGGCAGGTGAAGCGAGAATACATTGCAGATTTTTTCACATATGTGTGTGTGTATTTGTGTGTGTGTGTGTGTGTGTGTGAGAGAGAGGCAGCAAATACAGCATTATAAGATAAGATAATAAGATAATTTTTTTATTAGTCCCCAATGGGGAAATTACTGCACTACACTCTGTGTACACACTTTTGTTAGTACTCACACACAGGCCTGAAATACACACACATGCTCAGGACCTATACATGCACTATACATGGAGAGATGTCAGAGTGAGTGGGCTGGCAGCTGAACCAGTGCCCTGAGCGGTCGGGGGGTACGGTGCCTTGCTCAAGGGCACCTGGCAGTGCCCAGGAGGTGAACTGGCATCTCTCCAGCCACCAATCCACGCTCCCAACTTTTTGGGTCCATACGGGGGTGACCCTCCGGTTCCCAACCCAACTCCCTATGGACTGAGCTACTGCCACCCCATTGCTCTCTATAATGTATTCCCCTATCTCTCTCAGTTAGTGCACCTTTGCAACTATAACCTTTCTACTCAACAGCAGCCGAATGTGATTAGTGTTGCTTTTTTATGAAGTATGTGACAACGTTTTGTCAAGAGAGTAGAGATCTTTCTTCTATCAAGATGGAAATGTCCTTCCCTTCAGGCGCTCTGTCATGTAAGACCCACCAGGGGGCGCAAAAAGATAAAAAAAAAAAAAA